>NW_020175181.1:1346333-1371506 GCF_003031525.2 Neophocaena asiaeorientalis asiaeorientalis | reverse complement strand
GGGGGGAGGAGGGGTGAGGCTGGACCGCCAGCCAGACAGGGGGGAAGGGAGGGGAGTGAGGGAGAGAGAGAGAGGCGGGAGGCCAGGGCCCGCCCCGAAACCACTCTTGTGCCTCTGAGCAGCCACAGGGGCAAAGCCCTGTCACCCTCAGGATCCAGTCATTGGGGAAAAGCGATAGGGAGACCAGGGGAGGGCCAGCTGGGGCAAGGGGGTGGAGGCCCAGGAAGCAGCATCTGAGAGGGCCAGGGACCAGGCACAGGAGGCCGGGGGGCACAGAGAACAAACCCCCCTCAGAAGTGGAGAAGAGGAGAGCGGAAGGAACCGAGGGAGGGACAGATAGGAGCCTGAGGAGGAAAGAGGAGGGGGAGAGGGGTCAGGCCAGGCGGCCAAGGAGGAGGCGTGTGGCTGGGGGCTGCCGGCAGGAAGCTGGGGACAGGACCCGCTGTCCCTCGGATCAGCGGCATCCCCCGCTCCAGGCAGAGGCGCCAGTGGTCAGGCCAGGATGTGCCTCTGAGGGCCACCACGGAGCGCCCCCGCCATGGCCCCCGGAACCCTCTGGAGCTGCTACCTCTGCTGCCTGCTGACCACAGCCGTGGGGGCGGCTAGCTACCCTCCTCGCGGTTACAGCCTCTACACTGGGAGTGGCGGGGCCCTCAGCCCTGGGGGACCCCAGGCCCAGAGTGCCCCCCGGCCTGCCAGCCGCCACAGGTAAGAGTCTGGGTCCCAGCCCAAGGCTGGAGGTAGGTGGGAGGGTGGGTGAGAAGGTGTGTATCCTGGCCCCAGCCTTGGGTCCGCTCTTCTGGGCTGTCCCCGCCTAGGGCAGGGAAGGGGGAAGAGGAAACCCATCCGTCAGGTGCTCTTTACATGCCCGCCTTCCTTCAGGGCACTTCCAGGGCCCCCTGAAGAGATAGGTGCCCCCCCAACCTTGGGGAGATCTGCTTCCACGTTAGGCGCCCAGGGAAACCACCCTGAGGGACACCAGCCAGGCCTTCCTGCCAGCCGCCAGCTGCATACCAGCCTGGGATTCTCGGCAGACCTCTCATTCCTCTCTAGGGCTCCCTCAGCCCCATCCAGTAATCCACGCTTCTGACGCCGCTCCTCTGCTCCTTGTGGCTCTCCAGCCGACACGGACCAGAGACTGGCGTGAATGGGGCCAAGAGTGTAGAACTTCGAGCCCCAAGGCGGGCAGTGCTCATCAATGGCTTATTCTCTCCTTAACCCTGAGCTGGACCCCTGCCTGCCCCGTCCTCTCCCCTGAGTGGTGGGTGGAAGCCAGCATCCAGGGGATCACCAGGGGACATGGCCAGTCGGTTCACACAGGCCACGCCAAGCTGAGGGTTGAGATAGAAGGGACACGAATGAATGCGTGGATTCAGAGGCTCCCCACGTGCCCCCAGCCACGAGGATCAACATCTCGTGGTTGTGGTTTTGCATCTACATCTCCTGTCCCCATCTTGAAAAGTCTTTATTGACTCTTGCTGCACAGGAAGGTTAGGGGGGCGGGGAGCTGCCCCTGCCAAAGCCCTGGCTCCCACCGTTCCCAGGGGCCCTTCATGTTTTGACCCTCCCTCCGCCCCTCTGGTAGCCCCCTGGGCCTTCCTTGGGGGCATGTGTCTCTGGATCTTGGGCCCACGTGGGGTTGTATCTGCAGGAACTGGTGTGCCTACGTGGTGACCCGGACAGTGAGCTGTGTCCTTGAGGATGGAGTGGAGACCTTCATCAAGCCTGACTACCAGCCCTGTGGCTGGGGCCAGCCCCAGTGTTCCCACAGCATCATGTGAGCACCTCCCCCCGCCAAAGGATGTGCACTTGGCTGGGGCTGGGCTAGGGCGGCCAACTGGGGGCATTTGTACCAAGCAGGTAGCAAGGGGCAGGACCGGGGGCTTCAGTCAGAGCCAGCTGAGGAGATGCTGAGGCAGCAGTTTGGCTGGTGGAATACTGAGGGCAAACTTACCTGGACCACCCTGCCAGCCCCTGGAATGCCTTTTCCGGGCTGGGTCACCGTCAAGGAGAGGAGTTCAAAGTTCCAGCACAGGACAAGGGGAGGAAGAATAGGGGTTTGGCTCTTGGCCAACACGCTGAAAACTGTCAACTGAGCAAGGCTACATGCTGGTCCGTAAGGGGCACCCAGCCTGAGGGACAGGTCTAGTCCACCAGCGGCTGCTCATCTCTGAGGACAGGGGCCGGGATCACTACAGGACAGGGAGGAGTCAAGAGGCCTCCCTCTGCCTCTCCCAGGTACCGCAGCTTCCTCCGCCCTCGCTACCGCGTGGCCTACAAAACAGTAACGGATATGGAGTGGAGGTGCTGCCAGGGGTACGGGGGCGATGACTGTGCCGAGGGCCCTGCCCCGGCGCTGGGCCCTGCACCCACCACGCCGCGCCCCCGGCCCCGGCCCGTCCGCCCCAACCTCTCGGGCTCCAGTGCGGGCAACCACCTGAGTGGACTGGGTGGGGAAGGTGAGTACCGGAGCTGCTGGGGAGAGGAGGGGAAGGCGGTGCTGGGGGAAGCGTGGGCCAGGCTGCTACGGGGAACCCCTGCTCCAGGTCAGAAGAGGGGACAGAAGGGAGTTAATGAGATCCCTTCCCATGCGTGAGAGCAAGAGCGAGCGAGCGAGTGAGAGAGGAGAGGGAGAATATGTCTGTGTCTGTGTCCGTGTCCGTGTCCGTGTCCGTGTCCGTGTCCGTGTGTGTGTGTTTGTGTGTGTGTGTGTGACACAGAGAAGAGAGATTGAGTGGAGACCCAGAGAAAAGGAAGGCAGAAAAAGAGAATATGCTTGTTCACGCCCACGTGTAGCCAAGATACTTCCTAGTTGGGAACAGCTGCGGAGGAAGGGGGAATTCCTTGGAGAAGCTTGGTCCAAGGGGATAGACAGATGAGACTACAAGTCCTAGCATGCACTGCAGCCAACTACAGGTCCCAGGCCCCTCGGTGGCCTCTGGAGACTACAGGTCCCAGAATGCAGCAGTCCCCGTTGCCCGGCACTGCAGATGTGCTGTGTTTGCCTGCCAGGGAGATAGCTGTGCTGTAATTATGGAAACAGGAACTTCTGGCTGATTCTCCCACCATCCAGCCAGATCCCCCGCAGCTCGCCTCAGAGCCCTGTTTGTCCCTGTAGTGCTGTGGAGAGGTTCCTACCCCACGTCCGCATTTCACTCACCCTGAGGGAGGGACATAGTATCATTCCCTTTTTTCAGATGTGGAAACAGTTTCCATAAAGTTAAGAGGCATTCTGGAAGGTGGAAAGGACCTGGCCTTGGTGGTCTGATGGATGACCTGGGTTTGAAACTTGGCTCTGCCACTTATTAAACTTGTAATCCATGGCCCAGTTAATTAACTAACCTCTCTGGTCCTCTGTTTCCCAGTCTGTGAAATGGGAAGAACTAATGGTATTTGCACAATGGAGTTGCTGGATGCAGGAAGGAGCCATGGTACACATGTGGCTTAAAGGCATTCAGTGAATGGAGTTTCCTACCATCTTTTCTTGCCCAAGTCACGCATCTAAGGAATGGCCACATCAGCTGGGACCTCTGCCCTCTTGTTGGAGCTGGGGAGCGCAGGACCTAGGAGGTAGGCACTGAGCTCTGAGGCCTAGCCCCTCGACCTTATGCCTTCCCCTCTCTGCCAGGACCTGGGGAGTCACAAAAGGTGCAGCAGCTGGAGGAGCAGGTGCAGAGCCTGACGAAGGAGCTGCAGGGCCTCCGGGGTGTCCTGCAGGGACTGAGTGGGCGTCTGACGGAAGACGTCCAGAGAGCTGTGGAGACAGCCTTTAATGGGAGGCAGCAGCCCGCAGATGCAGCTGCCCGCCCCGGTGTGCACGAAACCCTCAACGAGATACAGCAGCAGCTGCAGCTCCTGGACAACCGCGTTTCCACCCACGACCAGGAGCTGGGCCATCTCAACACCCATCACAGCGGTGGTGGCGGCAGCGGTGGCAGCAGGGCTCTGGGCCCAAGCCCGGCCCCTCCCGGCCACAGCGAGGAGCTGCTGCGGGAGCTGGAGCAGCGGCTGCAGGAGTCCTGCTCTGTGTGCCTGACGGGGCTGGATGGCTTCCGCCGGCAGCAGCAGGAGGACAGGGAGCGGCTGCGAGCGCTGGAGAAGCTACTGGCCTCCGTGGAGGAGCGGCAGCGGCAGCTCGCTGGGCAGGCCCTGGGCCGCTGGCCCCCTCCGGAGTGCTGCCCTCCAGAGCTGGGCCGGCGACTGGCTGAACTGGAGCGGAGGCTGGATGTGGTGGCTGGCTCGGTGACAGTGCTGAGCGGGCGGCGAGGCGCCAACCTGGGAGTAGCAGCTGGGCAGGGGGGCCACCCCCCAGGCTATACCAGCTTAGCGTCCCGCCTCGCTCGCCTGGAGGACCGATTCAACTCCACCCTGGGCCCCTTGGAGGAGGGCTGGCGGGGGCTTCCCGGGGGCCTGGGCCACTGGCTGCCTGCTGCCCGGGGCCAACAAGAGAGGCTGGAGGGGCTGCTGGCCAACGTGAGCGGGGAGCTGGGGGGGCGGCTGGCTCTGCTGGAAGAGCAGGTGGCAGGGGCTGTGCAGGCATGTGGGCAGCTCTGCTCTGGGGCCCCGGGCGAGCAGGGCTCCGAGGTCAGCGAGATCCTCAGTGCCTTGGAGCGCAGGGTGCTGGACAGCGAGGGGCAACTGCAGCTGGTGGGCTCAGGCCTGCACAAGCTGGGAGCAGCTGGGGAGTCCCAGCAGGCCACGCTGGAGGGACTGCAAGGGGTTGCGGGCCAGCTCCAGGGTCGTGTCGATGCGCTGGATGAGACGGCTGCAGAGTTCACACTGCAGCTGAATCTCACAGCGGCGCGGCTGGGCCAGCTGGAGGGGCTGCTGCAGGCCCGTGGGGATGAGGGCTGTGGCGCCTGCGGTGGTGTCCAGGAGGAGCTGGGCCGTCTTCGGGATGGTGTGGAGCGCTGCTCCTGCCCGCTGTTACCCGCGCGGGGCCCTGGGGCCGGCCCGGGTGTTGGAGGACCGAGCCGTGGGCCTCTGGATGGCTTCAGTGTGTTCGGGGGCAGCTCAGGCTCAGCCCTCCAGGCCCTGCAGGGAGAGCTCTCCGAGGTTATTCTCACCTTCAGCTCCCTCAATGACTCACTGCATGAGCTCCAGACCACAGTGGAGGGCCAGGGTGCCGATCTGGCTGACCTGGGAGCCACCAAGGACCGTATCATCTCTGAGATTAACAGGCTGCAGCAGGAGGCCACAGAGCATGCTACAGAGAGTGAGGAGCGCTTCCGAGGCCTGGAAGAGGGACAGGCACAGGCCGGCCAGTGCCCCAGCCTAGAGGGGCGACTGGGCCGCCTGGAGGGAGTCTGTGAGCGGCTGGACACGGTGGCCGGGGGACTGCAGGGCCTGCGCGAAGGCCTCTCCAGACACGTGGCTGGGCTCTGGGCTGGGCTACGGGAAACCAACAGCACCAGCCAGACACAGGCAGCCCTGCTGGAGAAGCTGCTAGGGGGGCAGGCTGGCCTGGGCAGGCGGCTCAGCGCCCTTAACAGCTCCCTGCTGCTCCTGGAGGACCGGCTTCACCAGTTCAGTCTGAAGGACCTCACTGGTGAGGGGGCAAGAGGAGGCACGGGGTGGGGGCACTCCTTTCAAGTCCTTTCTTTCTCCTCCCCTGACCCTGTGACAGCCCAGCCTTAACCTCATCCACTTTCTCCTTGCCCTGCCCAGCATGAATTGCAGACCCACCTCTGTCCCAGGGCTTGGTTTGTCCACAAGAGATGATCCAAGGTCCCAGCTCCCCGCCCTCCCGTGATGGCTCAGACAGGACTGTGGGTGGAGGAGGGGTGCTGCTCTGCCAGCTAGGTACCCAGCATGGGCAGCGAGGGGCCCCATCACCCTGTCCCTGGATCCACCACCTTCCCTGTCCTTTGGAAACTCCTTTTTATGGCTCTCCTTCAACTTAGTTTTGTCACTGTAGGTCCTGCAGGTGAGGCTGGGCCACCAGGGCCTCCCGGGGTACAGGGACCCCCAGGCCCTGCCGGACCTCCGGGACCTCCAGGCAAGGATGGACAAAAGGGGCCCATCGGACCACCAGGTATGTGGGCTGAGATCCTTGCTGCAGCCAGGGCTACTCCCAGCCCCAACCCTGGCTGCCCCGGGCTTGACATTCTACTCTGAACCGGACAGAGAAGGGGGGAAAGCGGCAAGGAACTGGGGCTCCTACATGGCTGACAGTGACTAGGAAAGTGACTGGGAGCTAGGATAGTCACTGTGTTGGCCAGTTGGCTGTGGTGGCCTCACTGCTGTGTTGAAGACGATGGCTGAGCCTATAAGGTTGAACAGAATGGACCCTATCTGTTCCTCCTTTTCTTGATATGCCCAGTTCTGTTTTGGAGTCTGCATAGCACCTGGCACAGTGGGAAAGCAGATGTTTGCTGAGTGACTTAGCGAGAGCTGCCCTACTTCTCACTGCTCCCTTTTTTCTTCCCACAGGTCCCCAAGGTGAACAGGGTAAGTTCCTCTCATTCAGTGCTGGAGGGCGGGGAACTGAACTAGGATTTGGAGGATGGAAGGCCTCAGGCAGCCCTGGGGGTAGAGACCCAGGAGGGGAAGGGGGCTGGGCAGCCCTGCACTGAGCGTCCACTCTGACACCCTCCCTACCCCACCCAGGAGCAGAGGGGGCACCAGCAGCCTCTGTGCCCCGGGTGGCCTTTTCAGCTGCCCTGAGTTTGCCCCGCTCTGAACCAGGCACAGTGCCCTTCGACAGAGTCCTGCTCAACGATGGGGGCTACTATGATCCAGAGACTGGTAAGCCTGGGAGTGGGCAGCTGGGCACTGCGGGGAACGGGGGAGGCTGTGCAGTGATATGTCCCCATTCTTGCCGTTTCAGACAAGCTGAGTCTTTTCATTCTCTGGTTTGGGGAGACCCCTATTCTCTCCTTCATTTATTCATTCTCACCACAGCTTGGACTGAGGGGTGAGGTGGGGAGGAGAAAAGCCTATCATTCCACAGCTCTTTATGGGGGCCTCTTCTTGCCCAGGCACTGTTTTAAGTGCTGGGGATGCGGAAATGAACAAAACACTGGTTTCCCTGCCGTCTGTGGAGCTCAAAACACTGGTTTCCCTGCCGTCCGTGGAGTTCTAGTAGAAGAGAGGTGAAAAGACCCAGAGGGTCCCTCCGCACGTAGTCCAGGAGTTCTACAAGGGCTCCCGGACACCTTCCCGGCCCCTGCCACCTGTCTCCCTCCTGATTGCCACTGTTGTCCCCAGGCGTGTTCACGGCGCCTCTAGCCGGACGCTACTTGCTGAGCGCGGTGCTGACTGGGCACCGGCACGAGAAAGTGGAGGCCGTGCTGTCCCGCTCCAACCTGGGCGTGGCCCGCATAGACTCCGGTGGCTACGAGCCTGAGGGCCTGGAGAATAAGCCAGTGGCCGAGAGCCAGCCCAGCCCGGGCGCCCTAGGCGTCTTCAGCCTCATTCTGCCGCTGCAGGCCGGGGACACGGTCTGCATCGACCTGGTCATGGGGCAGCTGGCGCACTCGGAGGAACCGCTCACCATCTTCAGCGGAGCCCTGCTCTACGGGGACCTGGAGCTAGAACAGGCATAGACAGGGAGCCGGGCCCCACCGGCCCGAAGTGTCTACGCCGGCCAAACAGCCAGCGGGGGTGGGGTAGGGGTCGGCTCCGGGGCGTCTCGCCTGGGACGGGGCCCCGACCCGGGGCAAGCTGCAGTCTCTGTACCCGCCGCAGCAGCGCAGGCGCCCAGAGCAGCGTCCTTCCCACGGTCGGAGTGCGCCGGGTCGGGGACTCTGGGGTCTCCTCGTCCAGACTTTTGGCCTGATCGCCGTCCCTGCAAGACTCGGACTGCGGAGGAGCTAATCCTCGCACACTTTGCTCCCCCAACTGGCCTCTAGGCCGAATCCCTGGGCTCTGGGACTCTCTCGAGGGGGCTCCGGCCCCCACCGCCATACTAAACTATTCAGGAATAAAGACACTTGGGTTTTCTAAAAAAAAAAAAACAAAAAAACTAAACAAGCTGTCTGCTCTACTATGTGTTCAGGGGTAGACAGGCGTATACAGGGGACGGGGTGAGGGAGCCCCGGGTTCCGGACCCTGCTCGCGCCCTCCGCTCTGGCAGGGGTAGCTCTGCCTGCACTTGCACTGGACGCGCAGGCGAGAAGTGCGCCCGGGGCTTGGAGCCCTAGCCGGGCCCCACTACTGGTCGCGTCTTTTCCGCCGGCGTCCGCCAGAGGGCGCTGGGAGCCGAGACCGCGGCGCCGCTGGGCGGTGTCTCCCGTCACGTGACCTCCGCCGCTCATCTTGCGTGCCCCAGCTGCTCAGCGACGGAGGCGAGGCCTCGAGCTGGGATTGGCTGGGTCTCGGGGGCGGGGCGGGACAGCGGGGACCGCGCGGGCCGCGGCTCTGGATGCCGGGGTCCGGGCCGCAGCTGCGAGGCCAGACTCAACCCCGCGGGCCTAGAGTCTGGAGAGGGAGCCGCGGGTGCAGGAGAGGGCGGGACAAGCGATGCCTTTCTGCTGCACTTTCTCTTGGCATTCATGAGGTTGCCTAGCTGCGCTTCAGAGAGATTTGTATTAGCTCGGAGTCCGTCTGACAAGTGAGGAAACTGAGGGCGAGAATTTGAAGGCGTAGCCATCTCCTGGGCCACGCAACCTGCTAAGGGGAGGCCAGGGACCAAGACCGCGGGGTCTGCACTCCCAGGCCCGCTGGGGTCGATGCGTGTGGGGAGCAAGAGCCCGGCTCCGTCCTCTGCACCTCGCCGCTGCAGGAGGCTCCTTGGAGGAGGAGCTCGGGACGCGGAGGAGGAGCCAGGACTGACTCTGGGAGCTGGGACACGATTCTCCGGGATAAGAGGCAGAGCCCGGGAGGAACCCCGTCAGCCGAGCGGGCAGAAATCTCCGGGAGCAGCATCATGGAAGAGAAACAGATTCTGTGCGTGGGGCTAGTGGTGCTGGACATCATCAGTGTGATGGACAAATACCCGGAGGAGGACACGGACAGCAGGTAGGGGCGCCCGGGCCCCTCGGAAACCCTAGGGGCCGCTGCAGCCCCGCGTTGTGCCAGGCGGCCAAGACTACAGGGCTGCGGAGCAGGGGGGTTGGGGGGGCCCGCAGCGAGGCCTTGAGAGTCGCCTTGGGAGCTGGTGCCCCCTGCCCTCTGCCCTGGACCTGGGGAAAGAATTGAGGCCTTTAGTAGTAAGATCCAGGCTTTGGATAGCGTTGTGTTCTCCAGTTCCCATTTCAACCCTGGGACCGTGTCAGACATCATTATCCCCATTTTACCGAGTAGGCTAAGCAAGTAAAGACCCTGAGGGACGCAGTTGTTTATCCACGGGCACACAGCTAGGAAGGTGCAGAACCAGTTTTTTTTCTTTTTAACGAGAACTGTGCACTTGCCTATCACCAGCATTTACTTCTAATTTATTTACCACGTATATATCTCATCTGTGTCTTTAAAAAAAATTTTTTGAGGTAGCTTACCATAAGAAGTATGTGCAGTTAGACTGTTCAAGAACTTTCAAAACCATGGTGTTCGAGCTTCACTGTAGCTCAGGGCTTGCTGGCACGGCAGGCAAATTTGGAGATGCTGTGAGTTATGGGTAGAGCTGGTTCATGAGCCACACAGACTTTTCCCTGGTGCCGAATTCCAGAAGTTCACCAGAAGTCCTTTTTCCAATACTCAGTGAACAGCATAGTGGAAGAGACCCTTCTTGGTTGTCTGGTAGAAGTTGAAAAGTCATTTGTTGGTTCCCGTATTTACTCTTGATCACCCTTACACTGTGATCCTGAGACACTTCTGTGTGGTGGAATCCGTGGCTGTCTCTTGGTGCAGTCTAGTGCTCAGAATACGGACAAGAACTGCTTCTTGGCCCTCACTTGTCTCAGCCAAGAACTGGATAAAAGGCGAGTTCAAGATTGAACTTGGGAAAGACCCTACAGCAACCACAGCCAGGAGGCTCACTGAGGGGAGAGCCCCCGGCATTCTTCAGGCCGTGGGTCCACACAGCACTGTCACGGGCATTGTTACATAGTTTCCTCACAGCAGCCCATGGGAAGCGTGTAAGGATCAGTCGCATCCTCTCTTTAGAGATGAGGAAGCTAAGGATTTGGAGAAATTAGACAATTTCTGTAAGGGGCCACGTAGTTGACGAGTAGCAGAGCGGTAGTCACAACTCAAGCATCCTGATGCTGGTGTTCCAGCCCTCTGCCCTCTCTGGTGCTCCCTGTTCCTTTTTTTTTTTTTGCGGTACGCGGGCCTCTCACTGTTGTGGTCTCTCCCGTTGCGGAGCACAGGCTCTGGACGCGCAGGCTCAGCGGCCATGGCTCACGGGCCCAGCCGCTCCGCGGCATGTGGGATCTTCCCGGACCGGGGCACGAACCCGTGTCCCCTGCATCGGCAGGCGGACTCCCAACCACTGCGCCACCAGGGAAGCCCCTCCCTCCCTGTTCCTTTGCTGCTGCCCGTCTCATGGAGTTGACCCTTTGCTTTGGGCTGCTTTGTTTGCCAGAGGTGACAGCCCCTGGCAGAAGGTGCAGGGACAGTGGGAGGAGGCACAAGGGTATGCTGCTGTGTGGCCCTAGCCCACCTACCAAGGTCAAGCCAGCCCCAGGACTTGGTGCCCAGTGAGGAGTCAAGTTTACTTTCCGGAGAACAGTGCAGATTCTGGGGCTCCGGTTTCTCTAGGAACTGTGGAGGACCTCCAGGGGACCCAGAGCACTTGCCCTTCTGGAGCTGAGTCCCGGTGCCTTTGAGCTTACTCATGTTGGAAGGCTGGGACAAGAGCCTGCTGGTTCCACCCTGACGGGAGCTGGTTCCGACGCTGGGCACTAAGCAAGGTGCCTCTCTGAAGAGACCCTCTGTGCTCCCTGCGCTTTAGGGAGTATCTCCCCGCTCCCCCAGACCCATGGCTCTGCTCCTCTGTGGAGCACTTTGGTTGTCCACAGGGCCTCTCTCCTGTGCTCCCATCCCACCCAGCCCAGCTCCTGGACTCTGTTTTGCCTCCCCGATGAGCAAACCTGAGTGGGGACACAGTCCTTCCCAGCATCTGAGCCCCACCTTTCCCAGGTTCTCTCCGTAGGCAGCCGAGGACTGCCACCTGGAGCTCGGCCGGACCCCTGAGGAACGGCCCTGCCTCCCAGAGTCCTGGCTGAGAAGGACCTTCTGGAAAGCACCTTCATGCATGCTCAGCAGAGCATTTCTGCACAGAAGGTTGGGTGTCAATATAACTTTGAAGGGTTTCCACAGGGTAGAACTGTATGCCCTTTCTCTGACGCCTCAACAAGCTGGGACCCAACTACTTTCCATTCAGAAATACAGAGCACTTGCAGTGGTTTGGGGGCGGGAGACCCGGGTTCTGGTATCAGCTTTGTCATTAACTGTTGTTGGGACCTTGAGCAAGTCCAGTCCCTCCAGGCTTCTCCTCTCTTCTCTGCATGAAAATTTCTCTAAAGCTCATAGCTTGAGAAATGTTTGACCTTTTGCAGATTAGTATCCTTCTTTCTAATGAGATCATGGTCCCCTTTTCCCAAGGCTGAAGGGAACTTCAAGGTTAAGCTTTGTGTGCAAATATACCCTAGCCTAAAAATCCTACTTCATTCATTTCTCTTAATAAGTAGTTCTTCGGTACTTGTTCCCCTTATCGTAAGCTGCCACAGTTATTATTATCCTTTTTGGAACTGGAAGCATAGAAATAACAGCCTGTACTGTTACCTCACAGTATTATTGGAGCACAAATGAGAAATCATTCAGGTTCTTTGACTATGTATGCATGAGTTATCATTTTTGTTGTTGATGATGACAATGAAGCCCTTCAGGTGTATCTTGACTTAGTTTCCTTTCGTTAGATTTTCATTAAAGATGGAGAAAAAAAAAAGGAAGAAAGAAAAAGGGAACTATGGACTGTGATGGATGTGTTAACTAACCTTATTGTAGTAATCACTTCACAAAATATATGTATATCAAAATCATCACGTTGGGACTTCCCTGGTGGCGCAGTGGTTGAGAGTCCGCCTGCCGATGCAGGGGACACGGGTTCGTGCCCCGGTCCGGGAGGATCCCACATGCCGCGGAGCAGTTGGGCTCGTGAGCCATGGCCGCTGAGCCTGCGCGTCCGGAGCCTGTTGTCCACAACGGGAGAGGCCACAACAGTGAGAGGCCCGCGTACCAAAAAATTAAAAAAATAAAAAATAAATAAATCATCACGTTGTACACCTTCAGCTTTCAGAATGTTATATGTCAATTACATCTCAATAAAGCTGAAAAAAAAAAAAAGGAGAAACAAAGATGGAGAAAAACTGGTCTTCACTCAGTGATCTTTTTAACTTTTGTCATCATAAAAGTTACCACACACAACTTTCTTAAATGATCACAATGTCCGGGTTTGCTTCCTGTCTTAATTATTTTAATCTGAGTTATTACTGAAGTGGTCTCTCCTAAGACAGGTGCAGCAGGAGATTTGCCACCTTTGAGAAGAGGCAGCTTTCAAGGAGGAGGCTTGGTGGGGGGGTCCCTGTAACAGAGGAGGAAGTAACCCAAAGTCAGTGAGACCCTCAAATTGTGATGGGCCCAAGTGAGTGCTTTCCTGATGTCATAAGAATAGGTGCAAGATAGAAATGAATCACTGTGAACTTGAATCTAGCCTGGGCTGGGGAATAGCTGAGCCTCTTACCTTTGCTGAGCCTAAGGCTGGCCTGGATGCTTTCTGAGGGGAATCGCCTGGCTTTTACATCCTGTGGGCCCTACTCAGGGCTCAGCCCTGCTTATCCCAGCACCAGCCTGCTGGATCTGCAGGGACCCTCCTTGTGTTTTGCAGGTGCTTGTCCCAGAGATGGCAGCGTGGAGGCAACGCATCCAACTCCTGCACTGTCCTCTCCCTGCTTGGAGCCCCCTGTGCCTTCATGGGCTCGCTGGCCCCGGGCCACGCTGCCGAGTAAGTGGAGGGAGCAGGGGAGGGTGGCCCACAGGGTGGGGGGAGAAGAAGGAAGCCTTGGCCCTGGGTGGGCGGTCTCTAAGAAATGGTTTGTGGCCACCAGAAATGGGTGGGGCGTGGGGAGTGGAGTACCAGCATCCCAGACCCTCCCTGGTATGGCTTATCTGCTGCTCAGTTGTTAATGCTGCTCCCGTTAAAGGTTTCATTTTCACAGCCTGTTTCCTTGGCCAGTCCCTGGAGCCTGCTTCGGCTTCCCACCTTCTCCTTCCTTGTTTCCAACAGACTGTCTGCGGTGGATGTGACTTTGCCCTTCTCAAGTCCCTAATCCTGCCTGTCCTTTTGGCAGAAGGCAGTTAGGGACATGCTGTACCTGCCCTCTCTCGGGGATGTCCTGCATCCACGGTCCCAGGGTCCAGGCCTGCAGTTTCTTTCCCAGCTCAGGGGGCAGGGCCAGTGATTGTGTCCCCGTTGTTCACTGAAGCAGCGAGAGCTCCCTGCCCAAGGACACCCCGATGCCACGTGCTAAAGCTGGGCCCAGACCCATGCCTCCCAGCTCATCGGCTAAGAGGCTGCAGCCCGTAGTGGCCCGCACGCTTCCTCTATGTTGGCAGCTACAGGGACCCAAGAGCCCTTTGACCCCTGGCACTGCCGACTCAGCAAGCGCTTATCAGGCGGTGAGGCCCACTTTGCCCACTGTGGGCACAGGGGCAGGCTGCCAGGTTGCTGGCCTGTAAAGCACAGCCCTTTGAACCCTGGTTTGAGAGGGGCTGCTGCCAGAGCCCAGCCCCAAGCCGCAGCCAGATTCCCTTCCTTATGAACTGGCACGAGAGCCTGCCCTGTGACGTGGGACAGAGGGACCCGGAGCCAACAGCTGCTCACTTGTCAGCCCTCTTCAGCAGCTGCCTTCCCTCCCAGCTAGAGCAAGACCGTGCCTCTTGCTTTGGGGTGGTGGACCCACCTTTGTGTGGCAATCATGCTGATAGCTGGGCCATTCCAAATTCTCCCCATGTGTTCAACAAACACTGAATGAGCACCTACCATGTGCCTGGCACTGTGGGTGCAAAAAGTTATTTGGCAAAAACCAAATTATATTCTCCATGCTGTGGGAAAGCTACTATTTAAAGGATCCTTGAGACGTAAGTCAAGGAATGATGCCCCGATGTGGTACCTCTATACAAATCTGTGTTGTCCAGCCTTGGTGTTGCCGAAAGTGGGGTTCAGCCATAGTGAGAAAGGCCAGGATGGTGGCTGGACTGCTGGGCGTAGTGGCCACAGCTCATTTCCAAAGAGCTGGGAGGGGTGAGTGGCCTCCTTGTTCTACTGGTACAGTCTTCCTGAAGGGCCACCCCCCGGCTCACTCTGATTGGAGGGGATTCTGAGCGAGAGTCCTGGACCCGGTCCATACTGAGGGGCCTCAGGCACTGAGAGGGCTTGCCACTGTGGAAGGAGCAGGCAGTGAGCAGGGCCACCGTGGCAGCACCACTTCCTGGCTGGGCATCGTGGAGGCAGGTGTAGAAGAAGAGGAATCACGTTAGGACTGGAAGGACTTCAGAGAGTGGAGTACCATGGGGATAAGCAAGCAGAGGGCACCTGGGGGACAAAGTATCACCTTGGTAATTATTAATACTGCCTGGGCCTTGCATGATGCGGGCCACAGTGCCCTCACCTGCTTTGTTCAGACAGGGTGCATGTTCTAGGTCCCAAATCTACCCCATCTAGCTTTATGAACGTGAGCAAATCCTTTCCAGCTTGAGTCAGACTGAAGGACAGGGTCAGGGTTGGAGTTTGCTTCAGTCAGGACCTAAAAGAATGTCCCTTAGGGTTTTTCTCACTAAGTTCCAGCCATGCTCTCCTGCCTCCACACAGCCTGTGACAGTGACTCCCAGTCCCATCCTAGCCCCTGTGCTTGCACCCCGGGGTCCCCGGTGGCCCTGCCACCTACCCTCCAGTCCCCAAACCCCCGTCGAACTGCGCCTCCCTGGGTTACTCCGCCCTGGCAGTTTTGTCCTGGACGACCTTCGCCGCTATTCCGTGGACCTACGCTACACGGTCTTTCAGACCACGGGCTCCGTCCCCATTTCCACAGTCATCAGCAGCGAGGCCAGTGGTAGCCGCACCATCATACATGCCTACAGGTTTGTACATCTGTCTGCGCCTTGCCAGCCGCCGCCGCCATTGCCGTCACTCAGCTCCCAGAGCAGGACCCTTCTCTCCAAGACCCGCGTGCTCCGGCACCGCTCCCCACCCCACGGGAGGTCCAGGCCCCTGGTAGCCTCTAATCTGTGTCTCCTTGCCCTTCCCTTGGCTCGGGCTCCACCCCAAGCTTCCTGGTGGCTGACTTCAGGCAGCGGGGCGTGGACGTGTCTCAGGTGGCCTGGCAGAGTAGCGGGGAAGCCCCCTGCTCTTGCTGCATCGTCAACAGCTCCAATGGCTCCCGTACCATTGTGCTCTACGACACGTAAGGCCCCCTGGCCTGTCCTGCCACAGCCCACCAATTAGCTCCCTCACTTGCCACGTGGGCAGCCCACTTGCCCACCCTCTGTGGCCTCTCTCTTTGTACCAGAAATTGTCCCTATGCCAAACTGTTCAGTGATTTTGGAATTGTTCTCAATTAGGGGAGAAGTGAGGTGGGAAGGGATGGGCTTTGCTCTGCCTGGTGACTTGGCCTTGCTCAACACCAAGGATGGGCGGGCAGGCCTGTGCAAACTGTAATTTATGATGTGATTCCTCCATAATCAGCCAATCAGCAGCCTGGGTGTGAGTATGGGGAAATTGTTCTGAGGACAGAGGGATGGGAGATGTGATTCAAACCATCTTGAGCCCTGAAGGGGGCCCACTGGGGTTTCCAGGGTCAGCCCCAGAGTTGCCAGCCTGCAGCATGGCACCAGGAGCTGAGGTTTGGGTGTTCGAAAGAGATGAGCAACCCCAAAGGTCCCAGCATAATGAAGCCAGACCAAATGCCACACACCACTCACAGCCATTGCTGAAGGAGGGAAGGGGAACACTGGCTCAGCAGAACAGGGCCATCTGACGTGTTGCTAACCTGGGGCATGGCAGGGGCATCCCTTTAGGGTCCCAAGCTTCCAGGGAGAGACCCCTTCTCATCTCTCCCAGATTCCCTCCTGAAAAATCTCAAGAGATTTAGTTTACTGAGAACCTAGTGTGTGCCAAGTACTCTGTTAGGGCAGAGATGGCCCAAGCCCAACTGCCCTGGGGTTCTGACTGTCCCTGCTGCCCAGCATGACCACTGGACCTGCGGGAGGGGCAGTCATCCTAGAACAAGATTTATAACCAGTGGCCCTGGGCTCTTTGTGTCCCAGTGAATGAGTGGGTAGGCATACATGCTAGACACGATCTTCCCATTGGGCAACCCTAGTCATCTGCCCATTAAGCAACAATCTGTAGCAACTTTGATCAGGGACACAACATGGGTATTCACAGGAAGGGAGGGAGAGGAGCTCCAAGGAGAAATGTTTATTGCCCACTGGCCTCGGTCCAGGCATATCCTCCAGCTGCAGCAGGCCTGCAAGGCTAGGGGTTCAGTCCCATTTACCAAAGGGGAAGCACCTCAGAAAGGCCACAGTCACCCAGCTAGTTAAATCGAAGGAGGATTTGGCGCAGAACATGGAGGGGAGGACACTGTGTGTAGGTCTCTGGCCAAGGAAGGTCAAGGCGGACCCTTCCCAGGTCTCCATACCTAAGTTGGCCAAAAATAAACTCATCCTCAAGCACCAACCTTGATCCCAGGGTCATAACATGGAGCTGCCAAACTCAGGACAGGGCTGCTGTCACCACTGGGGTGCCTGAAGTGAGAGGACCCAGACCCGAGCTCCAGGCAGAACGTCATGGCCTTTGTAGTTTTCCGGGGCACTGCGTGGTGGTAGCTGTGTGTGCTGCTGGCAAGAGGAATTCTGGGAATTGTAGTCCCTGGTGCTCTGAAAGCATTTTGGGAGATAGGGTCTCCAAGGCACGCAGAACTGGTCCCTTGCTTGACATATGTGGTGGTTGAGTTTGCCCTTAGATAATATCACAGCCTCAAACACAGGAAGGGGCACCCTAGGAAACTGCCTCCAGCCCCCTGTCTGGATGGAGCTGAGTAGGGCAAGGAGTGGTCTCGAGTTTAGCCTGAGACAGGGTCTGTCCTGGAGCTAAGCCTCAGAAGCATGTGCTATAGATTCAGCTTCCTGCCATGCTGCAGGCAGCGCCAGGCATAGGGGCCCCGGCAGCCAGTTAGAGATCCTGGCCCTGGCTGACCTCACCATGCCCCTTCTCTGTCCTTTCTGTCCTGCGACTCAGGAACCTACCAGATGTGTCTGCTAAAGACTTTGAGAAGGTTGACCTGACCCGGTTCAAGTGGATCCACATTGAGGCAAGCCCTGCCCTACCTGTGTTTTGAGGGCCTCAACCTGCCAGCCCCTCCACATGTTCTGCCTTCTTCTTGGTTTCTTTGAACCATGAAGTACCTTAGAGATCAATGAATCCAACCCCCCTCACCCGCTCTCCATCCTCCTTTTATGTTTTCAGGTGGAAACTAAGGCCCAGAAAGACTGGGTGATTTACTCAAGGTCACACAGCAGGATGTAGGTGCCAGAAGCAGGGTGCTGGCTCTAGGCAAAGTCTGGTGCTTTCTGTGTTACAGGCTGCCCCACCTCCTCTGGACTTGGCCTCTGGCAGGAGCCTGGCTGTGGGAGGCCTGACCCGTTACCTCTGGGGAGGCAGGAATGGGAGGGCCTGACCCAGCTCCCAAATAAAGGGAACTGGAATCTTCATTCCAAGAGAAGTTCTGGAGTCTAGGTGGGAGGAAACCTTGAGAAGTCCTGAGTTCTAATCCTAGCCCTGTCATTTAATGTATTGTAGGTCCTTAGGAGAGTCTCTCTTTTATTCTTTCGTCTTCTCATCTGAAATGGGAGGGCTGGTCCATAAGGTCTCCAAGGTCCAGAACAGCACTAGAATTTTGAGACTTGGGATGGGGTTCCGGCCCAGCCTTCCTGGCCCCTCTCCCCCCTCACCCATGGTTCCAGCAGGGAGGGAAGAATGAGGCAGAATGGGACCAGCGCCCAGCCGGTCCTGAGTTGCCTGCCCTGCCCCGCTCTGCCCCAGGGCCGGAATGCATCGGAGCAGGTGAAGATGCTGCAGCGGATAGAACAGCACAACGCCAGGCAGCCTCCGGAGCAGAAGATCCGGGTGTCTGTGGAGGTGGAGAAGCCGCGAGAGGAGCTGTACCAGCTGCTGGGCTACGGAGACGTGGTAAGCATCCCCCATGGCCCCCCCCCCTTGCCACATCCAGCTTAATTTGGTCCTTAAAGGGAGTCCGAGCGTCCCCTTGTCCTGCCTGTCACACTTAGGATGGCACTTTGCGGCTTGGTGATACTGGCAGGTGGGGGCAAAGCAAAGAGGCAGACCTCTAGCTCAGGGCTCTAGTGCAGGCCTCAGCAGTGGCCAAGGAGTAGAATTTCTCCACCCCAGTGGGCGCATAGGTATGAAGGCAGCCAGAGGGCTTGGTCAAGGCCAAGACAGCCAGCCTCAGGGCCAGCCTGCGTGGAAGCCTCTCCTCCCTGGGCCTCCTGTCTTTTCCTCTGTCAGATGACAGGATGGGACTGTTCTCCGAGGTACCCTCCAGTTCTGGGGTGGGAGCCACTAGGGGGTGAGGGAGGATGGGAAGGGGACTTGCGCACGTACATGGAATCGGGATGATAATCCTAGCATCACAGTGGAAGCTCGTTGGGCCTCAGCCTTGGCTGCACATTAAATGATGTGGATGCCTGAGCCCATTTTTTTTTTTTTTTTTTTTAATTTGGGGGGTAGAGGGGAAGCCTGGGCTGAAGTATTTTTTAACAAAACACCCTGGTGATTCTAATATGTAGCTGGTGTTAAGGAAGCTCTAGAACCCCTATCCCTTTGTTTTAAAGATGAAG
Organism: Neophocaena asiaeorientalis asiaeorientalis; assembly: GCF_003031525.2. Lineage (NCBI taxonomy): Eukaryota > Metazoa > Chordata > Mammalia > Artiodactyla > Phocoenidae > Neophocaena > Neophocaena asiaeorientalis. Next base: position 1,352,705 of record NW_020175181.1, on the reverse strand, counting down.
AAACCAGACCTAGAAGGCATAGCTGTATGCGGAAAGCCAAACAGAACAAAAACCCTCCTGAAAGCCGTGGTTTTACCTGCCAGTTGTAGATTGCGCCCCAAGATGACCTCAAGACTCACTCTGGGTTTTCAATTGTGAGGAAATTCGTTGATCTTAGAATAGGCCGGGGCTTTCGTGTCACAATGTACATGGCTGTTTTCTAGCACATCCTGAGCAAGTATGAAAACATGTTCCTGAGGGACAGCGAGATGCTACTTGGGGGTTTAGGTGGCCACGATGGAGGAGCAGGTTGCTGGTAGTGAGGGACAGCTGGGGTAGAGCTCAGCTGACTGTCAGCCTCTCTTCCACTGCCCACAGGTGTTTGTCAGCAAAGATGTGGCCAAGCACTTTGGGTTCCAGTCAGCAGAGGAGGCCCTGAGGGGCCTGTACGGTCGCGTGAGGAAGGGGTGAGCTAGCGGAAGCCAGGCAGCGGCCCGGGTACGGGGAGTGAGGGAGCCTGGCCCCCAGGGTCTGCCCCGGGGAGGGATGATGAGGCTGGGGCCCAGGGCTGGGCTAACACCTAGCTGAGTGGAGGGTGTCACAGGGCTACGCTGGTCTGTGCCTGGGCTGAGGAGGGTGCCGATGCCCTGGGCCCTGATGGACGGCTGCTCCACTCCGACGCTTTCCCACCGCCCCAGGTGGTGGACACTCTGGGGGCCGGAGACACCTTCAACGCGTCCGTCATCTTCAGCCTGTCCCAGGGTGAGTACCCCAGCAGCAGGCCCAGGGCCGGGGCCTGCCCCTGCCCAGAAGGCCCGGCTGATCTGGCTGCTCGTCCCCCCCTCCAGGGAAGAGCATGCAGGAGGCACTGAGCTTTGGCTGCCAGGTGGCGGGCAAGAAGTGTGGCCTGCAGGGCTTCGATGGCATCGTGTGAGTGCCCCGTGGCAGGAAGCACCGGCTCACATCCCCGCCCCGGGCCAGCATCACTGGCTGCTGTCGCCCTCTCTTCTCTGGCCAGCTGGCATCAGGCTGCCTTGCCCCCCGGGCGGATGCAGGCTGTGGGAGGGCTCCACCTGTGACCTGGCATCTCACATGGCAGAGCTGCAGAGCAAATAAATCTTCCCCAGAGCCAGCTTCCTTCTGGCAGTCTGTTTGTCTTCGATGTCTGAGCTGCTCTGGCTGGGGATTCTGGAGGCTTTGATCCTGAAGTCCTTTGCCCTTTTTTTCTCTATTCCCCAAATTCACCTCCTGCCCAGGCCCAGAGGAAGGGCCACCCAGACCAGAGCAGCAGGAAGTGCCCCAGGCTTGCCACCAGCTGTGCCCCTGCTGGGGCCCCAGCTCAGACTTCCAGCCTTCCTGGCGGGGGAGGTATCACTGGCTGCTGTCGCCCTCTCTTCTCTGGCCAGCTGGCATCAGGCTGCCTTGCCCCCCGGGCGGATGCAGGCTGTGGGAGGGCTCCACCTGTGACCTGGCATCTCACATGGCAGAGCTGCAGAGCAAATAAATCTTCCCCAGAGCCAGCTTCCTTCTGGCAGTCTGTTTGTCTTCGATGTCTGAGCTGCTCTGGCTGGGGATTCTGGAGGCTTTGATCCTGAAGTCCTTTGCCCTTTTTTTCTCTATTCCCCAAATTCACCTCCTGCCCAGGCCCAGAGGAAGGGCCACCCAGACCAGAGCAGCAGGAAGTGCCCCAGGCTTGCCACCAGCTGTGCCCCTGCTGGGGCCCCAGCTCAGGGTAGAGGGCCAGACTTCCAGCCTTCCTGGCGGGGGAGAAGACTTAAGCCCTTGCACCCCAGGGAACCTTCCAAATAACCACAAGCCATGAGAAAAGCTCCTCTGGGCCCCAGCTCTGTCACAAGACTCCAGTGGCCACAAGTGTGTCCACATGGCTGAGCCAACCCGACAGGCCAGCGGGCAGGGAGCCTCCTCTGGTTTGGCGGAGCCTCTGCAGCCCAAAAATATCTCCCCAATGACTGACCCCGAGCCTGGAGCCGCCTTGTAGTTAAGGCGGTGCCTGAGCCACAAATGTGACCCGGAATGCAAAGCATTGCTTTCCCTGGGGGAGAACTGGTCTGAGGGCATATGGGAATTGGTGAATTTCCACATGGGAGTTGGGGCAGGGGGGTGAGGCTGTAGAATGTGATAAAAGGTATGGGCTTTAGGCTCAGACAGGCCTGAATTCAAATCTGCCACTTACTTAGCTATGGGACCATGAGTACATTACTGAACTCCATCTTCCCCAATTTCCTCATGTGTCAAATGGTGCTAATTCTGCCTGGTCATAGAATTATCGTGAGGATAAAATCACAATATGTAAAATGCCCAGCATGACGCCCAGTGTGTACTAGGTCCTCAATAAATGGTCATTATTAATATTTTCAGGGGTGGGGAGCAGATACAGGATGATGGGGAAGATCCATCCTGAACTGCAGGAGGGCATTCTAGTGGTTAGGCCCCAGGGAAAGGCTGAGCTCCCTTCCCCGGGTTGTCTGCAGCTGGCTGTTGCCTAGTGCTGTACTCTGCTGTGTCTCAGCACCACCTGGGAACCCTGGGTAAACTGAATTCCTGCCCTCCCAAGAGGACTGCCCAGTTCCAACCCCCTGCAGCCTGAGGTCAGGGCAGGCTGGACCAGTGGATCGATGGCCCAGAGGGATGGGTTCATTTGGTTCTTTATTGGTTTTCTGGGCCCTAAAGCTGCCCTTCAACTTAGGGTCTCCCTGAGCTGCACAGAAAGACCTGCCACCTGCTGGGGCCAGGAAGGGGGCACAGAGGTGGTCGTTGTCCTAACACACACACCCTACCCTTTGGGGCATATGTTCTGGCACTGAGACTTCTAGGTGTGCAAACCTGTATCCTCAAGGTTTATATCTCATCATTCTCCAGCTGAATAGCATGAACCTCAAGCTCATTTGGGGTTTTCTCAGACTCCAGTGTTTCCCTTGGAAGCTCTTCTGCTCTCTCTCCAGTGTCCCTGGCTTCCACCTGTCCCCCAACCTCCCCTCCAGGGCCTGGGGCTTCTCTTGCAGCCTCTGCCTGTCCCCCAGCCTCCTGTACAGGTTCCAAGGACTCCCTTCTGGCCTCCACCTGTCCCCCAGCTTCTTCTCTGGGACCTGGGGCTTCATGTGCTTCTTGTCTTGACGGGCTTTTCGCCAACAGAGGCCGCCTCCCAACGTCCTGTGGCTCTGGGGGCTCTTTGAGATCTGTGTGCCTCGGGGCCTCTCCGGGGAAGTTGACGAGCTCTGCAGGGGTCATGAGCCCATCCCCATTCAGGTCCTGGGTCTCCAGCACCTCATCCACTACGAGGATCACCTGTGGAAGGGTCTATAGTGACTGGAGATGCTCCCAGGAATCCTGACCCTCCCAACAACCCCCGGCATCCCTGCCGTGCAGGCTTTGAGCCCTCCTTTCACAGGGGATTCACCAGAAGAGGCATGATGAAAAACACCAAAGCCCCAGGGAGCTGGGTCTTCTTCTGGGAGAAGGGCCCCCATCCAGCAGGGCTTACCGGGTTGGTGGTGAGAGAGTCGGAAGCTCCAGGGGCCAGAGTTGCTGTCAACATGGACAACAGCTCCAGGCCATCCAGCTGTCCACTCTGGTCGTAGTCGTGGAGAGCAAAGAGGTAGAGGAGAACTAAGGAAGAGAGGCTGGATCAAAAGAGGCATCAGGGGACAGGTGGATCAGGCAGGAGTCGCGGGATGGCCTGAGGTCAGTCCCAGCTCTGGCTGCCCTGGGCCTCCCGTCCACGGGCCCCATCAGCCCAGCCCCTCACCCTGCTCCCGGCTCATGCGCTCCGGCTCCTCTTCCATCCTCTCTAGTCCCTTTAGGTAGCTCTGCAGAAGCCTTGCAGAAAAGCGGAAAATCAGTCCACAAGAGGCCAGTCTGCAGCCCCAGGCCTGGCCCTCGGGTGCCCCCCACCCCAGCCTACTCACTGAAGTTGCTCCTGGCCTGGCTCGAAGGGGTTGGGTAGAGGTGGATGCTGCACTTCAGGGTCCAGCCTGGAGGAGGGAGGGAAGCACCGGCCTTTCAAAGGGCCTCCTCTGAGGGCCCAGCCTCACAGCCTTCCATCCCCAAGCTCCTGGTAGAGTTCTCCCCCCAGACCCAAAGGGAGCTGCTTCTCCAGGTCCCCAAAAACCTTGTGGGGAGGAGGCCATTCTGGCCTCCTCAGAAGCAGAACCTCACTCCCCAGACTCTGCCTTTGCAGATTCCTAGCTTAGATGGTAAGTGAAAATCCCAATAAAACATCTGGTTTGGTGGAGGCCAGAGGGAGCCGCACCAAGTAGACACAAGTTGGAGATGCAAGAAACCAGCATAGTGGGCGGCAGGACAACATGCATCATGGCAACCCTTCCTCTGTGATGCTGGGAGCCGAGGGACAGGTCTCTGGCTGAGCCCGGTGGCACTGCCCAGTTTTATACAGACCCGATTTGCTCCATGACACAAAGTGGACTCTTTTTTACCCCAAGTTGAGGGCATATATGTTGGTTTTGTAGTTTCGATCTGCTCAGGGGCTTTTTGTCAGTCTTTAAAGCTCAAGATTTGCTCGCAGTTCTGGACAGGCATTCCTGTTGGCCCAAGTCAATCCTGATGTGTGATGCCAGAGAGCTGGCAGGATCTGCTACAGCAACTTTTGTCACTGCTGCCAGCCCTTGCTGCTGTGGCTGTATCCGTCCCCCGACCCCACCCAGCATACCCACTGCATAGTATTAAGACACAAAACCTCAAGAAAGATATTCAAATAAAATAGAAGTGATATGCTAATGATCTCTATTTCTTTGGAGCTTCCACTATAAGGTCTTGATAAGAGGACTGTAGCCCCTTCCCAAGCTTATAGCCTCACGTCTCATTGGAAATGAGCTCCCGGTTTCCAAGTGAGTCCAGCAAACGTGTCGATGCCCACTTTGCAGAGGGCACTCTAACAGGCACAAGGCAGAAGCTGAGGTGGTGGGAATGATACAGAAGTCAGGGAGCGTACACCCAGTCTTCCACCTCCCAGAGGGGCCCACAGCATACCTCCGATTCTCCAGAGACCCCCCTGCTCCCAGCCCACGGCCCTGCCCTCTGAATCCCATTACCTCGTGGTGCCGTGTTTGGGAACAGCCTGACTCTGGGGCAGTAGCAGCAGCAGCACTGACATTCTCATCGTCACAGGTAACATCCTTCCTGTAGCTGGAAGTAGGAAACAGGGTCAGGGAATCAGAGGGAAGCAGTGTCTGCCACAGAGGGGGGAATTGGTGGGTTAGACAGGAACGCCTCTCTCCCTGCCTCTACCTGCCACCCAGGTGACAGGACTCCTGTGCAGGGAGGAGCCACACACGGACATCAGGAACTTTGCTCAAAATAAACCTTATTCCGGATCCAGCATGTAAAGCGCATAACGCAGACTTGTGCTGGGGGAAGCTGTGCTGCGGGCAGGACTATCCCACTCTTGCCCTGCCAGTCCCCCAGGTGCTTGGAGAAGTGCAGTTTAAGCACATATGATGTAGTTCAGTCCACTCATTTTACGAGTGGAAACTAGTTCAGAGAGGATAAGAAAAAGGCCAAATTAGAAGTGCGTAGAGTCACAAAAAGACCAAGCCTTAAACAGGGAGGGAAACAGATTGTTGGTTTGTATCTGTATTTGTATTTGTATAAAAACTCACCGAAGAACAAATCAAAAGAGACTGGACTCCTTGAAATAGGTCTACACTCAGGTAGGGCTTGAAAACACAACAAATCCGGGTCAACCCAATAGTGGTCCCAAGAATTGCTATTTATTAAACACAGGAAAACCAGATCCCAGTAGAAAGGAAAAAAACAAACTTTCCTTTAGACCTACATTGTGTAGGCCCATTGGCAGCACATCACTTGATTAAATGAAAATAGTCAAATGGAGTATCTATCAATGTGCAGAGCATGAAGCTTTCCAATTAGTCCCAGGATTGTGTACATAATCATGTGAGTTTCTGAGGAAGCAGAAGCCCTCCAGAGCTGAGGCCTGAGACCTCAAACTCATCTTTAGGAAGACAAATCATCAGGTGCTTGACGGTCTAGAGCAGAGGATCAGGAACCCTCTGAAATGGTACCCTACACTTTGGCTGGCATTGAATTTTCCTGGAGAAAGGTGCATAGCTTTCAGCAGATTCTCAAAGAGTTCCATGACCCTGATGAGGTTCAGGACCACTGCAGGGGGGACATCAGCTTCCTAAGAGCTCTTCCTAGAGGCAGTGGGCAACTGGTCAACAGGTAGATACATGTGTAGCTGTGCAAATAGAGCTGCCTTGAGGAAGAAGCAGCACAACACAGAAGTCCACAAGAAGGTGAAGCTCCCGAGAGTCATAGAAACTGTCTCTGTTTTTCTAGACATACGTGGGCCCCAACAGATATAGTGAGTCTATATAGTTTGTAGACTAAGACCTG
>NW_020175181.1:1343961-1346320 GCF_003031525.2 Neophocaena asiaeorientalis asiaeorientalis | reverse complement strand
AAAAAAAAGGAAAAAAGAAAACAAAAAAGGGCCAAAAAACCAAAAAAAAAAAAAAAAAAAAGCTCCAAGTATATCATAAATTGTATAAACATAAATTGTATAAACTCATAAATTATAATAAACATAAATTGTATAAACTCATCAGTTAAGAAATAGAAATTATCAAAGGTACATAAAACAACATACAAGTTACATGCAATTTTCAAGAGATTAACCTAAAAAGTAAAGTCACAGAAAACAAAACGGTGGAAGAAGGATATATAAAGCAATACTAGAGGAAAGAAAGCTGGCAGAGTGCATCGGCAGGCGGACTCCCAACCACTGCGCCACCAGGGAAGCCCTGGCAGAGTTTTATTGACATTAGAATAAATAGAATTTAAGGTGAAAAGCATTATAGATAAAAAAGTATCATGACAAAATGCACAAAAGTTTAATCCCCTAGGAAGATATAATGATTCTGAACCTGTATGTACCTAATAACATAGCCTCAAAACACCTAAAACGAAAACTGGCATAACACTATCACCTGTTAGAATGACCAAAAATCCAGAACATTGACAATACCAAGTGCTGACAAGGATGTTGAACAGCAGGAACTCTCATTCATTGATGGTGGGAGTGCAAAATGGTACAGTCGCTTTAGAAGACACTTAGGTGATTTCATTCCAGACTAAACATGTTCTTACCATACAATCCACCAATTAAACTCCTGGTATTTAACCCAAAGGAGCAGAAAACTCACGTCCACACAAAAACCTGCTCGCAGATGTTTACAGCAGCTTTATTCACAATTGCCAAAATTTGGAAGCAACCAAGATACCCTTTGATAGGTGTATGGATAAAGAAATTGTGGTACATCCAGACAAAGAATATTATTCAGTGCTAAAAAGGAATGAACTATTCAGCCATGAAAAGACACGGAAGAATCTTAAATGCATATTACTAAGGGAAAGAAGCCAATCTGGAAAGGCTACACACTGTATGATTCCAATTGTATGACATTCTTGAAAAAGCAAAACTATGGAGACAGTAAAGAGATCAGTGGTTGCCAGGGACTGGGCGTGAAAGGGATGAATAGGTGAAGCACAGAGGATTTTCAGGGCAGTGAAAATACTCTATATGATATTATAATGATAGATACGTGTCATTATAGATTTGTTCAAACCCAAACAACACCAAGAGTGAACCCTAAGGTAAACTATGGACTTTGGATGATTACGATGTATCAGTATAGGTTCATCAGTTCATCGTGTACCCCTCTGGTGGGGCACGTTGATAATGGATGAGGCTGTGCATGTGTGGGGCAGGAGGTATATGGGAAACCTCTCAATTTTGCTGTGAACCTAAAACTATTCTAAAACAAATAAATTCTTTTAAAAAAACTGGCATAAACACAATCAGGAAAATCGAATCTGCCATTATGGTGGGAGAATTTAACATACCTCATACAGTTTTTGAAAGATTAAGCAGACTAAAAATTAGTAAGAATGTAGACGATTGAATAAAATATTTTCTAAGCCTGAGCTAATGAACAAATAGAGAACCCAACTCCAGGCACTTAGCACATACATTTTCTTCTCATGTGGAATATTTATAAAAACTGACAAGCAACAGGCCAAAGAATATGGCTCAGCAAATATTAAAGAATCAGTCTCATACTGTTACATGACTAAATGCAATTGTATTAGGAATCAATAACAAAAATGATGTAAAAATCTCATTTATATAAAAAATTTAAAAGGTACACTTACATATGGGTCAAAGAAGGATATCATAATGGAAATTGTTGAATACTGAGGATTGTATAATACTGGGAAAACATACATCAAAACAAGGTATGTAGCTAAAGGAGTATTAAAGGGGAAGTGGGTTGGGGAATTCCCTGGTGGTCAAGTCGTTAGAACCCGGCGCTTTCACTACCCAGGGCCCAGGTTCAATCCCTGGTCAGGGAACTAAGATCCCACAAGCCGGGACTTCCCTGGTGGCGCAGTGGTTAAGAATCCGCCTGCCAATGCAGGGGACACGGGTGAGAGCCCTGGTCCGGGAAGATCCCACATGCTGTGGAGCAACTAAGCCCGTGCATCACAACTACTAAGCCTGAGCTCTAGAGCCTGCGAGCCACAGCTGCTGAGCCCACACACTGCAACTAGTGAGCCCACATGCCACAACTACTGAGCCCGTGTGCTGCAACTACTGAAGCCCACGCGCCTAGAGCCCATGCTCCGCAATAGGAGAAGCCACCGCAATGAGAAGCCCTCACACCACAACAAAGAGTAGCCCCCGACTCGCCGCAACTAGAGAAAGCCCACACGCAACAACGAAAACCCAATGCAGTCAAAAATAAATAATAAATAAATAA
>NW_020175181.1:1338388-1343477 GCF_003031525.2 Neophocaena asiaeorientalis asiaeorientalis | reverse complement strand
GGTGCGGGGGTGGGGGGAATATATATATATACACACACATATATATATATACACATATATATACACACATATATATATATACACACACATATATATATACACACACATATATACATACATATATATATATATATATATATATATATATATTTATAGGAGAATTGGGTTGACTTAAAAACTTATATTGGAAGAAAGGCCAAAAGTTAATGAGTTAAGCTTCCAACTCAAGAAGCTAGTAAAAGAGAATAAACTTAAAGAAACTAAAAGAAATGAATAATAAAAGATAGAAGAACTTTTAAATGTAATAGAGAGCAGCAACAAAGTCAAACTACAGTGTTTCTTTAAAAGAACTAATGAACTACAAAACCCCTGACAATTTTCATTAAGAACAAAGAGAAAAGGCACAAATAAACAATATTAGGAATTAAAAGGGGACATAACTACAGGAATAGAAGAAATTTGCAAACTTAGCAGATATAGCCATTTTCCCAGAAAAACTTAACAGTAAAACTGACATCAAAATAAATAGTAAATTTTAATAGTCTGATTCAAGAAATTGAATCAGTGAGTATTAACCTATATTGTTTGAGGAACTATAGACGTGAACTATTTCTGGAGAGTAATCTGCAAATGTGTATTAACTGCTGTAAAACCCCTACCCAACAATATCATCCTGGGGATTACGTAAGGAAAAACACAAACGGAAAAGAAGTTATAAAGATATTTAGAGCTGTGCTATTACTATTAGTCAAAGAACTGTAAACACCTGTAACATTTAGGCAATGATTAAGCAAATCCTATTATGTGACAGAGCCATTAAAAATGATAAATATTTCATGGGACTTCCCTGGTGGTCCAATGGGTAAGACTCCGAGCTCCCAATGCAGGGGACCTAGGTTCGATCCCTGGTCAGGGAACTAGATTCCGCATGCATGCCTTAACTAGGAGTCCGCATGCCGCAACTAAGGAGCCCGCATGCTGCAACTAAAAGATTCCCGAATGTTGCAACTAAAGATCCTGCATGCCACAACGAAGACCCCGCAGGCCGCAATTAAGACCCAGCGCAGCCAAAATAAATAAATTAATATTTTTTTAAATGATAAATATTTCAAATTCGTGTTTTAAAGGAAAAAATGGACAGATTTGAGCATATCAAAAGTTTAAACTTCTGTATTATGAAAGACACTATGAATCAAGTTCAAGAAGACAAGTGATGGAGGACTGGAGGGAACAGGGTTCAAGGCTATTTGGATTTTCAGCAGGGTGGAGTTCACCACCCCCACCCCCAGCAGAGGCTTGGAGACAGAAATCTCCGTAGAGACCCCACGGAGACTGAGTGGAAATCCAAGAACGGCAGAGTTATGTGCCTAACCCGTGAGGATTAGAGAGAAGGCCCTGCCCACAGTGTTCTTGGCGGTTAGGAAGCAATGGCTTAGAGAGGGTCTAGGCAAGTGGACAGGAGGGTTGCCTCACCCAGTTCTTGGTATCCAGCGTGCTGCTGGTTTAAAGAGAGGGGTCTGAGGGCTCCAGGCTCTAAGGTGGAAGGAGGGGCACGAAATGACTGAGAGGGCCAGCTGGCCAGAAGAGGCCAAAAGGAGAAGGCCAGAAGATATAGACCCAGGACTGGATGCCGCAGAGGACATCATGGGAAGTACCAGTCGAAGTCAAGACCTTGAGTGACAAGGACCAGGAAGGCGAGCCTTTGTAGGGAAGGCAAGTGTAAATATAAGTTTATAGAGTAAGGGCTCATGGTACTCATTTCTTTAATATTTATTGGGCACCTACTATATGTGAGGCACTATTTTATAAGTAAGATGATAATATTAGGTAAAATTACCTATTATTTTTCCTCCTTAAAGTTTACATATTTATGTAAGTAGGAAATGATACAAATGTTAAAGCAATGATGAAGAGAAACACAGAATTGCTAAGGAGTAGGTGGCATAGCCCAACGTTTAAGGGTATGGGCCCTAATCTCTGGCTGCCTAAGTTCAAATCCAGGCTCTGCAACTCACTAGCTGTGTGCCTCCTGTGTTTCAGAACCTCGGTCTGTTAACATGAGGTTGATGAGAGCACCTCTTGGGGTGTGGTGAGGATTAAATGAGACAAGACGTGTAAAGCGCAGTGCCTGGTTATACAATAAGGCATCTTCCTTCCAGAAGTTTTTCTGGATTGCTCTGTAGTAGCTTCACACCATCCTGGTCTTCCCACCTGGATACCCTCAAATTGCTTTCTCCTCCCATCTGTTAACTGCCAGGACCTAGGCTAACAGGAGGCACAGGAGTAATTTAAATCCCTCAGAGCTGTCAAAACCTATTATCCAGACTTAATGTGTTATCATCACTAGGAGTTGCCTTTTAAAAAAGGACATTTGGAAACAACAAAGAATGACTCTGGTGGTAGCAGTTCAGGGATAAAGGGGAAACACCTATCGGATCCCACTAATCCAGTCACTCATTAGGCCAACTGTGCTGGTTTGAAAAACATCTACCGATTCTTTCTTGTGGGAAGTAGCTGGAGTTAAATTTGCCTTTCCTTGTATATGATCTGGACTTAGCGACTCACTTCAAACAAATAGCAGAAATGTGACCTCCAAGTCTGAGTCATAAAAGGCAACACGGTTTATGCCTGTTTCTGGTTCTCTCTCTCCCTCTCTTGATATGCAGATATGCTTCTCTGGAGCTCTGAACCGCCAAGGAAGAAGTTTGCCACGCTGAAAAGACCATGTGGAGAGAGCACATAGGGATAGGGATGCTTGAGGAGCCCCAGTTGCTCTAGCCTCCAGCTGCTCACTTCCCCACCCAAGGGCCAGGCAGGTGAGAGAGCAAACCTGTAGATCATTCCAAGCCCCAGCCTTCGAGCTGCCCCAGCCAACACTGATGGAGCAGAATTGAGCTTGCTTTCTCTGCCCTACCCAGAATGTACACTCATAGGCAAAGTCAATGTTATTGTTTTCAGCCACTGAGTTTTGAGGTGATTTGTCAAGTTGTCATAATGATTAGAACTGCCTTCTTGGCAGTCACACAGGGCCCTGCTCTCAAAAGGGCCCTGGGCTTAGTCTAATGCTCTGCTGTCTCTGTTTTGAAATTCTTAATCTTATTTTTGCACTGAGCCCTGAAAAGTAAGACCTGGTCCTGAACCCTGCCCACATGAATTACTCTTACTCTCCTCCTCTTGGTCCTATGTCACATGTGTGCAACTATTCAGCATGTGCAGTGGACAGAGGACAGAGCTATGGAACCAGCCAGACCTAGGTTCAAATCCCAGCTCCACCACAGACTGTCCCCGTGACCTCGGGTAGGTTAATTACCCTCACTAAACTTATTTGCATAATGGAGATAATAATAGTACTTACGTCACAGAATTACAGTGAATACTAAGTGGATAATGAATTACTCATCGCACAAGGAGTCTCTTATTCTTGTCCCTGCCTCTGCTATTTTCTCGATTTAAAGAACCCTCCATACGTAGAGTACTCTCCCTTTGCTGGAACTCCACTGCTCCAAAACCTTCAAGGGCTCCCTGTTTCTATGACAGTCCAGAGTCTTCACCTGGACACTTAAGGCCTTCTACAATCAGATATCAAGTTACCATTTTAGACTCATCTTCCAGTGCTCCATTATACTAACACTCTGCTTCAGACAGAGGGGTTACTGGAGTCTGCGAAATACTTTTCATTTTCACTGTGCAGTGCTTTTGCCCAAGCTGTTCCACCCTCTACCTGGAACATCCTGCACCCTCCTGACAACCCTAGCACTCTGGTTTCAGTCCACTTCAGAAACAAATAATTGCATGTGGACTTTTAGTGTCATCTCAGTAATATTCTCCTAAGTCATGCTTCCAAACATGGCATTTTTAGTACAGGTAACTCACCTCTGTTACATGAAGGAAGTCAGGCTAAGGCACCTCAAGTAATGTGTAATGAGGTTGGTGTGATGTGATTGCTTCACACTTTCACATTTCTAATTACAGTATTTACAAAAGCTTTTATAAGCAACAGAAATAGAGCAGCTACTGAACAACTGCCTGTCAAATAAGAACGTTCCTCATCATTTTCTATAACATGCATAAACATAATTTACCCTAACGACCACAGAAAAGCCACCACAACTGCTAGAGTTGTGATATAATTCAATAGTTATTCACATCACACTCACACACACACACCACACACTCACACACACACACCACACACTCACACACACACACACACACACACACACACACTCACAGTGATCCTCTAGCCTCTGATTTCTTCAAGCCTTTGCACCAGTGCATGGGAGGAAAGCCTGGCCTTGCAGTTAGACCTCTGATCAAATCCAGCCTCTCACAGTACTAACAGTGTGATCTCAGCAGGTGTCTCCGTGTCTCTGAGCTCTGGCACCTTCACTTTAAAAAATGAGGATAGTGGTATCTATCTTGTAGGGGCTTGGGGAGGATGCAATGGAATAATGTAGGTTGAGTGCATGGCAGTGAGTAGATGCTCCCTGAGTATTTCAGAGACTCTAGGATGTGGCAGGGCCTTTTCTCTTGCTTGACTTCCCAACCAGTGCGAAACTGCTTGCACAGCATGCCTGTCAGTGGCCATCAGCCTCCACTGGACTTTCCAGGACAGGAGCCTACCACCCACAGGGCACGCATTCCACTTCTGCCTAATTCGAACTGTCAGAAGTAATTCTGAGCTCAATCCTCTCCCTTAACTTATCTCTCCAGGGCCGCCTGTGCCTCCCAGCACCTCCCACCCCCCCGGCGCAAGAGAAGAGGCACTGGCTATACAGCCAAATGGGTCCCACACCTGAGAGCTGGGCTCCCCCTGCCACTTCTAGCTGGGTGATAACCTCGACCCCTCCCCGGTCCCCCTTTTCCTCCGCTGTCAAATGAGGATGAAACTCCTGCCAGCCTCCCCTCCCCCCGGGACTGTCAAGAGCAACGAATGAGACACCGGAGGGAAAAGCCCTTGGGGGACTGTGAACCCCCCACATCACAGCGAGGGGGCTCAGGCCTTGCTTTCCAGGCCCTCCCTCTACATGCTCTCAGGGGTAACCTCGGAGAGGCGCCCAGAGGCGAGAGCCAGCGCTCCGGCGGCGTC
>NW_020175181.1:1333483-1338281 GCF_003031525.2 Neophocaena asiaeorientalis asiaeorientalis | reverse complement strand
GTGCGCCGCCGCGGCCGCCGCGCCTCGGCTCCCGCCGCCCGGCCCTCCCCCGGGCCGCTCCACGTGGCTGCTCCACGTAGCCCTCCCGGCTGCGGCCACCGCCCTGGCCCGGGCAGAGTCCGGAGCGCCAGCCTGGGTCTCCGCCCCGCCCCGATTGGCCCGCAGACCCCGGCCCTCTGCGGCCCGCACCGGGCGAGGGAGAGCGTGTGCGTGAGTGTGTGCGTACAGACAACTAGAGAGAGAGAGGCAGAGAGACAGATGATGAAGCTGGTGCGTAATGAGAAGCACGTTTAACTGGGGGCTCACTCCCTGCTGGGACCCAGATGTGTGTGACAAGATAGAATGTGACTTACTGTTAGCCTGTGATTGTGACTGGTGTATGTGGCTGCGTGGATGAGAGACCTGTGACACGGTAGTGGGTGTTTCGTGTGGCTGCGTATCCAGTATGGCAGTACTTGAGAGAGTATGGCCAATGCGGGACTGTCCGGGTGTGTGGCCGTACAGGAGGTGAGCGGTGTGTCTGTTAGGGTATCTGGCTGAACTCTTCCTGAGTTGTGATGCTCAGGTGACACCCGTGACTGTCGGTTTCCGGTGAAGGTATCATTGTGTGACTGTGACTGCACATCACTGAGAAGTGGCTCCATGTGGTGGGGGGAGGGGGGGCCTGGGAAAGTATCAGCTTAAGGGTGACAGTGGCAGTTGTTTGCCAGCACAGCGTTGCTGTGTGTGGCTATAGCTTTGTGGTCAAAATGCAGTGTCACCCGTTTTCTCAGAGTAGCCAGTTCCTCCACCCAGGCTTCAGACTACTTCCTCACCCACTGGCTCAAAGACTTAGTTCTTTGAGTGTACAACTTCTTATCTCTCTGGAATCTTCAACTTCTCCCTCCCCATCAGCTCCTTCCCATCAGCATCTACCCACAACAACAAATGGACTCTCATCAAAGTCACCCTGTCCTCCTTCCTGTGGTGGACAGGTGGGTACTGCTGGACACTACCTCCTTGGGTCATGGTATCACTGGTTTCGGCAATACCATTCCTCTCTCTTTAGTCACTTCTTCTTAGTTTCTTCATGTGTCGGAGTTCCTCTGGGCTCTCTCCTCATTCCCCATCTGCTCATGTGTTCTTCCATTCACGTAGCTTCCATCACTACCTCTTATGGGTTGAACTGTGTCCCTCAAAAGTTCATGTGTTGAAGTCCTAATCCCCAATGCCTCAGAATGTGACTTTATTTGGAAATAGGGTAGTTGCAGATATAATTAGTGAAGATGAGGTCATACTGGCGTAGAACCTAATCCAATATGACTGGTGTTCATATAAAAAGGGGAATTTGGACACACACACACACACACACACACACACACACACACACACACACAAAGGAGAACAGCATGTGAAGATGTGGGCAGAGATTGGAGTGAAGCTTCTACATACCAAGGAATGCTGAAGATTTTCAGCAAACCACCAGAAGCTAGAAGAGAGGTATGGAACAGGTTCTTCCTCACTGCTCTCAGACGGTACCAATCCTGCTGACACCTTGATCTTGGACTTCCAGTTTCCAGAACTGTGAGACAATAAAGTTGTTGTTGAAGACAACCAGTTTGCAGCACTTTGTTATGGCAACCCTGCCAGCTAATATATCATCTAAATGCTGATAAATGCCATATCTCAAAGTCCAATCTCTGAGCCCCAGACCACTTCAGGAACTGAACAGCCTACTGATTTGTGCTGGATCTTAATTTTTAAAGGTGACTGAGTGACAACACAGAGAGGTCAATGCCACTGAAAGAAAAGTTTAATGTTACAATTCCCTCAGGAAGAAGAGGCACAGCTCACCACACAGGACCACAGAGGGAAGCACCAGTGTAGGTCAGAAGGCAGAAAGGAGCAAGGGGAAGGCACAGGCCACAGCTTTTATTAAACTAGAAAAGCAAGACGAGGCAGGTTAAACAGTTTAGGGTTGGCTAGTTTTAATAACTTCAGAGAGCTTTGGGGCATAGGGGCTGTCACTAGTTGACTGGTCCCTGGTCCTGGGTTTATCTAGGAAAGGGAAAATATTGGTTTGGTGTGTGAGAGTTGGATAAAGGAAGTGGTTCAGAGTATGGCCTCTGGATTGCAGGGGAGATGTGAACAACTTTGGCTGTTAGTTTGGTCCTGTGATTAATGGATGCCAAAGAGACAAATTCAGAATCTAAGAAAACACAATTAGAACACCTACCAGCACCCCAGACGTGTTTGAATCAGAATGCATCATCTTCCTCCTCAAAACTTCCCCTCCCCCTGCTTCTCTACCCCAATGTTACCACCATGCATCCCTGAATCTATGCAGTCAGAAAACGGGGTCGCCCATGATTCCTCCTTCTTCCCCCACCTCCAACCTACTACCAAGTCCTATCAGTTCTGCCTCCTATCTTGAAGATCTTCACTCCTCTCCTGAGCTTTCCCCTAGTCCAGGCAGCCCTGGTCCACGCCAAATTTCCGTTAACAGCCTCCTAATTAGCCTGCTTTTCATCCCCCTCCAATCCATTCTCAAAGTAGCCTGAATGATTCTTCTGAAATATAACTCTGATCGTGTCGCCCACCCCTTCTTAAAACTCTGATGGCTTTCCTCCACCCTTAGGATAAAGCCTAACATCCTTTACGCAGTTGCCCACAACCTGATTCCTGACCATCTCACATGCTCCAGCAACACCAAATTTCTTTTGGTTCCTTTTAAGAAGTCTCTGACATCCAGGCTTTTACTTGTGCTCTTCCCTCTCCTGGAACAATTACTCTCTCCCCTCCTCCACCTTGTCTTGGAAACTACTACTTATTTTTTGATTTCGCCTTAAATGTATTGTCATTTAATATCTGGGTGTGCTTTCTCTGATCCATGGAGTCTGGGCACCCTCCCCGGGGCTCCCACTGCAGCTAGTACTTCCCTTATCTACCACCATGCTCTGTTGCAGGGGTTCAACTCTGATTACACATTTGAGTCTTCCAGAGAGATTTTAAGTTGTTATTAATACTTAGGCTCCTCTCCAGACCAACCATAACAGCGGGTGGGGCCTGGGCACCGCTAGTTTTAGAAACTCACAGATAATTCCAATCGTCAGTCAAGGCTGAGTCATTGCTCTAGTAGCTTACTTACTTGTTTCCATATCCCAGTGAAGACAGGAACAGCATCCCAAGTGCCTGGTACACAGTGGGTGATGAGTAAGTATCTATTGTACTTGTGACAGGGATTGTATGAGGCAGTGTAGAGTGACACTGGACGAGTGGCTTTACCCATGTGTGTGTGACTCTGTGCGGAATGGCACTCACTCAAGTAGCTGAAACTTGACTACGTGACACTGTGGGGTGTCGGTGTGAATGATTGTGTCCAGTGTGTGAGGGCCACTGTCAATGACTGAACACTACGGGAGTGGAGTGGTGTGACCACGTCAGTGGCTGTGCCCTGTGTGTGACTGACTGAGAGGCTGGGGGGATCTGGCCAGGCTGTCAGACTCGCCGCTCCGGGGCAGGGTTTGAGGAAGAAAGAGCTGGAGCTGCCCCTCAAGATGGCGGCTGCGGGGAAGGCCGCTAGTCCTCACAAGAGGCCGCAGGGCCGGTGACCGCGAAGCGGAGGCAGGAGCCGTAGAGGCGCGAGACCCGGCCCGCGGGCCGGGAGGCCATTCGCAAGACACTGGGGTCAGCTCCGCGCAGACTGCCCAGGCGCGGTACACACACCCGCTCCACGTCCTAGCACCGCCGGGAGCACGGGCGGTGGGCGGGGCCTGGGTCCCCGAATCGCCGGGCAGTGCGGGCGGAACCCGCACAGGCTGTCCAATGGCGTGTAACGGGCGGGGCCTAGCGCGCACCTGCGGGCCCACTAATCGAAGCTCAGGCGTCAGAGCCGGTCGAGAACTTGGGAGTGGAGGCTCAGCAACGCGAGAGGCTGAGCTCCTCCCTGGGCCCCCAGGATGACACCTGGACAGAATCCTTCTCTCTGCTTTAGGGACTTGGCGCTGCCCTCTACTTCGGCTACTACTGGGCATGGGTGGCCCCGGTGGGTGCGGGTCCAGAGCTCTCTCCGGCAGGTGTAAGTAACTCGAGTCCGAGGGCAGCTTCCAGCCGGGGCTCGAGCCCTTTGTGGAGGCTGGCTCGGTGGGGTCTCCTGGCCCAGGTGAAATTTGACGCCACAGCCCCACCACCACTCTGGCCCCGCGCTCCAGCCAGGCTCAGCTTTGCTACTATCACCTAACGGAGAGTCGGTTCTTTGCCTGCCTGGATTCTCTGCATCCCGCGTACTCCCCATGCCAGCTGGACCTTTCAGTCATCGGAGGGGTGCTGCTGCCGATGATGTGGACAAACACTTGCAGAAAAGCGGGGTGGAAGGCATCCTGAGCTGTCAGGGAGATACGCACACTATCTTTTTCTTTTTAGGCAGTCTAGATGAGCTTCTCATTAGCTGCTCTGAATGAAGGAACCAGTTGGTGGGGTGGTGGCTAACACCCACCATCATCCCATCAGCTTAGTAGGACCTTGCTTCTCTTAAGGACTGGCAGAGGTTCCCCGCCTAGCTCAGGACTAATGGATAACCCTAACTGTCCCTGCTCATTCAGCCCTGTTTTAAGTTCTAGGCTCTCCATGTAGAGTGCAATGGAAAAATCCGAAGAGGATGATTTTGATGAACTTGGAAGTTTTATTCTCACTGAAATTTATGTAATTTACATAGCCACAAAAATCTAAATCTTTTAATTTTCATTAAACTCGGTTCTAAGTAGCTGAGTCTAACAAGAAACCTATTGATTCAAGCCCTTTAAAATGATCTATTGGGGGG
>NW_020175181.1:1301909-1333402 GCF_003031525.2 Neophocaena asiaeorientalis asiaeorientalis | reverse complement strand
TAAGAATCCGCCTGCCAATGCAGGGGACACGGGTTCGAGCCCTGGTCCAGGAAGATCCCACATGCCGCGGAGCAACTAAGCCCGTGAGCCACAGCTACTGAGCCGGCGCTCTAGAGACCGCGAGCCGCAACTACTGAGCCTATGTGCCGCAACTACTGAAGCCCACGCGCCTAGAGCCCATGCTCCGCAGCAAGAAAAGCCACCACAATGAGAAGCCCGCGCACCGCAACGAAGACTAGCCCCTGCTCACCGCAACTAGAGAAAGCCCGAGCGCGGCAACAAAGACCCAACGCAGCCATAAATAAATAAATAAATAAAATTATTAAAAAAAAAAAAAAAATGATCTATAGGGAAATTTAATGTTACCTCAACTTTTCTGTATTTTCAGAGCTTTACACATCCTATGTATTGTTTATAGAATACATTTGCCTTAGTAAAACAATTTTAAAAATCCAAACCTCACAATACCCTATAAACCTTACCTTATATGCCTGATTTGGAAAGTCAGTCATTTCAGAACAGAGCTGTCCTGAACTAAACATTTTCCTTTGCTTACAACCAGCCACAGAGAAGTCAGAGACCTCTGCCACTTTATACCCCAAATCCTTCTTGGATTTCCAAATACTGGTTTAAATGCAGAGAAAGTGTCATTCTGGACACTCTGAGGACATGCAGTTTGGATTGTCCAGCATGGTAATGGATTGGAATTGATTCATCCACAGTGACTAATGGCATTTAACTAATTAATTCTCAGGGATAAGTCAAGAAACACTTCACTGGAGTTAAAATGAAACTAACCCACATACATCAAACCTGTGATTTATTAGCACCTTGTTCTACACAACTGAGCTGTTTGACCAAGGATTTAATAAATTGATAACTCAAAATCTTGGCAACTAGGAGGTATTATAGTAAAGTGACTAAGAGCACAAACTCTTAGTTTCAATCCCAGCTCCACTGCTAACTAGCTTTGGCACATTTTGTGACCTTTGACAACTTACTCAATATTCAAACACGTTCCCACAGGGGGATCATAGTACCTATCTCAAAGAGCTATAGTGAAGGTTATAGGATATAATCATGTAAAATGCTTAGCACAATACCTGGCACATAAGGAGCACTCAACAAATCTTACTAGTATTGGTGGTAATATCATAATTATTTTTTACACTTTTTAATAGAAGTATAGTTGATTTACAATGTGTTAATTTCTGCTGTACAGCAAAGTGATTCAGTTACACAATTTATATACAATCTTTTTTAATATTCTTTTCCATTATGGTTTATCATAGGATATTGAATATAGTTCTCTGTGCTATACAGTAGGTCCTTGTTGTTTATCCATCCTGTATATAAAAGTTTACAACTGCTAACCCCAGCCTCCCAGTCCATCCCTCCCCCAACCCCCGCCCCCTTGGCAACCACAAGTCTGTCCTCTATGTCCGAGTCTGTTTCTGTTTCGTAGATAGGTTTGTTTGTGTTATATTTTAGATTCCACATATAAGTGATATCGTATGGTATTTGTCTTTTTCTGACTTCACTTAGCATGGTAATATCTAGTTGCATCCATGTTGCTGCAAATGTGTGTGTGTGTGTGTGGTTTTTTTTTTAACGGCTGAGTAGTAGTCCATCGTATATATGTACCACATCTTATTTATCCATTCATCTGTCAATGGACATTTAGGTTGTTTCCAGGTCTTGGCTATTATGAATAGTGCTGCTATGAACATAGGGGTGCACGTATCTTTTTGAATTAGAATTTTGTATGGATATATTTTGTATGGATTGCTGGATCATACGGTAATTCTATTTTTAGTTTTCTGAGGAACCCCCATACTGTTCTCCATAATGGCTGTACCAACTTACATTCCCACCAACAGTGTAGGAGAGTTCCCTTTTCTCCATATCCTCTCCAGCATTTGTTATTTGTAGAGTTTTTAATGATGGCCATTCGGACTGGTGTGGGTTGTTACCTCACTGTAGTTTTGATTTGCATTTTGCTATTAGAGTCATTGAGCATCTTTTCATGTGCCCATTAGCCATTTATATTTCTTCTTTGGAGAACTGTCTATTTAGGTCTTCTGCCCATTTTTTTCTGCCCACTTTTCGATTGGGTTGTTTATTTTTGTTGTTGTTGAGTTGTATGAACCGTTTGTATATTTGGGAAATTAAGCCCTTGTCGGTCTCATTGTTTGCAAATATTTTCTCCCATTCTGTAGGTTGACTTTTCATTTTATGGTTTCCTTTGCTGTGCAAAAGCCTGATTAGAAAAAGCTTGACCTGCAAAAGCAGATGTAATCTTGATTAGGTCCTATTTGTTTATTTTTATTTCTATTGCCTTGGGAGGCTGACCTAAGAAAATATTGGTACAATTTATGTCAGAGAATATTTTGCCTAATATCATAATTATTATTCCACTTTGCCTTTTGCTAGCTGTGTGACTTTGGGCAAACAACTTAACCTGTCATAGTTTCTTATAATAAGGTCGGGTTTAGCCTAGTGCCAGCAAATAGCATACAATGAATCACAGGTGTTATTATTCCAGGGCTTAAGGCCCAGGGTACGAGTCACAACAGTCACAGTACCAACCTGGCCTCTCTAGTTCATAATTTACGTAGCCCCTTTTGACTGCAAGAAGAAATAGGAATCTGGTCCTTGGGTCCTTTCAGGCCTGCAACAGAAATGCAATTTCTATTTCTTGAGTCTGAGGCCTTCTGTCTTTGTACAGCATACTCCCCCTTCATAAGCCTTCTATGTGGCTGGGCCCTCTCATTCACTTGATGTGTATCCAGAGAACTAAGCAGAGAGGTTGAAAGATAGGGCTAAGTGTCCAATGACCTCATCTGGCCCACCATCCTATCCCTGTTACCTTCCTCCTGGCTGGCATGAAGAAAGAGAAAATCTGTTCCCATTGGGACTATTCCGCCTTTAGAGCATGGTCTAACAGCAGGGGCTGTTAAGTAAGAAAATGAGGTGGTGAGGTACAAAGAAGCCCTGCAGCAGGGAGCACATGCAACAGGGAATGGGAATATGCAACAATGGAATGCTAAAATCAGAAGGAACCAGCGTGACCGGAGCTAGTTTTGAGATGAGAGTATGGATAATTCAACTGGCAGAAGTGTAGACAATTCAAAAGGCAAAAGTCACAGATTAAATGGTGCTGCATTTCTTCAGCCTCTGTCCAGGATCCCAACCTTTCCTGCAGATCAGCTGGGCAACTTATATTACCTGCTCTCTCCAAAATGGGTTGGGGGCATGGATAGGTTGAGTGTGGCAGTCGGTTCAGGGGCAATTCTGGAGAGGTGACACTCTAGGACTGGAGTTGGGGTCCTAGTGGGACTATCTTAACAGAGGTGACTTGACCATTCCAGATTGAGGTATGCTAGATTTCTCACGCCCACACAAAGCAGTGCCCTCCAGGCTGGCCTCTGGAAAGGGGTCACTCTGGTATCAGGTACCTCACTGGCTTGGCGCAAAAATCAGGGGAGTGAGGCACATCGTGTTGTGTGACTACAGAGGCCACAACTGGTGACTGGGTCCCAGTTTCTGGCCTTCCTGGAGCGACACTGTCCAGTCACTGTGGAGACTTTCTACCCTACGCTCTGGTGTTCTGAGGGGCGGCTACAAACCATCTTCAGAGTCTTACTGCAGTCTCCGCCTGTAGCCCCTTACTCAAGGTAAGAAGGGACAGATGGGGGTGAACATGAAGCTGCAAGTACAGGGGAATCCTACTCGTGTACCTCTTTTAAAATGGGGGTAACCTTTGACCCATCTACCTCAGTGTGCTAAGGGTAACCAGAGTGGCTATATGGGAAGGCTATTTAACTGCACAACCATGAGGTAATACTCAAATCTTTTATGTCTCATTATACCTCGTTACAGTCTTAATGTTTTGCATAATGCATGACCTCAAATGATGCTGGTAACTTGTGGGAGTTGTTTGGGGAGGGAGAGGAGGGCATAAAATCTTTCAAAGTACATGGAGTTCCTAATAGTAGTATCTTTCTGTGCCCTTTTCTCCAAAACCACAGGGAAGTTCTCGAAACCCCGGATAGAGGACAGCTCCTCGTAGACTGGGCCAGCCATCCTAACAGCAGTCAATATCCTGACCCTACCACCCAGCCATTGTTCTTGCTGCTTCCTGGTATCACAGGCAGTAGTCAGGAGACATGTATCTTGCACCTAGTTGACCAAGCTTTGAAGGATGGCTATAGGTAAGGATGGACACAGCCCAGCGGAATTGGGTGGTGTCTGATAACTTATAATTGTGTGTGTTGGGGGTCGGGGGAGGGTCAATTCATACCCTGCTAGCTATGGGGAGGAGGTGCCATATGAAGGGTACCATTTGACGGAGGCCTTTCTGAAACCTACCAAAAGGGGAGAGGAGCCCTTATGGAGGGTCTCCCTAACATGTACCTGGGTGTGCCACAGGGCTATCGTATTTAATAACTGGGGCTGCCACGGGGAATAACTGCTGGCGAGTACCCTCCTTCCTCGTAGTGGCCCTTCACCCCGCTCCCTTCAGAGACCCTGGGCCCCAACCTACCTGTCTTCCATTTCTTGAGTCCTTTCACTTTTCTGCCTTCTGGTCAGGGCCTCCTTCCCTACCCAATGATCCAGTTTGCCTCAGACCTACAGGGCCCTCTGTGCCAGCAACACTGAAGATCTGGAGACAGTCGTGAACCACGTAAAGAGCCGCTACTCCCAAGCTCCACTGCTGGCTGTGGGCATCTCTCTCGGAGGGTAAAGGCTGCCTGCACTTAACCCAAAGGCCCAGTCTTCCTTTTTCTCTTTCCTCCTCCATGTTCTCTCCCGTTCTCCTGTTCCAACTCACCAATACAAACCCTTCTTTCATGGCCCCTGGGCCAACCCTGCAGGATATTAGCTGAACCACCTGGCTCGAATGGGACGGGCTGCGGGGTTGGTGGCAGCACTGACTCTACCTGCATGCTGGGATACCTCTGAGACCACCTGCTCCCTGGAGACTCCACTGAACTCACTGCTCTTCAGCCAGCACCTCACTGCTGGGCTCTGCCGAGCTGTGAACCGGTAGGGTCTTGACAAGTGGAAAAGGGAAGCAGACAGGGTAGGATGGCAGACATGCCAGGTTCTCCCAGTGCTCGGGTCGGTTCCCTATCTGGATTTTCTCACTCATGAGATAGGACAGAGGCTGGCTCTGGGTCAGGTCCAGGAGTAGAGCCAAAGCCCTATGTGTTCTTTTTTTTAAAATTTTTCTTTTTGGCTGCGTTGGGTCTTCATTGCTGCGCGCAGGCTTTCTCTAGTTGCGGCGAGCGGGTGCTACTCTTCGTTGTGGTGCACGGGCTTCGTTGAAGTGGCTTCTCTCATTACGGAGCACAGGCTCTAGAGCGTGTGGGCTTCAGTAGTTGTGGCTCGCAGGCTCTAGAGCACAGGCTCAGTCGTTGTGGCACACGGGCTTAGTTGCTCCACGGCATGTGGAATCTTCCTGGACCAGGGGGTCGAACCCGTGTCCCCTGCATTGGCAGGCGGATTCTTAAGCACTGTGCCACCAGGGAAGTCCCACCCTATGTGTTCTTTTGCAGAAACAGAAAGGTAATGGAAAAGGTGGTGAATGTAGACTTTGTGCTACAGGTAGAGTCTTTCAACTCTCCCCTCTCGGACCAAAACTGTTCTTCCAACACCTTATTCCCTTTCCTCATCCTAGCCTATCCCACCCGCCACCACCTGCAGGCCCACACAATCCACCACTTTGATGAGCGCTACACAACTGTGGTCTTCGGATATCAAGACTGCGCTGCCTATTACCAAGCAGCAAGCCCAAGAACCAAGGCAGATGCCATCCAGCTCCCTGTGCTCTGCCTCAATGCAGCTGATGACCCCTTCTCCCCGGTCCACGGCGAGCACCTGGGATCTGGACGCTTCAGGCCCCAGGGGAAATGGGCCATGCAGTGCAAGCGGAAAGAGCCTGGGCTCTCAGCAGAGGCCAGGGCTCCTGACCTCCTCTCCAACGCCTCCTAGCCCTTCCCCTACAGGCTGCCCAACATCCTCCCCACGTTGCACTGCTCGTCACAGCTCGGGGTGGCCACATCGGCTTCCTGGAAGGACTGCTTCCCTGGCAGCACTGCTACACGAGCCGCCTCACGCATCAGTATGCCAAAGCCATCTTCCAGCACCCAGCAGAGCTGCTCAGCCTCAGGGCACCCACTCCTCCTGAGGGAGGCAAAAGCTGACAAGAGTACCATCTGGAGCCTCAGTTCAGTCTTCGCTTGTTTATTAAATATCAACCTTTCCTGCCTAATGCGCTGAAGTTCATTTTCCCTTTTCTCAAGGCTAGGGTAGACTGTCCAGGAATTTACTGCATATTTGGCCTGGCTGGCTTGGAGCTACCCAACTGAACCCAAAGATGACTGCCTGGTTCTTCCTTCTGCCCCTTCCTTCTCTAATACCAAGTCCCAGGCCAGTGCTTTTGCCAGCAAATGCCAGGAGCTCACGTGAAGAGCAACTGGCCACGAGGCTGTAAGGGGAGAAGAAAACGACTGTTTCTGCAGGAAGGACAGCAGTGCCTCCAGGTTCTTGGGCATCTTCACATATTTCTGGAGAAAGGACAAGCTCAACTATGGAGCCTCTGGTAGGCAGAGGGAAAGAGATGGGTGGTGTGGCCTGGCCTTCAGACACCACTGTCCTGGGCGGATCCACAGATGACGAATGCAAGGTTCCCAGGACTCAGTGTCGCACAGGGCCACAGCCAAGCTTTAACTGGACAGGGCAGGCGTTGCCCATTAGTCTCATCAGAGGCAACCTCAGCTGTGGACCCAGATGGAGCGAGCAGTGGTAGGCCCACACTGGTCGAGAAGGTGGCAGTGTCCAGGCCCCT
Organism: Neophocaena asiaeorientalis asiaeorientalis; assembly: GCF_003031525.2. Lineage (NCBI taxonomy): Eukaryota > Metazoa > Chordata > Mammalia > Artiodactyla > Phocoenidae > Neophocaena > Neophocaena asiaeorientalis. The sequence goes on along the minus strand of NW_020175181.1, from coordinate 1,326,549 downwards.
GGCTCCCTGGGAGCGGGGAGGCTAAAGAAAAGCTGGAAAGGCCCTCTGGAGCAGCAGGATGGTCATAACGATAAGCCCGACACACAGCAGCAGCAGCAGCCATATAGGAACACTCCCTGCAAGGCGGGGAGGGAAGGAGTCAGGAGGCAAAGGAGCGTCACAGCCCAGAGAGCAGAACCATTCAAGAAGGGGGTAGTGGCTACAGATAAGCATCCCATTCCCCAGGAGGCAAGTTTTCGCTACAGCGAAAGCTGGGGTGGTTCCCCCACCGCACCCACCCCGGTGACTCACGTCGTGAGGGCAGCAGGTGTAGCTGGCAACGGCTGTCAACAGCCACAGAAAACAGAGCAGTTTCCTGGGACCCAAGGAGCTCTGGACCACGACCCTTCTCAGGTAGAAAGGCCACATCCGTCACCACGATGCCATGAGCCTCCTTCACGTAGTACAGGCGCTGGGGACAGGAGGAAAACTAGTGAGGGAAGGCCCAACTGGGAACATTCCTTCCGGAAAACACGGCCTCTGCCCCCAGAAGACTTTCCCGCTACAGGCTGGGCCTGACTCCTTCCGGCACACTCAGTGCAGAAGCAGGCCTAGAATCCCCACCCCAAAGAGCCCTCAGGGCTGTGCCCACCTCCACGCATTACCTGGAGAGAGAAAGCTATGTAGATGGCAACAGAGCCAGTGACCGTGCCCAGGCCTAGGAAGGTGCCCGATTCACTGCAACAAACAATAAAACGCTCACTGTCCTGGAGTCTGTGCAGCAACAACAGTCCTCAGGGACTCAGGCAGCACGTCTCCCCGAGCTCCCCCTGGTCCCCCCATACCCAGCCAAGCCACCACTGTCTCACACCTGACGCTAAGGCAGGAGATGACTTCATGGCCACAGGACTTGGTCCGAAGGGGCAAGAACGTGGAGCCATCCCAGGCTGTGAGGTAGCAGGGCGGGGGCTGGCGCAGACGCTTGTGGGGGATCTGCACCGTGAAGAGTCGCAGCCCAGCAGGCTGGTCTGGAACCTGCCCAAACCTGGGGGCCGGGCGAGAAGCTGTTCAGCTCCTGGGGCCTGCCCAACCCTCCTCAGAGGTGTGTGCCCTCCTGCACCCTGGTGAGGCCTAGGGTAACACCCGACAGGGCTCCGACCCTCCCCAGCTTCCCCCCAGTCTCCTCCCACTCCCCCACATCTAGGCTGTGCCTCTTTCAGCCACCCTCTGGGGTCTTCACACCTGCAGGCCTGGTAGCGGTAAGTCGTGTTAGAAAAGGTGGGTCCGTTCTCTTGCCAGTGCAGCTGTGTCACCAGCTGATCCTTCTGCCACACGGAGGCCTTAAGGTCCCAGCCCACAGTTACCAACTAGTCAGGAATCAAGATTCCAAGGATGGACAGTTAGGGGATCCACTTACTGGGCAAGCAGCATAATCACCTCCTACTTTCTCCACCCTCTCAACTCCTCACCTTGCCATCAGGCCCCAAAGCCAGGTCCTCAATCTCCCCTTCGTGGGCTTTGAACTCCAGAACTTTCTCCAAGGTGGGTACCTGCAGCCAAACCACCACCATAGTTAGCCTAGGTACCCGGCAAGAGCGCAATGATACTCACCCCTCTTCTCTACTAATGGCCGCTCAGTGCAGGCTTCACTCACAAGTTCCCCAGAACCCATGTTCAGTTTCTCACAATTCTGGCCTTGCTGCTACTGACACTCATCCTCTAACCTCCCAAAACCACACCTTCCAGACACGAACGTAGCCATCCGTCCCTCCAGTGGCAAGCAGGGTACTATCATGGTTGAAGCATACAACTTTCTGCAGTGGATCAGTGCTGAAGTCTGTCTGCACCGCCTGCAAATTCTCTACGCTGAATTCTATCTCCTCCTGGTGGGTTTCAGCTCCAGACTTCTCTGCTGGGGCAGCCCCTTTCCTTTGTCGAGGCCCCTGCTCCTTGGAACCTGCAACACAAACAGCCTGCCAGGTTCCAGGTTTCTCAAGTAAGTAGTACTGGCCCCCTCTCTAGTGGTGAACATCGAGCTTCTCGCCTGCTACCGTAACCCCACTTCCAGCCCCACTTCGTCAGAGACCAAGATGAGAGAGATCTTACTTATTTAACCCTCTTCCCAAAGCTAGAGAGGGGGCTCTCACCTGCCTTCCCTGCCTTGTTTTTGCTCTTCTGCTGATGGATCTGGAAGCGCAGGAGCTGACAGTGGGCATCCTGCCCCGCTGCAAGGATGTTACCAGCCAGCGCCAAGTTCATGGTGGCCCGTGTCTCTGTGTCATGGGAGTGTAGTAAGGAGGCGCTAAGGCGCCCATTAATCTGCTCCAGTTGCAGAAAGTGCTGTGGCAGAGGGAACCAGGATGAGGTTCAGAGAGCACCTCAAGGGCAAACTTCCATCCTATAGTCTGATGCCCTACACCTTTGCTAACTACACTTTCTAGTTTAAAAGGCTTTTTGCAACCTTTTTTCTTTTCTGAGCCTCACGAATCTGTGCAGCAAGCAAGGCTCTAGTTTGCAGAACAATGTGACGGCGCTCAGAAGAGCGAAGAAACCTAGCTTCTATTTCACTCGCCACTGCCATCAGTCTGGCAGACAAGTCTATGTGGCCCCCCTGGAAAAAGCCAGGATAAGACCCCTGGTGCTAATCCTGAGGTCGAACTGAAGCGTTCGTGCTTAGATAGCGCTGTGTGCAGTTTTCACTTTACCTTAGGAGCCTCTCAATTGACCGGTGAGTTCTCGATTGAAATTCGCGCCGGGACGCCCGGCATGCCGGGGTTCCCACCCGGGAGGGGCCGGGTCCGAAGCAGGGGTGCGGCCCGCCCCCAGGCCCTCCCAGAATCGCCCTCAGCCCGTGGCGCGACCCGGCCCCAGGGGCACAGTACTCACCACGCCGTTCTTTATGCCGGTCTTGGCGGCGCCTCCTCCGCCCGCAGCGATGAGCAGCCCAGCGCTGGGGTCGATCTGAAGCGCGTACAACGGGAACGGGGCTCGGTACAGCTCTGGCGCCCGGCGCCGACCCATCCCGCTCGCCCCGCGCTTCACTGTCTGCGCCGAGGCACCGGGGACATGCCGCCCGGCCTTCGACTACTGCTCCGGTCGCTGTTGACCTTGGTCCGGTCGCCGCCGGGAGGACTCCAGACCCCTCTCACAGCCGCCGGGCTGCAGAAACTGTAACTACACACAAGGTTCCCTATCGCTGCCGCGGGCCGCCTAACCCGGTCTCGCAGACGCGCAAGGCGCAGGCGCACCGAGCCCGCACTCCTCGCGCAGGCGCAGAGCCGCCAATACGCGTCAGCACTAGCCGGCCGCGGGCAGGCGGAGCCCCAGCTCCAGGGTGCCGTTCTCCGCCCGCTTGTGAAGGCAGACTCCGCCATCTTTTTGCGGGGCGTTGGGGGCGCGCACCAGCTTCAAGGAAATGTCTTGTTCTGCAGGAGTAGGGTGGGTGGGGGCGGGGACGGGGTGTGCTAATAAAGGTTATGGGAGGTTAATAAGCCTTTAATAAAGAAATCCGTGGATTAGGACTTGTCCACACTTCAGGAGTGATACGCAGACTCGTCGAGCGCAGCCTTTACGTTTACCCAAGAGACGAAGTGATTTATCCAAGGTCTGCCTCGCACCCCACCCTCCTGAGGGGGCCCTTGGATTTCTGATCTCCAACGTGAGGACCCCGTGTTTCTCTGCAGTGAACGCTAGGCTTGCCCTTGCCTGCAAGAAGACATGTCCTGCTGCTCCCCTGGCCTTGTCGGCATGAGTCCTTTTAATCTAAGGTGCAGCCAGAGGAAGGGGCCCAGTGGCTTCATCTCTGGGGATGCCATTATCTGTCCCAACAAATCGAATTAAATGGGTGAAGGGCCTGGCAGAGCCCTCTGCACATCTCAGGTGCTCAGGGCTTATGGGTCCCTTGCCCTCCTCAGATATATGGCACTCACTCTCCTTGGTCATTCTGTTTCCTTTGACTCTCCTCCACCCCTTGTTGGGTTCTGGTCACCCTGAAGGTACAGCCACCCACAGGATCTGCTCAGCAAGACACAAACACAAGTTTTGCAGGGTCAGGCTTTATTGGATACACTGAAGGCTGAGTGGGGCCTCGGGTGCCCTTGGTCCTCTTCAGCCAGGAGAAAGCAGACTCCACAAGGGGCTCCCAGGGTTCAGGGCTGGAGAACATACCTGACCTCCAGCCAGCCAGCCCTTCAGAGTGTCTCGGGGGCCCCCTGAGATCTGGGGCCGGGCAGGGATGGTGGGGTTCGGAGGAGGTGCTCCAGGAAGCCTCCGTGGCTCTGGCCCTAGAGTGGTGACTTTCGGGGAATGGGCTCTGGAGAGGCAGGCCTCTTTGAGGCAGAGGAAGGTCTGGGCTTCAGGAAGACAGTGGCCTGTTTTGGTGCCTGAGTCTGAGACCCTGAACAGCACATGGAGTTTGGTGATTGAGGGCCTACAGACCTGAGGCTCCCGTACTGGGAGGGGGTGCCTGGGCCTAGATCTGCCTGGGCCTGAGCTGCTGGGGCTTGAGATGCCTGGGCTTGACACCCACGGGCCCGAGCAGCCTCTCCCCGAGGCCTTACTTCCTCCGGCCTTCTTTCTGGCAACAGATGCAAGGCCCTGGCCTGGCCCCGAGGCAGGCGGAGGCCAAAGCCAATGCCGATGCGCAGTGGTCCGGATTCCTGGCCCTGCGCACAGGGCAGTAGTTGGGGGAAAGCAAGTAGCCTGGGTCCAGTCCTGTACCTGGGGATAGGGCAAGAGGGGCTGCGGGGCCGCAGACACACCAGACAGACAGGGTACTCCACGACCGGGGCCTTGCCGGTTTTGCCTTGCCACAGGCGCTGCAAAAGCAGTAGCCGCAGGTCGTGGGCGATACGGCGGTGCCCCAGATGAACCACCAGGGCCTGGGCCAGGGCTCCTGGGTCCCTGAACTCTGCAGGGTCCCTCTCGCTTGCCACGCATCCCCCCTCCCCCAGAGGGGACCCTGTGTTCCTGTGCTGCTGCGAGTGCCATGTCTGGCTGTTAGAGTGAACCCCACGAGAAGGTAGACTGGGGCTTGGGGAGGTGAGAGTGGAGCTAGGTACGTCTTCGGGGTGGGAAGGAGACTGGCAACGTGAGCTCAGGAGAGAGGAGTTCTGTGGCTGAGAGGGAGAAGAGGAGTGAGTGAGAGTAGGAGATGGATATAGCCAGTGGGAGGGCGAGGAAGAACGTGGTGGGGAGAGAGAGAGGCAATTCTGATGAAAGAAAGAAGGGGAACTTGGGAGATAAGAGTAGGGATGTAGGACAAAGTCCGAATTTGAGTCAGAAGAGTAGAAATGGGAGCCTGCAGAGTGGGACCATGGGGGAGGAGAGCAAGGTGGGTGGGTGGGATGGAGTGATTGTTGGGGAGGTTGAGGTCGAAGGTTGCAGGGAGGGGAGTCCACAATTTGTGAGGAGCCCCGAAGGGGGCGCCCAGGGGATGCTGCGTTCTGTAGCAGCACTTGGTCCTTGTTTTGAGGCAACATTGCCTTGAATCCAGAGGAGAATGGAGTGTCAAGCCCACAGATTAGAGACCTGGCAGAGGCAGGACCAGTATCTCTGGGGCCAGAAGTGGCTGAGAAATCAAGGCCTTCTGTGCACAGAATGTGGTTCCAGCCTGGTGTTGGTAGGACTGTTGGTGGCAAGCCAAGGAGACACCCAGCCCTGGAGCACCAGCTTCTCTGGGTGTTCAGACGGGAGTTTTGCTCTAAACTTGCCTTCTCACTTCTTTGCAGTGGGCCAGTGATGAGGGATGGAGGGGATGGAGAATCAGGACTGACTCTTGGGAGCTGAACGACAGCAGAAGTTATCTGGGTGGGCCAGGGAGGAAGACACAGCCCATAGGATCTGTAGAGAAAGAAACAGAGTCCAAGATATTGGGAGGCTGGGTCCATTTCTGGCTCTGACTTATGTACCATGCAGGCTGGTTCACCAAGGCCCTAAATCCATGTGACCTTGGGGTCAGAAGAGCTGGCAAAAAGCTCCAGAGAAGGTAAGAGCTAAGGAGGAGAGGAGTAGGGAAGGAGGGGAGGATGGATAGGATGAAGTTAGAGGAGGGGGCTTGGGAGATGGGGACTGAGATGGGACTAGGAATTGAGGGTGTTCTGGTGCTGTGAGCTCTTACCAATGAGGGTTCCTCTGGGCTGTGTTTCTCAAGGCACTTCAGTGATGTGGGACCTGGGAGAGAGAGGAACAGAGTCAACAAATGGTGGGTACTCCCCTCTCTGCCCCCAGCGTCTGTCACCCAAAACTCACTCTGACCAAGAGTTCTGTCTGAGCCTTGCCCTCGGTCCTCCTTCAGCCAGGCGGAGGTCTTCTGTTACCAGGTTTTTGTTCTCCTAAACCTGAATCAGAGATTCTGCAAGCATCCTGGTTTCCTGGCACTCTGGTTGCCCTAATCCCAGTCTTCCCTAACGCTGATGTCCTCTGGCTCAGTCTGGCCCCAGCCAAGATGGCTTTTCACGCTCAGTAGCAGTGGGGCTAGCTGGTGAAAACCTCTGGGAGGTGGGCACTTTGTCCCAGCAGCCCTCGGGAGCTGGGAGCTGGGAGCCCCTCTTCCTGGGGCAGTTGTCCCTGGCATCTAGTGCCTATGTCACAGAGGTCGGGGGCTGACATCATAGACTCTCCTCTTCAAGGCTCTAGGACCTTCTCTCAGAGATCATCCACAGGCTGGCCCTTGATAAAACTGAAGCAAGCAAAATTCTCTGGGGCATTCTGTCTCTCCTTCAGGGCCTAGCCCCCACCTCTGCTCTCTGCCCATATACTTTACAGTTCCCACCACCTCCTCCATCCAGGCTTCTCCCCAACTGTACAGCCTAGAGCCTCCCTTCAACTTCTTGTTTTCTTTGCTTTCTGAGCAGTGGTTCATGCTCCACACCTTTTCCCCCTTGGGATAATGCTTATATGTTTGCTTTTTTTTTTTTTAGTCAGTTATGTTCTATAATGTTTTAGCTTTACTGAGGTATAATTCACAACTAAAATTGTAACACCTTCAAAGTGTACATAGTAAGTTCTCCCTTACTCCACCTTTTCGTTCTATCCAGGCTTTCCATGAATTGGCCAAGGCCCACCCTTGGACGGGCAATCTGCTTGCTCAGTCTACTGATTCAGATGTAATCTCATCTAGAAACACCCTCGCAGACACACCCAGAATAATGTTTAACCAAATATCGGGGCACCCCTTGGCCCAGTTGACACATAAAATTAACCGTCACAGTATATAAGTGAAAGATGAGATGCCTTTCCAAGGATCTATGATGCCTAGATTCAAGGAGACTTTGCCCATATCAGTATTTCCAATTGTCTCCTTTTTTTGGTGCCCTGGAGTTTTTTTCACCCCACGACTAGTCATCATAATAAAATTAGGACTGAGTAAGATGTACGGTTAGTATAAAGTGAGAGAAGGTTCTTATGAAGAGGTGAGTGGTGGGAAAGCAAAACCAGGCAAAACCTCAGTCATATCAGTTTTAGGAAGGAGCGAATATGGAGGCTGAGATCCAGCCTTAGGGACTGAGGGCTTCCTGGGATGCCAGACTTTCAGTGCTAAACCCAAAACAGTCCTAGAGAAACCAAAACTAAACCCTAGAACTTGAGTCCTCTTGGAAAAGATTCATGTTCCCCTAGGGTATGAGGATCACTGTTTGAAGATTACTGTTCTAACAAAAAATTTCTATAGTAACTTCAATTTACACTAACCACTCTCTCCCTTATTTTGTGTTAATTACTATATGCTTAGTAAAACTCTACTGACCCAGCAAATGGAAATACTCTAAGCATTTGGCATCCAAGTTGGTAACATGATATTTTAATGCAGTTGTTTTCTTGTTTGCTAGTTGTTTCCTATTGTAGATGTTATTTAACACACACTTTAACCACCCCCGACTACTCCAACAGTGGGCAAGAACACTGTGTTCAATTTCTTTCAAATGCTCTATAGCATGCTCTTTCCAGAAATCCACCAATGTTTGTTGAGAGGATGAATGAATGAGTAAATTGATAGTTATCTAAGTGAATTTGACCTTTGCACTTTGCTTTTTCTTTTCCTTTCTTTTCTGTTTGGGCCCTACATTATTGCATGGTAGGAAGTGGAAGGAAGGGGCTACTTACAGAACTACCTGAGTATTCTTGGAGAAATCATGATTATGAGAGAGGTGTCAGGAAACAGAGATAGGTAACTATTCAAAAAGGGAAAAACGATAAATTCTAGAATCTCAAATCAGTCAGTTTCTAGTTGCTTGCCAGGAAAATTTTAAACTGAATTATTGACAGAATGTATATAAGCTCTTAGAAAGGAAATGGATGATCACAATGGCCAGAGTGAGTTCAAGTAAAACAATTTGTAGAGAACATACAGCTGTCCGGAAGTGGCATATATATCGTGTCATCAGGGAAGGCAGTTATATCTAACTTTTCACTTTCTAGGATAAGAAGTGTGCTCTTGACCATGCCAACTAAAACACACAGCCTGAGATAAGTGCCAGAATGCCAATTTATAAACTTACCCTAGGGACTTCCCTGGTGGTCCAGTGGTTAAGAATCCGCCTTCCAATGCAGGGGACTTGGGTTCCATCCCTGGTCGGAGAACTAAGATCCCACATGCCGCGGGGCAACTAAGCCCGTGTGCCACAACTACTGAGCCCGCGCACTGCAACTAGAGAGCCCGCGCACCACAGCTAGAGAGTCTGCACGCCACAACTAGAGAGAAGCCTGTGCACTGCAACGAAAAGCCTGCATGCAGCAACTAAGACCCGATGCAGCCAAATAAATAAATATTTAAATATATATATATTTAAAAAAATAAATTTACCCTAAAAATGTAGCTCACGCGGACAGGAAATAATTAGCATATTCTCTCTCTATAGTCTATTTGGGAAGTTAAAATGTAATCAGAATCCACAAAATTGATTTACCATGAGAAATCATAGTTGCAGGGATTGACTTACTGCTTTCAACATCACCAATATTCTCAAATCATGTAGACAGAACTGCCTCGGGGTCAGAAATGCTTGTTTCAGAACAAGGAAAGTTGGGGCAAACTAATAAATTGATTGCCTGATAGCATGAAGCTAAGAGGTTAGTTTCATGCATCTCAATAGAAATACTCAAAGTCTGTTGGGTAAAGCTCTATCTTTTCTGACCAATGCTGGGAGGAGTATTATCAGGTTTGTCTCTGTGACTCTTCTTTTCTTACTCTTCCAAAGTTGACGGACACATTCTCTCAAACTAGCTACTATGAAGACTTGCTAGATGGGAATTGAAATGTGCACACCTGTGTTCTGACCCATTGTGAGTTGCTTTTGCAGTTCAGCAGTGCAATTTGCCTTATCCTCAAGTGCTTGTTTGTATCTAAATATAGTCCTTAAGTACTTACCACATAAAATTTCCCACATTACTCTTACTTCCTACTTTGTAAATGAGTTTTCAAAGGAATTATAATAATCCCCATGTATATTGATTTCATCAAGGTTTTGACAGAGTGTTGTGGTGGGAAAATGTGAGCCAGCCAGTGGAACCATTATTGCTTTTTTGCCTTTTAACTCTTCTTGTTCTTTGAAGTATACAAATAATGCACAAATAAATTCATTATACAAAATCCTAACAATACATACGTATACAGAGTAAAATTTAAAAGTTGTCCTTGACACTCTTCCTATTTTTACTCTCTCCAGGGATGTCCACTGTTTGTCCTCTACTTTTGTATATATATAATATTTGAGTTTATTAATTATAATTCAGTATCTCTGCTTATGTATCTCTGTTTAATCTATCAGTTTCTGAAAGAGGTGTGTTAAAATAAACTATTAATTGTTGATTTATATATTTCTTCTCACATTTCTGTTAGCTGTTGGTTGATGGATTTTTGAGGCTGTGTTAATAGGTGCAAAAATACGTTTATAATGATTAAGTTTTCTTGTTCTGTTGTTCCTCTTATCATTTAGCAAATCACATAACCCAGCTTTCTTCTCCAGAAGTTGGAAAATGAACATGAGGGCAAAATCGAAGAAATGAGAAGGAAGAAAATAAAAATGATAAGGCTAAAAATTAGTGAAATGGAGACTTTAAAAGAATAGGGATTCACACTCATTAGGATGGCAATTATAAAACAAAAACAAGACAGAAAACGGTAAGTGTTGCAGAGGATGTGGAGAAATTGGAACTCTTGTGCACTGCTGGTCGTAATGTAAAGTGGTGTAGTTACTATGAAAAACAGTATAGCAGTTCCTTGAAAAATTAAAAATAGAATTATCGTATGATCCAGCAAATTCATTTCTGGGTATATACCTGAAAAAATCAAAAGCAGGACCTCAGAGAGATATTTGTACAACTAATGTTCATAGCAGCATTATCCACAGTAGCCCAAAGGTGGAAATTACCCAAATAACCAATCGACCGATGAATGGATAAACCAAATGTGATAAATACATACAATGGAATATTATTTCACAAAAAATGACAAATACTGTATGATTTTACTCATATGAAGTACTTAGAATAGCCAAATTCTAAGTACTTTCTAAGAGACAGAAAGTTCAGGGGTGCTGGGGTAGGGGAAATAGGGAGTTATTGTTTAACAAGTATGGAATTTCGGTTTTGCAATATGAAAAATGGTCTGTGGATGGATGGCGGTGATGTTTGCACAGCAATGTGAATATACTTAATGCCACTGAACTGTATACTTAAAAATGGTACATTTTTATCATAATTTTTAATAAATAAATAATTTTTAAAGCTGCAGAATATTAAAAAAAAAACAAAGGCTAATAATCTAGGCATATTTCTGGCAACACTGATCAAGGACAAAAAAACAGATGGGTGCAAATAAAATACAGAACAAAAAAGGGGAAAATATCTAGAGACATAATGGAGATTGAAAAATAATAAAAGGGGGCTTCCATCTGGGGTTGGAAGTAGTGACATTTCCAGGGCATTCCTATAGCACTAGAGGCACTAGAAGAAAGGAGAAGCATGAGTACTGTTCCAAAAGGAGAGGGAGAAGCCTGCTCTTCTTGTCCCCTCCCACTGGCCCCATGGTCACTCAGATGGATCCTGAGCTTACCAAGTACTTCTTTTTCAAATGGACCTCAAACAGTATCCAAGAGGTCATTGTTCCAGGTGTAGATGACAACTCCTGGGAGATGGAGCTCAAGTTCTAGGTTGAAGATGATCCTACCCTACATCCACTTCCTCTCCACATCTCTGTGGACAGAGCCAATACCCATGGAACCATGCAGGGGCTTCTTCTTTCACCTGAAATAGTGGGGGCTGATGGTGCGCTGAAACAAAACCCAGGAGGAAGAGAATTTGTCATTAGTACTAGAGGCCAAGGAGCCACAAGGCCCAACTTCCATTACTTAGACCAGTTCCTGGGACCCTACCTATGTCCTACTCAAGAAATAGATATCCCAAACCAACTTCAAAGGAGAACGCATGACAGAAGCCCTGCCTTCACCCATCTGCTGCCTGTGTTCTCCATGAAGCCCACTTGGACTAATGTGGCAGAACCTGCCCTGCTATATCCATGGCCTGGCTGCCGGGGATGAAGCCCAAGACTGGGACAAAGTTGTACTTCACACGGCTGTCCACACACATGCATGCAGGTGGTCCTGTAGCAGCAGAGATAGCCAGGCACAGCGTGAACCTTTGCTGTGCCTTATAGATGAGTCTCAGCACTCAGAACCGTAGCTGCCTTCAAGATAAGGCTGCTGAGGCCCAGTCTGCCTGCTCTGCTGCCTGGTAGGAGACTTGTGCAAGATGTTAGAGCACTAGAAATGGCCCCTGTACCCTTTGGCCTGGGAAGCACCACCCCTGTACATCAGTCTTACCCTGTCTGGGTTCACCACCTGGGGCTTTGTGGGCACTGTCTTTCACTGTGTAAGTTTTCCTTTCTACTCTAGCATCCCTGCTGAGGATGCCACCCTGAGGTGAAAGTCCGAGAAGTCCCAGGTTAAACTGGCCATGACTTTGCACTCCTGAGGAGTGAGCATGTAGGTAGAGGAGCTCCCTGAGGGTGTCCAGGTCACCTAACTCTGGGAATGCACTTGGGCACAAGAAGATCTCTTTCCACGTGGCTGCAAGTGTGGATTTATCTTTTTCTTCCTTCCTACTCTGTGTCCTGGCTCAGAAAAGTTGGAGCCAGATTGCCCTCCTTCCCTGATAGGTAAGTCCCTACAGAAGGGAAGCGATCATACCCATTTACCATCTGGCAAGGGCTTCCATGTGTTCCCCTAGAAGTCTGGCTTTGGCATTGACCTGATTACATTTCAGATGGGCTCTGAATGGAAGCTTCCGGAGAGGCGTACCTTAACAAAAACTGAATGCATTCTGAGAAAGACAATATTGAACTGAAAGCCTAAAAATACTTGCCACTCATTCTATGAGCCACTTCTCATCTCACAGATGGTTAGAATGCAAGAAACTCTGGAATGCCCCATTTGTCCCCTTACGGTGGTGTTTTCTGTGGGTGACTTTTCAAAACTGGTCTGAGGGTCTTGGGATGGAAGACTCTTAGCTCCTCACTTGACTCTTAGCTCATCACTTGAAGTTGGCATCTGATAACTTCGGAGTAGCTACACGTATATGGGAATAACAAAAGACAGTTCTGTTATGTCTGAAAAGTATGCAGTTTTTGCTCTTTCCATCCAAATGCCATTCTTCTCTCTTGAGGGCATGGTGAACAAGTCGGTCAAGATTAGAATGATCTTTGACCCCCAAGAGGATTGCCACAATAGTTTCTTATGATTCTGAGTTTCAACAGCAGAAAAGTTCAAGTACAAGGCAGGGTTCTTATGCCCCTTAGAAGGTGTGGCTGTCTCAGGCAGAGCTTGGAGATGTTTCTTGTCAGTCTCATCCTGTGAGTCCTGCCACAGAATGGTCAGCCTGTTGGAGTCATTTGAAATTTGGGTTTTCCCAGAGGCCCAAGGCCTTGTCCATTTTGAGCCAAGTGTTGCTTTTAGACATGCGAACTGCCTGGCCATTCTCAGAGCTCTGCACTGTTCTCTTCCAAGAGAACTGCCCAGATTTTTTTTTTTTTTTGCGGTACGTGGGCCTCTCACTGTTGTGACCTCTCCCGTTGCGGAGCACAGGCTCCAGACACACAGGCTCAGCAGCCATGGCTCACGGGCCCAGCTCTGCGGCATGTGGGATCTTCCCGGACCGGGGCGCGAACCCGTGTCCCCTGCATCGGCAGGCGGACTCTCAACCACTGCGCCACCAGGGAAGCCCTGCCCAGATTTCTGAAAGAAAATTCTTGCTGTATAGGATTTTTGGTTTTTCTCATTTCCTTGATGACCTATTTCTAAGAGCATTCTGTACATTAAAGTGTTGGAATTCCTAGATGAAATGCATAAATTCATAGAAAAATATAAAATACCAGATATTTATAAGAAGAAACAAGGAGCTTAAACCAATCAATAAGAAACTAAAATTGAGATGAAGGTTAAAATTTCTTCACCTCTTTACCTAAGAAAACACCCAGGCCCAGTGGTTTTACAAGTAAGTTTTACCAGACTTTCAAGGAAAAGTTAATTTACATCTTATATAAAAAGTTGTTTTAGAAAATAGAAAAAGAAATATAGCCAATATTTTATAATAACTATAAATGGAGTATAAGCTATAAAAATTTTAAATCATTATGTTGTACATGTGAATAATTTATATTATAAATTATTCAATAATTTATCTTTGATATAAATATTAATTTAAATAGTATAAATATTTATAATATATTATATTATAAACAATAATATATTATAAATCAACTATGTCTCAATTTTTAAAATTAAAAAAATGAAAATAGAAAAAGTGAAGTCGTATGAAGTTGCATTGTATGAGTTTAGTGTAACCTTGACTCTAAATGCAAATAATGATAATTAAAGAAAAGAAAATTATAATCTCATTTCACTTATGAAGTAGCTGTAAAAATTCTAAGTAATGTATTTACTAAATGAGTCAGACAGTGTATTTTTAAAAAATGAATCACATGCAGGTGGGATTTTTTCACAGGAACTCAAGGAAGATTTATCATCAGAAAATCTAATGACATCATTTAGCATATTAATAAGCTGAGGGAGAAAAATCACAATTAATTCATGATTATGCAGGAAAAGGATTTGATAAAGACCTACACTTATTGATGATTTTAAAAACCTCTTAGCAAACGAGGAATAGGGTAGTACTTCCCTAACTTGGTAAATGTCATATGTCAAAAACCTACAGCAAATATTACGTCTAATGAAGAAATATAGATACATTCTACTTAAGATTAGGAGAAGAAAAGGGTGTCCACTATCACTATTTTTAAAAATTTATTTCTTTTTTATTTTTGGCTGTGTTGGGTCTTCCTTGCTGCACGCGGGCTTCCTCTAGTCGCGGTGAGCAAGGGCTACTCTTCGTTGCGGTGCGCAGGCTTCTCATTGTGGTGGTTTCTCTTGTTGCGGAGCAAGGGCTCTAGGCACGTGGGGTTCAGTAGTTGTGGCACGCAGGCTCAGTAGTTGTGGCTCACGGGCTTAGTTGCTCTGCAGCATGTGGGATCTTCCCTGACCTGGGCTCAAACCCGTGTCCCCTGCATTGGCAGGCAGATTCTTAACCACTGCACCACGAGGAAAGTCCCACTGTCACTATTTCTGGTTAACAGTATTGGAAGCACTTGTCGATCCTCTAAGGAATGATGAAAAAACAAGTATAAAGATTGGAAAGGAAGAGATAAAATTGTCATTATTTTATCTGCTTAGAAAAACCAATGGAATCAACAGAGTATTAAGACCAATAAGAAAGCTCAGCAAGGTTGCTGGATTCAGGATAAACTTTTAAAATGTAATAATATTTCTGTATAGCAGCCATAATCAGCTAGAAAATATAATAAGAATAAGAGCATTCTCAAAAGCAACAAAAACTATGAACTACTTAGTTGAACAAAACTATTTCACTTAAGCAAGAACACACAGATGATCATACTAAGTGAAGTAAGTCAGACAGAGAAAAACAAATATCACATGATATCACTTATATGTGGAATCTAAAAAATGATACAAATGAACTTATTTACAAAACAGAAATTGATTCACAGACGTAGAAAACAATCTTATGTACCAGAGCAGAAAAAGGAGGGAGAGATAAATTAGGAGTTTGGGAATAACGGATACACACTGCTATATGTAAAATAGATAAACAACAAGGACCTACTGTATAGCACAGGGAACTGTATTCAATATCTTGTAATAACTTATAATGGAAAAGAATCTGAAAAAGAATAGTTATATATATATATGTATAACTGAATCACTTTGCTGTACAACCCAAACTAACACAACATCGTAACTCAACAATGAATCAATTGTTATTGAATCAATACATCAATAAAATTAAAGAAAAAAAGAATACACAGACATTTGCGGAGTAAACTACAAAATTAATAAAGGATATAGAAGATGTTTGAAATAAAATGAGAGATATTTCATGTTTTTGGAAGGATTGACTTCAAAGTATAAAGGTGACGATCCTCCACAAATTAACCCATGGATTCAATGAAATCCCAATCAGAATTTCAGTTGAATTTTTTAGAAACTCAGCAAACTTTCTCTAAAATCTATATAGAAAAATAAGGGTCCAGAAATAACTAAGTCAACCTTGGAAAAAATAAACATTAAGAGAGGAGTTTTATCTCGCCAAGTATTAAGACATGCTACAGAGTCATAATAATAAAGCAGTGTGATGTTGGCTCAACCACAGACAAAAAGATCAGTAGAACAGAGCAGAGAGCTCAGAAATTGACCTATATATAAATACGGGAACTTAGTATGTGGTAAAGTGGGAGCTGCAACAAAACAGGGAGAGGAGGCACTGTTTCATAGATGATGTTGGGAAAACAGTATCCCAAAATGGAGAAAACAACAGAATCTCTACCAAGCTCCATACACAAGGGATGCTCGAATTCATCAGTTGTCAGGTAAGGACAATTTAAAACAGCCCTTATAAATAAGATGGCCCTTTACAGCTATTCAACTGTAAAACTAGGAATCTGGTTAATACTAGGTAGTGGTGAAGATGTGGGGCTCTAGGGCACATGCAGTGCTGCTGGACGTGCAGACACTGTGGCCATTCTGGATGGCACTCTGGGAGTACCCAGCATTCTGCTCCTGGACGTGTGTTTTTAAAAATCTGACGTGAATCCATAAGGAGGTATGCGATGGTATTCATGACAGCATTGTTTGGGGCGATAAGGAGTTGGAAACAATCTGGATGTCCATCCCTGGGGCTCTGGGTGGTCAAAATGTGATGGGTGCACACTGTGGAGTATCCTGCAGCAAGTTAGAAGCAAAGGACTTAAAAACATAGGATGGAATGGAAGAAGTAACAATGTGATCTGAGACATAAGTAGTATTGTATTATATATTTGCAATATAAATGCATTATCATTTTAATGATTTTTAAATCCATTCACGCAACAATGCACATGGTTCAACGACATGCATTGCATTAGTTATCTATGGCTGCTTACCAGATTACCCCCAAACTTAAACAGCAATCAGCATGTATTATCTCACATGGCTTCTGTGGGTCAGGAATTCTACAGGTTAGAGCAGCTTAGCTGGTTGACTCTGGCTCAGGGCCTCTCATGGGTTGCACGCAAACTGTTGCTCAGGACTGCAGTCGTCTAAACGCTGAACTGCTGCTGGAAGGCCCATTTTTGAGGTGGTACACATACACACATGGTTGCTAGTTAGTGCTGGTGTGGTTGATAAGCTTGAGTTCCTCACCACTTGGGCCTCTCCTCAGGGCTGCTTGAGTATCTTCATGACTTAACGGCTGGCTTCCCCCAGAGGGAGCGATCCCAGAGAGAGCAAGGAGGAAGCTGCAGTGTCTTTTATAACCTACTTTCTCAAGTAACGCACTGACATTTCTGCCACGTGCTACCTGTTAGAAGCAAGTCCCTAGGTCCAGCCCACACTCACGGGGAAGAGGATTATGCTCCACCTTTTTTTTTTTAATTTTTATTGGGGTATAATTGCTTTACAGTGGTGTTAGTTTCTGCTTTAAAACAAAGTGAATCAGCTATACATACACATATATCCCCATATCTCCTCCCTCTTGCGTCTCCCTCCCACCCTCCCTATCTCACCCATCAAGGTGGTCACAAAGCACCGAGTTTTATTTTTGTGTATGGTGTTAGGAGGTGTTCTAATTTCATTCTTTTACATGTAACTGTCCAGTTTTCCCAGCACTACTTATTGAAGAGGCTGTCTTTTTCTCCATTGTATATTCTTGCCTCTCTCTCACCTTATCAAAAATAAGGTGACCATATGTGTGTGGGTTTATCTCTGGGCTTTCTATCCTGTTCCATTGGTCTATAACTCTGTTTTTGTGCCAGGACCATTCTGTCTTGATTACTGTAGCTTTGTAGTATAGTCTGAAGTCTGGGAACCTGATTCCTCCTGCTCCGTGATGGTAGCCTCATAGAATGAGTTTTGGAGTGTTCCTCCCTCTGCTGTATTTTGGAAGAGTTTGAGAGGATAGATGTTAGCTCTTCTCTAAATGTTCGATAGAATTTGCCTGCGAAGCCATCTTGTATGCTCCACCTTTAGAAGGGAGGAGTGTCAAAGAATTTGTGTACATAGTTTAAAACCACCACAAAAAGTAGACATTAAACGAAAGAATATACATTAAACAGTTTGGAATGGCTGCCTATGATAGGGAATAGGATAAAAGGGAACAGATGGAAGGGAGGGAGCGGGGGAAGGAGGGAGAGAGGAAGGCTAACAAGAGGCCCTGCGTGGACCAAAGATGACAGTGTGCACCGAATTCTCTGCATCTGGAGTTAAAAAAAAAAAAAAGTAACTCAGGGTGCATCTTTTCCGTCTCCTTTCTATATAAGCACAAAAACCTTTATACTCTTTTTTTTGGCCATGCCATGAGGCATGCGGGATTTTAGTTCCCCAGCCAGGGATCAAAACTGTGTCCCTGCAGTCAATGGCAGAGTCCTAAACTGGAAGGGAGGACTGGCAGAAGGGAGTCTGCCAGGGAAGTCCCTAAACCTTGATACTTATAGCTTTTGTTTTTTGGTGTCTTCTTTTAAAATCCTGGCTGGGATCTTATTATACATAGTCATCTACAACTAGGTTTTTTCACTTCACTGTGCATCTTGGAGAGTTTTCCCATGTCACTATACAGATGTCTGCTTCTTCTTATTACTGCATATCATTCCACAGAACGGATATAGCAAAATCTATTTAATCACTTCCTTATCAATGGACATTCAAGTGAATTTTACTTCTCTTCTGTTTTCCTTTCTCTCTGGTTGGCTGAATGTCTGTCTCTGTACATCCACCTTTGTTCCTCTGTCCTCTCTGCACTTTCCCTTTACTTATTCTGTCTCCTCTGGAGTTCAAGACTGGGGGATGAGGGACGTGCAATGACTCTGCTGCAGGCAGGGGTGGTAACCTGAGGGCAGGCAGGGCCGACTGTGGCAGGCTTGCTATTCCTTCGGCCTGCCTCCTCCTAGCTAGCAGAATGGAGGATCTCATGCAGCTCAGTAAACATCCTGGTCCTTGCCTTCAAAGACCTCGTGCCTAGCAGGGGAACAGACATGTGAGTAACCCACCCAAGGCAGAACGGTGTAGGGTGAGGAGCAGCCTTCCATGTCTCACTGACTGCCTGGGCTTTCATCCACCGCCATCACTTACTAGATGTTTGGCACCGGGCAAGTTATTTCACCTCCTGATACCTCAGCGTTCCCATCTGCAAAATGATGATGTAAGAGTCTTTTTTTCTTAAGACGTTGATCTGAGAAATAAGATAATACATGTAAAGTACTTAGCACAGTGCTTGGCATGTACTGATCTAGAACACTGAACTCTTAGGAAGCTAGCCAGGGTGTGGTTGTGCGTAGAATGGGGTACCAATAAAACAGGGAGACGTGGGCTCTGGGTTCTGTGGGGTTGGAAGAAATCCTCACAAATCCTTTGGACATAACCCAAAGGATGGGCAGCTTTTCCCGGGGCACAGCTGGAGGGAGGTATTCCAGGGGGACAAAAAGGGAAAAGTAAAAGCACTGAGGTGGAAATAAGAGGCATGTTTGGGGTATGGGGAGTAGCGCCCTCTGGCTGGAAGGTCGTTTTCACTGGCAAGGGGAGGAAAGGTCCTTTCAGGGATGAGCACAGCCAGGCTTCTGGCACAGGGAAGGGAGTTCAGGGCCCTTCCATGGACTTAAGCCCCAAAGCAGAAGCTGCAGGTCTATCCCAGGACCACAGTCAGGGTCAGGCCGGGATCCGGGAAGGGAGCTCCCTTCCCACCGGCCTCCTGCCCTCTACAGCAGGGGCCTCCTCCCAGGGCCTGGCCACTCCCCGCATCCAGCACCCCCTCCCTCAGCCGGTTGGGAGGCAGTCAGGAGGCTTTTCGCGGGGGCTGTGCCGGGTGGGCGGTTTTCCCAGAGCAAGGAGCGGAGCAGGACTGAGTTGGCGCTCGCTTCCTCAGATATAGCCGTCGCCGTCTGGATGACCAGCCTGCCCCGCTAGCGTGAGCCCAAGGGCTTCCTCAGGCCCTGTGTTCCGGTCCTGGGGGCTGCAGCAGCATACCTCAGGGGTGTGGCATGTCACAGAGAGAGGCCAGAGGGGCACTGGCCATGCCAGGAGTAGGCAAGAGCCCGGCCAAGGCCACACCGAGGTCGCTGGCAGGCACTGACAGGAAGAGGAGCCGCCTGAGCAGGACAGGGCAGGACCTGTGGGAAGAGACCAGCTGGAGCAACCCAAGATGGAACAGGGCTGCCCCAAGCCCTCGAGGGGCCGGCGCCAGGAGGCTGGCTCGTGGCCGGGTAAGAAAGCCGGGACCTGAAGAGGTAGCTGGGAGAGGCAGGCATGGGAGGGGCTGCAACGTCACATGGCAGAGCCTCGCTCATGGTTACTGTCCTGCCCAAGAGAGGGGACATTGGCCAACTTCCGCTTCAAGGCTCCATGCTTGGGCGGTTGGGGAAGTCAGAGCGGGTCTTAACCAGAGCGTGGCTCAGAGAGCTGGCCCAACTCACTTGTCTCAAGGAAACTGAGGCCCGGAGAAGTGTCATGTTTCCCAAGGTCCCAGAGCAGCCGTCAGCGACAGTGCCAGCACGCTTTGGTGTCCTTTCCTCTTTACCACAGTTGCCTCTACATCTCAGGACCTGGCTGGGCCTAGGGTCAGCCCTACAGAGCAGGACAGGGCTGTGTGCTCCCTGTGGGCCCAGGGCATCCTGATAAGCAGGATTCAGACTTAGGTGTGGATGCAGCAAGGGCCAGGCGGAGGCACAGTGGAGGGTGGGAAAGAGTACAGGACTCAGTTCTGAGCCCAGATGAGGTCTTCTCTCCATTTCCTCTGCCGTAAAGCGGGGCCAGGCTGAGAGCAGACAAAGAGGGGACGAGGCCCTGGGGTCCCTGTCGTTTGGCATGTTACCACTCTGGCAGGAGACCTTGCCCTAGGATGCTCTTAGCAACCAGGGGCAACGGGCGTCCGGTCAGCCCCACTCACCTGGGGTCCTCTGTGCAGAGTGAAGCCAGTCCTGAGAACGCCGCTCGGGAGCGGAGCCGGGTGAGGACCCTGCGCCAGGCCTTCCTGGCCCTGCAGGCCGCTCTGCCTGCCGTGCCTCCCGACACCAAGCTGTCCAAGCTGGACGTGCTGGTGCTGGCCACCAGCTACATAGCCCACCTCACCCGCACACTTGGCCACGAGATGCCTGGCCCCGCCTGGCCACCCTTCCTGCGTGGACTCCGCTACTTGCACCCTCTCAAGGTAGGTCACGGGCCCGGGGTCTTGGGGAAGGGGGTTCGGGATGGGGGATACTGGACTTGTCCCCCTGCCCTCGGCAGAGCTGATGCTGGGGCCGGCTGCTTCCTGCTCTCTCGTGGGAAGAGGAGCTGAGGCTGGCTCTTGGGACTGGAATGGTAATGTTTCTCATGGGATGCAGTGGGAGTGATGATTGGAAATGACTTCTTGAGAATATGGTTCCTCCAAGGGGAGGGAAATTCTTAGAGGCCCCAAGACTCCGGGGCACTTAGTGGTAGAGGAGAAAAGGGAGTAGTTTCCAGGGCTGGGGCCTGGGAAAGAAGACACACCTAGGAGATTCCTAGATTCCAAGGGGCGCTATGCCACTGTACAGTGCCTTGGTGTCCTTTGGACTTCTGTCTCAGGAGGGATCCCCCTTTGGAGAACAAAGCTCTAAGAAAGCATCACTCTAGAAGTAACCAAGCTGGGTGGGGGAGTGGCAGGGGCTGGAAAAGGGGGAAGGAGGGCTTCCTGCATGCATCACTTACCACACTGTCACCTACCTTTCCTGAACCTCAGTTTTATTATACGGAAAGGGAAGATAACATGAGTCTGACTTTGCTTCCAGGGTATGAAATGAGATCATGAAGGAGAAGTATGACTAACGGTAATCATCATCGCAATAACAGCTAACATCATCTGGGGGCTAAAGTTATGCCCAGAGCTAGACTAAATGCTTTAGTGCAGTTTTATCTTTTAATCCACACAAGAACCAAATGAGGATTAAAAAAAAGAAAATTAAAAAAGAAAAAGAACCAAATGAAGATTACTTTACAGATGAGGAAACTGAAGCTTAGGTAGGTTAAGTGGCTGAATGCAGTTCAGGCCCCGGGGGTGGGGTAGAGCACGCCGTAAGTTGCTGACTGGGAGTGTAGCTGTTATGAAGGGTCGTCTTTGCCCTCTGAGGACAGCAACTTTATTTCTATGGAGGATAATCTTCACCATCTCTCTTCCTTCAACATCCTAGTTCTGAAATGTCTTGAAACTTAAGATATTTTTCTTTCACATAAATACAACTAAAATGCAAGAATTTGAGACATTTCAGATGGGGCAACTCTGAAATGCCAATGGTGGCACCTGGTGCAGTGTCCCCGGGTGGCACAGTTGCTTACTCAGCTGTAAGATGGCAGCCACGGTGAGACCCTCGCAGGAAGCAGGTGATGCGTAAATACGTTGAAGAATGAACAAATGAGAGCCCGGCTAGGTCTAGCACTCTGGCAGCTGGGTGGGGTGGGTTAGCTAGCCAGCAGCAGTGGCCCTCCGCCCCCAAGTGGGGGGCTGTCAAGTGGAGGGCAGACCTCAGAGCCAAGTCAACCTGGCCTTTTCTGGGACTGGCCGCGCTCCTGCTGGAAGGAGGGACAATCCTGGGAGGTCCCCTGCTTAGGGGGAGGGGGCAGCGCTGACATCTGGGGCCGCAAGCACTTGGGCCCGGCCGGGACTGGGCAAGAGAAAGGGTCAGGACTGTTCAGTGTCAGGAAGAGCCTGTCCTTGCCCCACGCTGCTGCCCTCCCCACTGCCCAGGCCCTGGCTGCTGCCATCTCTGCCGCCCGCCTCCCTCCCCACCATCCGGGGCTCCTCTTGGGGCCCTTGCTTTTCTCTCAGCCAGGCTCAGGTGGTCAGGAGAATTTGTGAGGCCATGAGTGGCGGTGAGCCTGGGACCGCTGTCATCGGAGCAGTCGCGGGGACGGGTCTCGGGGAGGGAGGCTAGGGAAGGCCCGGTCTGGGGTGCCGAGGGCTACGAGGGCTGTGCCAGTGAGCATGACCCTCATCTCTTCCCCATGTCTTGCAGAAGTGGCCGATGCGATCGCGTCTCTACGCCGGAGGCCTGGGGTGCTCTGGCCTTGACTCCACCACAGCCGTCGCCTCGGGCCAAAGAACAAAGGAGGCAGAGACCGGGACCCAAGTCTCTGGAGAGGCAGACGCTCTTCTTCTCACCAGGCCGCTCTCACCGGCACCTGGTGACAAGTGATCATCACAGTCGCTCTCTTCTCCTGGACTGTGACTCAAGCTTAGGGACCTGGATTCTCTGCCAGGCCCTGCCTGTCTTCATTCTGCCTCTCACCCATCGATCTGGTTCAGGCTCCACTCCCAGGTTCCAGCACACAGACATGGCAGAGCGGTGGGCAGCTCTGTGACAGAGAGTACTCAGGAGGACCAGGGAGCAGATCCTCATCTTGTCCCCCATGGGTGATGCCCCAGTGGCTCCCTTGTGGCAGTTACAGGGAAGTGGGCAAGGAAAGGGTCTGACTGAGTTGGAAGCTGAGTTAGGGCTCCGTCCCTTGCTTTTCTCCCCTAAGGTTCCCACAAACCCTCTGGAGATTTTGCAAGAAGACAGGCACTGCTGCACGTGCATAGAGGTAGCAGCTGAGGGCTGCGGGTGCCGATGGGAAAGCCAGGGGCCAGACAGGCTCTCGGCAGCTGTGAGTGTGGACAGAGCTGGGCCGGGGTCACATAGGTAGAGAGGAAACTGAAGAAGGGAACATACTTTGTTATTGCACGGCAAGATGCTTACCCAACATCAGGAATTTAGGAATTTTGTATCTGCATTATGGTCTCTCCAGCTGCCCCTCATCACTACATTTTCTCCCTCTCTGGGCCCTGCACCCTTCCACTCTTCTCTTGTTATGAGTTATACTTACAGGTTAAACCATAAAGCTTACATTGCTTACATTCCAGTATCCAGAGAAACTTTTACATAGTCCTAGCTGCCTAGTTTGAGATTTTATCCCAGAGGCAGCTCTACCTTAACTGAACCAGGCAGCACCTTAAGCCCTTGCGTTTGAAGGTTTTGCTAGACTCAGTTACATCCTTGAAGGACCTGAGAAGGAGAACGTGTATCTTTTCCAGGGGATAATAATTACAATCTTCCATTATATTAGAAACCTAACCTCCAGGACAAACAAGATAGGCCTGGGTTCACTGGGTTCCTTGTATGATTTTGGCCGAAGGCCCCACTGGCTCAGGAGTTATTTCTACAATCTGTCTACAACGAGCTCCCTCCGGCCAGCTCCTCCCCACAGGCACTGCCCTCCCAGGCTCTCCCTTAGTCCCGCCATGGGGGTGCCAGAAATCAGATAGTGCTTTAATGGAATTTATCTCTGGCCTTGTAGAAATAGTTTGAGGAAAAATCAGTGTCTATACATACAGAAAGTAACTTTCCAGATCAGGTGTGGCTTCAGATCAGGTACCTAAAGTCCAGACACAGAAGGAACCATCTTTTTGTTAAACTTCAGTGCCTCAGAGTGGGAAGGCACGGGTCAGGCCAACTAGAGTCCCAGCAGGGGTAGCCTTAGACAGACGCCACCACTGCCATCATGAGAACGAATGAGGTTCTGGCCGACTGGGCGTGGTCGGAGGTCTGAGCTCTGGTGTGAGGAACTGCTATTCCTCCACAGGGCTGGCCAGGACAGCAGGGGAAAGGGGGCTGAGGGGGTGACTCAGCAAATCGGTGTGGAGGCACAAAAGCAGACACAGAACGTCCCAGCCGCGGCAGCATGAGATGTGGGAGAGCAGCTGGACTGTGGCTGGGAGCCATGGCGAGAAGGCCTCAGCCAAGGCCAAACTCATAAATCTACCAAGTCTCTGCTGAGGAGCCCGGAGAGCTTGTGCAGAGCTGCTTCTGGGCAGCTGGACGGGGCCAGGCAAGGCAGAGACCAGGTGTGGGTGGGCACTAGCACAGTGTTCTTCGCAAGACCATAAAAGTCCAGCTCGAATGTTCTATGTTTAAAGCCAAAAAGCAGTATCTTCCTTGTTGAAATTGAATGTGGTCAGAAGAGGAACGCATGAGTTCCCTCATGAGCTGGTAGCACACAGTCTCTCTCTGGGGATGAAGCTGGGAAAGCTGGCTTTGGGTGCGCATTGGGCCCCCCCCCCCCACAGCACGGAG
>NW_020175181.1:1273257-1301898 GCF_003031525.2 Neophocaena asiaeorientalis asiaeorientalis | reverse complement strand
CCCCCCCCCCCACAGCACGGAGCTTCTCCCGATAAATCAGGTTTGGGAGCGTGCTCCATCCGCCCCGCTCAGACTCCAGCCTCTGCCTAGTAATGCCAGACCCTTTGGGAGAGGGGGGACCACATTACCTGGTAGAAAAGACAAGGAGAGCCAAAGAAGGATGCAGCTGGTGGGGGGCCGGGGGAGGGCAAGTACCATCATTACAAGCTTCTAAGTCTGTCTCGGGATCTTTCCAGGCATATCCTTAGTGTTCTGGACCGTCCCCAAGGGGTCCAGAGACCGTCTCCTCCAGCCGGACAGCACCCAGCACAGTCAGGTCAGGAAGCGACAGTACTGCCAGGGGGCAGGCAGAGCCGAGGAAAGGACCAGGGGATGAATGGGAATAACCAGAGGAAATGTCAGGTTGGAGACTTCGACCCACAAATGAACCAGAATCAGGAGTAACGTCCTTTTCCTCTGTAGCAGAGGAAGAAAAATACCCGCTCACTGGGAGACCCTGGGAACAGGGGTATGTAGGAAAGAAGCTCCAAAAGGAAACAGGAGGCTGGACGACAAAATGACGCTCAGGTGGCCTGGCTCGGGAGTGAGAGGGCTGATTGGTCCACGTGAGCGTCTTGTACCGTCTGCTCCATCCCCAGGTACCTGTGACTCTAGGTGGGGGTGAGGCAGTGATGGCCGGGACAACCTCCCTGGGGCTGGATATACGTGTGCTTTCTGAGAGGCAGCAGAATTACAGGGGAGAGGCTTCGATGCACTTTGGGAGAAGCAGAGCTGGCCCAGGGATATCTAAGTATTAAGGTGGAGACTGCAGATGTCACTAAATTGAGAACTAGAGTCATTTGAAATAGAAAAATCTAGCCTTGTCTGAGAAATAACCTTTCGCTTCCTCTGGAAGGAGCCTGGCTAGGATGAGTCAGATGGCACTGTCCTCTCCCCTTTGTGGCCTAAGCCCTAAACCCAGAGTCCCTGTAATCTTGGTATTCGAGATCAGGGGTTGGCAAACTATAGCCAGTGGGCCAAATCCAGCCCCTGATTTTTTAAATGAGTTTTTATGGGAAAAGACTCACACCTATTTGTTTACATATGATCTATGGCTACTTTCCTGATACAAGGCAGAGTCGAATAGCTGCGACAGACAGTAAAGCACAAAATATTTACAGAGTTCCTGTGGAGGAACTCTGGCCCTTTACAGGAAAAGTTTTGCTCTTGATCAGAGATATGCAAAGTGTGGTCCGGGAACCCTGGGGGGTCCCTGAGACCGATTCAGTGCCCTAAGTAGCCAAAATTATTTTCATAACACAAGATGCGATTTGTCTTTTTTTCACTCCTATTCTCTCATGAGTGTAATGGAATTTTCCAGAAGCCATATGACATGTGATATTGCAACAACAGATGGAATGTAGAAGCAGATAGGAGAGTCCAGCTCTCGATTACAACAGACATTAAAGGTATTTGCAAAAATGTAAACCAATGCCACTCTTCTCACTAAATATTTTCCAATATGGAAAATAATTATTTTTCATAAAAATGGTATCCATATTCACATATAGTGGGTTAATTAATGTTATTTTTAAATAAATATTTTTAAGTCTATTTTAATTTCTAATATGGTAAATATCAATAGCAATTACCCACATAAGCAAAAGCTTTTCAGAGCCCTACTTTTTTAAGAACGTAAAGGGATCTTGAGACCAAAAATTCTTAGAATCTCTGCCCGAGAATAGATTGGTGAAGGTCAAGAAAAGCTCTTACCCCATCCCCGTGACCCTGTACGTGACAGCTGTACCCTCTGCCTGGGGCAGACACAATGATTCGGTCTTGGCCTTCGAGAGACAAGGGGCTTATGGTTGGGGGGGGGTGTGCCTGGCAGAATGTGGACAGACTGTCCCGAGTCCAGATCACAGTGAGGTCTCCTGAACGATGAAGGTGGGGCTGATCCCCTGGTGGGCTGGGCCTTCCTCAGGCACATCCACGGCCTCCTTGTCTCTGCTGCCCCTCAGCATCCCATTGCTCACCTTCTCCGGAAACACAGCCGTGTCCACAGAGAGATCCTGGGGAACACAGAGCAAAGGGAGTGGGTGGGGTGAACGTGAGGCAAAGGAAGGTGAAGGAACCTCCCCTTTCTCTCACAGGAAAGGTGACCCTGCTTTGATCCTGGCTAGAAAGGAGGCCGACGAGGAGCAGGCCCGGGAATGAGTACGGGACTGGGAGGACGGAGACGAAAGGCCAGCAGCTGCGGCCTCTCGGGGCCGAGACCCTTCTGCCCACCAAGCCCCCGCTCCCCTGTGGGAAGGAGCCAGGCAGCTGCTGCGGGACAGTCCAGCCCAGGCCGATCATCAGAGAAAGGGGGGCTGGGAGGAGAAAGAAAAGGGAGACACAGGAACCCAGGAGGCCCGGCAGTAGCCTGAGAGGGAAGGGAAGGGCGATCTGACAACAGACGTGCTACCTGGCTGTGGGTTTTGCAGTGAAGTCACTTCTGACAGGACATGGGCAGGAGGGCAACGAGTTTCGGCAACACTGGGTAAATGGTCCGAGGGTTCAAGGTCCGGCCCCGCATTCCGCCTGAAGACAAAGTGCTCCTGAGGCTCCTACTGTGTAACCAGGGCACACCCGCGGCCCCCTGCTTGCCCCCTGTTCTCGGGACTCTAAACCCCCAGTCCCCGCCCACCTCCTCGAGCTCCACCAAGAAGCGTGACTGTTCCAGGCACCCAGGAGCCCAGGATTCCCTGTACCCCCATGCCACACCCTGTCACCACTGTGCAGACTGACTGCCCGCCCCCCCATCCCACTAGACTTGCAACCAAGCATAGGTCCCATGACCTGGCTGGCAAGTGGCTTCCAAAGGAACCACCACAGTTCTTGATTTGATGATGAGAAACCCCAGGAGTGAAGATCTATCTCCTCTTGGTTGAGCCTGGATTTCCTACTCCCCCACCCCCAGACTGGCTGCTGGGAGCACTTCCCCTCTTTGGGGCTCTGCCTCCCCAGCCTCAGGTTTGGAGAGGTGCCCCCTCCCCCAACACAGCTAGGGGCCAGCTGCTGAGCAGGGAAATAAAGGACAGGACCACCTCAGCTGCCCAGGGCAGAAGCAGCAGGATTAAGTGCAACCTACAGGAGATGCTGGAAAGACGGAGTAGCCAACCACCAGCCACTGGGGAGATCATGCGGACCGAGTGGGAACTAAGGACCACTGAATTAGCTGAGAAGTTATGAAGGGGCAAAGACGATTGGGCGTTTTTTAACCTGAAAAAAAATTGACAAATTATCAGATTACGAACACTCCTCCACATTAAAAGTTGAGTAAATCAGGCTGGCCTAACAGCAGGTCTATCAAGGTTTCAGGGGTCAAGAACGTCTGGGTTGGGTCCAAGTTGGGTGAAAATAAGTTCTGCGTCACACATCCCAGAAACCACAGTTAACTGCACAGTGGCTGGCAGAGTCCTGGTGAAAACACAGGTACACTCTCTCTACAGACGCAAACTTGGAATAGGGCTTGGAGAGGGGTCCAGGTGAATATAAAACTATCAAGATGTGATATGCTCTGAGAAGAAGTACAGTAGCATGAAGCAGAAGTTGAAGCAAAGCTCAGTTCTAACTGAAGTGGGAGTATATGCCACGCCAGCTGGGAAGGGCTACATCTCATCACAAGAGGCCATTGGCCCTGACATTGGCAGGGCTGCCAGACATGGGAAGTGTCGGTCAGGGCTGGTTTAATGTGCCTCAAACACAGTGGTAATACTCCACCAACTGGCCAAGGAGTTTCTCTTTTGGCCAGTCTTACCAGGTGCCTATTGGCAGCAACTTGCTGTTGCCATCATTTCCCTGGACAGAAGGGCAAACCAAGGCAGACCTATTTTGCTTTTGGAAGGTTGTCATAAAATATGCCATTGACCCAGACAGGCAGGCCTCTCATACATTACTACAAAATGAACATTTACCTGTGCCTTTGAAAGTGGAACTCTACGTGGGGAAAAAAATGGTGTTACAGAAAAATTATGAAATCCTAGGCTGTATTTTGATGACTACAGGACCCAGAGTTAACAGAGTTTCATGGGGCTCCTGTTACATGTGAGCCATGGGAGCACTGGACGAGAAGACTGGATAGCCCTTTTTGAAAGGCAGTGACACTTTGTAGAAGAGATCCTGGTATTATAAATCCTCCCAAGAAACCAACTGTTAAAAACACTACCAGTGGGGCTTCCCTGGTGGTGCAGTGGTTGAGAGTCCGCCTGCTGATGCAGGGGACACGGGTTCGTGCCCCGGTCCGGGAGGATCCCACGTGCCGCGGAGCGGCTGGGCCCGTGAGCCATGGCCGCTGAGCCTGCGCGTCCGGAGCCTGTGCTCCGCAACGGGAGAGGCCACAACAGTGAGAGGCCCGCGTACCGCAAAAAAAAAAACCAGAAAACAAGCACTACCAGTGAAGTGATGAAGTGTGTCGTTAACACCAAGCTTATTTAAGACCTAGAATGAAAAGGGGCTGGTCTCCTGCATATTAAAAGAAGCCAGAGCCATCAGTAGCCTCCCAGGAACAGTGAAAATCCTAAGTTGGTCCTCCTGAGGCCTTTTATGAAGGAGAAAAATGTCTTTTCTGGCTTAAGAAGACACAGATATTGGCTGGGCTTTCTGCCCACCATCTTTGCTGGAGGATTTTTTCCTTTTCCTTTTCTTTTTTCTTTTAAAAACAATATTTTTTTTTTAAATTTTTTGGCTGCACCGCACAGCATGTGGGATCTTAGTTCACTGACCATGGAATGAACCTGCGTCCCCTGCATTGGAAGCGCAGAGTCTTAACCACTGGACCACCAGGGAATTCCTGTATTTTTTTTCTTTAAAGCATTTCAAGGATGATCTTTGTACAAAGTCAGAACTGGAATTGTTCAGAAGATCCCCTCTGGTTTCTTTACCAGAACTGCTCCACTTAAATTTACATCCCAAGACAGGGAGCTCATCTATTTTAAACAACTCCTAGCTCTTTCTAAATTGCAAAATCATGAAAGAAGATGGCTCTGATCTTGACAGAAAGGTATCATTTGGGTTAATCATTTCTCCCATAGCTTTTATTTTTTCCCAACTTAATATGGTCCTGGATGATCATCTCATTACCTGGTGCAATAATTGCTATTTTTAGGGAGTTTTCATTCAATTTGCTCTCACTTATGGCTACTACACATTTATAGAAGGAATTTCTCCTGAGACACCCTAAACAAACATGAAGAAACACAGTAGGAAAGAGAAAACTTGGGTTTGTAAAAAGTCTTTGACCAACTGCTGAAGAAGAAATTATATGCCTTATGGAGCTCCTGCATGAGTATCGTATTTTCTAAGAAAGATTATTGGACTTCCATTTCTGACAATATGGTAGACTAAAGTGCAGGAAAACCCTCCTGGTACAGAACACTCAAGATGATGGATAAAAAGTTTTAAAGGTTTTAAAATTCATTGCTGGGCTGGCAGAAAAGTGAGGGAAAGGAATAAGAAAGTATAAAACCAAAATTGTTAAGCCAGGGCTTCCCTGGTGGCTCAGTGCTTAAGAATCCGCCTGCCAATGCAGGGGACACGGGTGAGAGCCCTGGTCCGGGAAGAACCCACATGCCGCAGAGCAACTAAGCCTGTGAGCCACAACTACCGAGCCTGCGCTCTAGAGCCTGCGAGCCACAACTACTGAAGCCTGCACGCCTAGAGTCCGTACTCTGCAACAAGAGAAGCCACCGCAATAAGAAACCCGCACACCGCTCGCCGCAACTAGAGAAAGCCTGCGCGCAGCAACGAAGACCCAATGCAGCCAAAAAAAAAAAAAAAAAAAATTGGTAAGCCAGCACTGAAGCTAGTGTAGCCCTGGTGGTATCTGCAGGTTCCTGGTGCCCAAGGCCAGGGTTTTAAGAAGCCAAATCTGGGGACAAGAGACAAAAAGCCCGGGCCCATACAAAATGCAAAGTTGGATCAAAGACTCTGTAATAAACTTGGGATCCCCAAACGCCAACATCCTCAGTGAGTAAAGGAGAGATGAGAATATTTGCCCAAATAGATCTTGGCTTGGGGTGGAAGGTGGGGGAGGGAGTCTCCCACATATTTCCAAGCCCTTAAAATTTGGGGGTCCAAAAACGCCCCAAATTTTAAGTGATCTCAATTTAGTAATGATTCTGAGCACAAGAAATTACAATTCTTCTCTGGAAGAACATACTTTAAATCAGGCATTGAAGGATTCCCGTGGATAAAATTCTGACAGACTTGAGCTCATAGCAAACAGTTCTAAAAATCAGAAGGAAACATGCTACCATAAGCAATGAGAGTGGAAACACTGAACTTGGGAGTGATAGGATCCCACTTGCAATGACTGCCGATACTGTAATTTTTAGGTACAGAATATACATTAAATATGTTTAATATGTTTAAAGAAATAAAGAGTATTTTGAAAAGACAACACAGGAACAAGAGGCTGTCAAACATGACCAGGCAGAATTGAGGGAAAATGTAGAATTTTTAGGCATTAAAAATATAATATTTTAGTTAGAAATCCAGTAGATGATTAGGAACTGCTGAAAACAGAACAAATTAGAAAACAGGTCTGAAAAAATCACTAGAATTCAGTTCATATGGACAAAGAGATGGAAAATAGAAAAAAAAAAAGAATATAAGAGAGTATCTTCATGACCCTGGAATAAGGAGATATTCCTTTAAAAAGATACAAACAGCACTAACCCTAAAGGAAAAAAATTGATACATTATACTACATAAAATTAGGAACATCTATTTATCACAAGATGCTGTTGAGAGAGTGAAAAAAGGCAAGTTCACAGACTGGGAGAGAATATTTGTAATACATGTAATCAAAGGGCTTATATCAGGAATATACTTAAAAACCCCATAGAACAATAAGAAAAAGACTGACCACCCACTTATAAATGGGCTAGAACCCTGACTGGAAACCATTCTAAACAGGATATCCAAGTGATCAAAGATGGTCAGCTTCAATAGAAATTAGAAATATGCAAATTGAAATCCTGAGATACCACTACACATTCTCCAGAACGGTTACTCCCTGTATCTATTAAATCCAGCAAGTACACACCTAGGTATATACCCCCCAAATATGAGTGCACAAATGGCATCAAAAAGATATACACAAGGATGCTCATAGCAGCATCGTCTGTGATAGCCCCCAAACTGGAAACTTGTTTTTGTTTCCTATGGCTGCTCGGGGCTGGACTTCAGCAAACCAGCTGGCACCTTGTTGGACTCCACCCGTAGGGGAAACCTGCAAGGCTGGAGGAGAGAGAAGGCACTGGCTTCTTGTGGTTTGCGCCCAGCAACAGCCCTTTAGGGCAGTTCAAGTTTCCAGCTTTTCCCCGTCTCAGAACCAATCTTACCGTGTGCATCAAAGATACCTGCACCAACTGTCCAGTACTCCTGCCTCTGAGGCCTGAGTTGCACCTCTTCCAAGCTTCTGGATTCCTGTTGCCTTCTTTAACCACTACCCATCCAGGGGCTTCCTTCTGTTGCCACGTCTATGTTTCCTGGGCCCTTTCCTTTGGCCTTTGCGGTCCTTATAATAAATTCCCTCTGTTAAAAATAACTGGTACGGTTTTTATGTTCCTGACTGGACCCTGAATGATATTACAGCCGTATCAATTCTTTTTGGCAGGTTTCATTCCTGACCAAGAACGCATTGAACATCACTCCTCTTTCAAATAGGGAACCTGAGGGCTGCGACAAGGTTCACAGATCCTCCCAGCCTCGCCTGGTTGATTGTCAATGGCATCTGGACGTGGTCACAGAAATCCCTCAGAGCCGGAGAGAAGAGCATCTTGGGCGTTTACAGCTGTGACTGCCTGCCAGGGGGACAAGGAAGGTCACACCAACCCTTATGAACATTCTCTGGCTGTGTGTTTTTTTCTCCTGTGAATGTGCATGGGGAAATGGCCTCTTTCCTAAAGGCTCACAACCCTCCTCAGATGTTGCTGAGGAAACTGGATTTGAGAGCATCAAACTCCAGAGGGTCCCTGCTGTTACTATGGCCACCACTGTGTATACCTGTGTTTAATAACGTCATTGTAAAGGCTGATTCTTTAACCAGATTGTAAACACGTGTGCAGAGCTTGCCCAGCAAATGAACAAGAAGGTTGTGTAATTTGTGAGAAAAATAACGTGAGTTGAGACCTTGATGGGCCGTGATCTTTCAGTGTTCTTCCCCTAGCAGGCTTGTACCAACTGTTATGAATTATTATAAAGCCACTCCACCCTCCGTCCCCCCAAAAATAAATAACCTCATGGTATATAATTTCCTAACCCACTTACGTACACATCTCCGTAGTTCCCACCATTTAAATCTGTGTCTAAATAAAACAGAACACAAGCTGCTTATTCAACAATCTATTTTTATCTACACTTTCAGCCAGAATATTCTCATAAGATTTTCCTATTGTATACATTCTAGATGCCAATCCTTTGGTTCTGCCCAGAGGCGTTATCCAACATCTTGGGAACTCAGCTCCCGACCTGCTCAAATGCAAGTTCCTATTCCCTCACGGCAGCCACTCACTCCTACGGTCATACCCTTTCACCTTTCAATAACTGCACCATCTCCAAAATCTCTATTTCAAGCATTCTGATTTGATATTTTGATCCCTATTTCCCATCCTTCCATCTCACCCAGGCTAGTGCTTGCGGTCCCATATTTCTTCTGTCTTATTGAGGCCTCTGATTGTTTTACCACCTTCTGTTTTACTAACCATCTTCCCCCATATCCTTACTTCCTCTTCATTCATCTCCGATTCCATGTTCATTATCATAATCGCTCCCTTGCCTCTCCCCCTCCATTGTTTTTGCTCGACAGCTTCCTGACCTGATACTATCTTCCCAGTCCAGGCCTGAGCATGGCTGGAGATGAAACCACAACTGTGGCCCCTGGCTTCCCTTGACATTTTCACCATAAATCTCTAATGGGACTCAACATTTCAGCAACCTTCCCTCGTATGTTTCCTTTCCCACATTCTAACACATTGATTTCCCACTTCTTTTTTTCTACTAGAGTCCTCTCAGCTTGTCTTCATCACATACTTCATGAGAAAACAAGAGTAGTCAGGCAGGAACTCCTCCATCAGCATACCATCAACCACACCTACCACTTTCCCAGCTGTGTCCACGCTCACGATGGATGAAGCTTGTCCTCTGTGTGGGCCTGAATCCCACCGGCTCTTGCCCTTCTGAAGGGCCTCACTCTTAAAAGTGTTCCCTCTGCCTCTTTCTGCATCCTTGGCTTTTTTCTCACCACTAGATAGTTTCTCCCACTTTTATCAGCCTACAGATATTCTCTAGTATAGCATGTCCCACTAAAAAACCCTTCCTTGACCCTGTTTCTCCATCTGCCACCACATTTCTCTGCCCCACCACAGAGCAACACTTTTTCAAAGTTCTTTCCATCGCCTTTCCTCACTCACTTGCTCCAACAAGGTGTTTATCTCCACCATTAAAACTGCCCCCCTTCTGCCGAATTTGATGTTCATTTCTATGGCCTTGTCTTAGTTTCTGTTTCGTTTTGCATCATTGGACCCTTTAGACAACTCTGTCCTTCTTGAAATACTTTTCTTCTCCAGATTCTTTAACCAGCTGTTCCTTCTCAGTCTTCTTCCTGGCTCCTCCTCCTCTGTTCTACTTATAAATATAAAAGTAGCATGGAGCCAACAAACACATGAAAGAATGCTCAACATCATTAATCATTAGAGAAATGCAAATCAAAACTACAATGAGATATCATCTCACACCAGTCAGAATGGCCATCATCAAAAAATCTAGAAACAATAAATGCTGGAGAGGGTGTGGAGGAAAGGGAACACTCTTGCACTGCTGGTGGGAATGTGAATTGGTTCAGCCACTATGGAGAACAGTATGGAGGTTCCTTAAAAAACTACAAATAGAATTACCATATGACCCAGCAATCCCACTACTGGGCATATACCCTGAGAAAACCAAAATTCAAAAAGAGTCATGTACCAAAATGTTCATTGCAGCTCTATTTACGATAGCCCGGAGCTGGAAACAACCTAAGCGCCCATCATCGGATGAATGGATAAAGAAGATGTGGCACATATATACAATGGAATATTACTCAGCCTTAAAAAGAAATGAAATTGAGCTATTTGTAATGAGATGGATAGACTTAGAGTCTGTCATACAGAGTGAAGTAAGTCAGAAAGAAAAAGACAAATACCGTATGCTAACACATATATATGGAATTTAAGGGGAAAAAAATGTCATGAAGAACCTAGGGGTAAGACAGGAATAAAGACGCAGACCTACTGGAGAACGGACTTGAGGATATGGGGAGGGGGAAGGGTGAGCTTTGACAGGGTGAGAGAGAGTCATGGACATATACACACTAACAAACGTAGTAAGGTAGATAGCTAGGGGGAAGCAGCCGCAAGGCACAGGGATATTAGCTCGGTGCTTTGTGACAGCCTGGAGGGGTGGGATAGGGAGAGTAGGAGGGAGGGAGACGCAAGAGGGAAGAGATATGGGAAATATGTATATGTATAACTGATTCACTTTGTTATAAAGCAGAAACTAACACACCATTGTAAAGCAATTATACCCCAATAAAGATGTTTAAAAAAAAAAAAGTAGCATGGAGAAAATTAGCAAGGCAAAAGTCACTATAAGTAAAGTTAGAAGGCAAATGACAAACTTGACAAAGAGTATTTACAGTTCAGGTCATAGACATAGTGATAACATCAGTCATATTCAAAAAGCTCCTAGAAAAATGGAGAAAGAATATGAACAGACAGATCTCAGGAAAGCGAATCAAATGTCCTTTAACATACAAAGAGATAGACACACTCATTAATAATAAAGAGAAATAAAGATTGAAACTACAATGAAATACCATTTTCAACCATCATACTAATAAAAATCCAAAAGTTTGACAACATGCTCTATGGAAAAGCAGATCTCATATATTTCTGTAACATTAGTGTGAAAAGATCTTTGAGATAGAAATAAATGAAGACAAAGAAAAATACAAAACAGCATGTATTTTACTCTCCCAGAATATATATGATTTGTTTGTATT
The DNA here is from genome assembly GCF_003031525.2 of Neophocaena asiaeorientalis asiaeorientalis. Classification (NCBI taxonomy): domain Eukaryota; kingdom Metazoa; phylum Chordata; class Mammalia; order Artiodactyla; family Phocoenidae; genus Neophocaena; species Neophocaena asiaeorientalis. Next base: position 1,290,833 of record NW_020175181.1, on the reverse strand, counting down.
TGCGCAAGGAGACACACACACACACACACACACACACACACAAAACAATGAAAAGCAGTTACTTGTTGGAGGGGTAATTGAAGTGGATGGGGAATAAGGTGAGAGTGAGTCTTTTAAGGCTACTCCTTTTTAGGTTGTTTGGCTTTTGAACTATATGAATGTATTATTTAATTTTTAAAAAGAGAAACAAAAAACAGTGGTCCAAAGAGTGTCTCAGTGAAATTCTTCTATGCATTGGCTTAAGGAACACAAACAAATGTGTTTCATCTTCAGAGGGAGTTAGGGCATTATTATAAGCATGCTGTGTGGATCCTGAGCTGTACTTAAGTCCTGTACCATTCAGAGATGGTCATGACGGCCTGAAATGACATTTATGATAACAGGCAAGAGCATCATCAGGCATATATTCATCTATTTGAATACCCTGCACTGGCTCCATGACTTGGCTATGTACAGACTCAAATTTTTACCAGAGCACCATCTAAACACTTATCTGCTTCAATTACCACCTTCACCAGAAGCACTGGCATTCATTGGGTGATTTAGTTGCTAGAAAGAAAGTGTTCAAACCAAATACCCAAACAATAACTAACATCATTAGTCATTAGGGAAATGCAAATCAATACCACTTCACACCTACTTAGGCTGGCCATAATTAGAAAAAAAGACAAAACAGAAAATAACAAACGTTAATGAGGAAGTGGGGAACACTTGTACATTGCTGATGGGAATGTAAAATGGTGCAGTCACTGTGAAAAACAGTTTGGTGGTTCCTCAAAAAGTTAAACAGAATTACAATATAACCCAACAATTCCACTCCCTGGTATGTACCCAAAAGAATTAGAAACATGTGTTTAAATAAAAACTTATGGGGCTTCCCTGGTGGCGCAGTGGTTGAGAGTCTGCCTGCCGATGCAGGGGACGTGGGTTCGTGCCCCGGTCCGGGAAGATACCCCATGCCGCGGAGCGGCTGGGCCCGTGAGCCATGGCCGCTGAGCCTGCGCGTCCGGAGCCTGTGCTCCGCAACAGGAGAGGCCACAACAGTGAGAGGCCCGCGTACCGCAAAAAATAAAAAACTTATGAATGAACATCCATAGCAGCCCTATTCAAAATAGCCCCAAAGTGGAAACGACCCATATGTCCGTCAAATGATGAATGGATAAACACAATGTGGTATATCTACACAATAGAATGTTATCTGTCAATAAAAAAGAATGAAGTATTGGTACATGCTACAACACAAACGAACCTTGAAAACATGATACAAAGTGAAGGAAGGCAGACACAGAGGCCACATATTGTATGATACCATTTATATGCTCCCAGCATTAATCACTGTGCAGTCTTACAGAAAATACAGACCACTTCATCACCCCAGAAGTTATGTTGACTATATATCTAGCCAGGGTGAACTGTGCAGACCTACATTCAGGAAAGAGATTCTGTTGTGAAATTTGTACCTGTTTACCTGTTCAATATCTTCTTTCTTCTTGTTCTTTTTGTGTAATCATAAAAATGTCTTTCACTGTTACTGATAAGAACTTTCTTGTAGACATTAGGCATCCAAAAATTTCGTAGTATCCCTTATAGAGTGCAACTATCAATCTCCTAGACTTGCTAATGAGTTATCTTTTAAAATACCAGTCAGTGTTGGATCTGTACCTCAGCTACTTAAGTTTCTGGATTTTGCTGTTTGCCAGAAAGTTTTTTAGTTTTATTTTGCTGGCTTCTTCTTCCTTTTGCCAAAGAATTATTAATATAATCACTAATATAGCATATTTGTTGTCTTAGAATGGTGTGTTAAGAAGTTTTTTGTCTATTCTAGTATAAAGAGATGCATGGGAAGAAGCACTGCATCTTCCTTTTTGCTGGATGAAATCATGTCTTCCTGCATTGTCTGCAATTGCTGCAGCCATCTTGAAACCCCAAGTGGAAGCATCACCAACATGCTGAGGATGGCAAGGCAGAAAGATGGACTTGTTGGTCTATTGGGATCTGCAATGACCTTATCAAGCCCCCAGACACCTTGCTATGGACCACCTAGCCCCCAGACATCTTGCTATGTGAGAAAAATGACTGTCCTTACGGCTGGTCTGTATTTTGGTTTGTTTGCTTGTTTTTTGTTTTATCTTTTTGGCCACACCACACAGGCTGTGGGATTTTAGTTCCCTGACCAGGGATCGAACCCGCACCCGCTGCAGTGGAAGCGTGGAGTCTTAACCACTGGACCCCCAGGGAAGTCCTGGTCTGTAGTTTTATTTTCTTGTGATGTATTTATTTGAAGGGGACTCACAAACAAACTCTAGACAGGGAAACACTTTCATATTTATTTCTGTTGCCCCAAGTCGCAGAAGTATGAAATTAAAGGTGGTAAGAATGTGATCAAGGTACAAGGATTCTTACTTGAATGTTGGATACGGCACCAAAAGTCAGTTTTGACACCTTAAAAGACCCTGTGCTTTTCACCACTGCTCAGTTTGGGAAGCTGAGCCAAGCAAAGATAGTCATGAAACAGAGCAGCATTAGATATGACAAAAGGCAAATTATTATTTATGATAAAGAGAGAAACTTTTTTTTAAAAAGTATCCAAAAGTTTTGAAATGCACCCTTATGGCTACTGAGTCCTATATGTCCAACTGCAAAAATATTTTGTGTGTCTGTGTCCTGTCATGACTTCCTATTTTAGAGAAAAACTTATTGGCAGATCAAAAGGGTCATCGAAGAGTCTCTAAAGTGCCAGAAAAAATCCTATGGCGCAACGGTTGTTTGGCAGCCCTTGTATAGGATGTTACGTTTCCCAAACATTCTGTTGATGGGAGTCCTCCTGACAACACAGAATGACAGTGAGTTTATTTCGTGCAAAATGTGTGAACACAGTGGTTATGGATGACCTGAGAGGCAGAGCACGGGGTGAAGATGAAAGTGAAATGCTGTCACTAAACATTTATAGCAGCAGAATTTGTCATCCTTCATGATAAACTATGACAGGGCAAGAGAAGCCACACGATCAGTTGATTTGTGATATGGAAATCCCTCACAAGAGAGAGCTGGAGAAGGGTGTCTCTGATTTTGTCTATAAACTGACACAAGTCTGAGGCTCACCCCAGGCTGTTCATGTACAAGACACACCCAAAGAAGCATACAAAGCTTTAGGTATGGAACCACAACATAAATACATTGATAAATCAACAGCCAAGTCCCAGACCAACTCCAGAGCGAGACATGAAAGGGTAGATCCAAACAGTATAGCGAAGTCTTTGAAAACTGAACTGATGCGGGAACTACCTCCCAAAGAAGGTGAACCAGAACTTGCAGTCTGAAACTTGCTGGATTGGTTGCTTGTTAAAACGACAACAAAGTAATCAGCGTTATTCAGAGGATTTACCAGGACACAGAACGTCACTTCTAGGTATTTACCCAAGTGAAATGAAAACCTATGTTGACAGAAGAACTGAGAAACCACTACACAAATGTTTATAGCAGAACCTGGAACCAATCCAACACATTGTGGCACATTTATAAAATGGATCGCTAGTTAGCAATTAAAAGGACAAAAGTATTGATAGTACCACACAGATGACTTTTAAATATATTATGTTAAATGAAAGAAGCGAGGTTCCAAAGAGTACATAATTCCATTTAAGAAAACCCTGGAAAAGGCAAAAATAGAGAGATGAGGAACAGATCAGTGGCTGCGCCTTTGATTCCTTACACTTTCCTGTGTTCTGCTGAGCCACCTGGCTTTCTCTTTATTGGTGCCCTCCACTGGCCCCCTCTATCTGCTGCATCCCTTTCACCAGCTCCCTTCTGTTTAAGTCTCTCCATTCTTCTAAATCAGTTATCAATCTTCCATCTGCTTTCATTTTCCAATATTGTGTTGACGTCTCTTAACTCCTGTCATCATTTCTCCTTTCTCTTTAACCCTATGGGTTTATGGTCTTTTTACTTTACTGTTATTATAGTGGGGATTTAGGAAGGAAGATAAAACATATTCAATCTTTCATGTTTACCCAAGCTCTCCTTTAATCAAGTCGGCAACATATAGTCTAGGAAAATGATATTATTTTTTCACCAAAAAATATATATACATATGAAGTTTATTTCTGGCCAACCTCAGAAAACTTAGGTGTTTATCAGACATGATCCCAGTAAGTATCTTCAGGCAAGCCATTGGATTTTTGTCTCCCAGAAGGGACACTTTAAAAAGGTTGTCACACTGTTTCCAGTCTAACAGCCGGAATTTCTGAGCTGCCTGGGCTGTAGGCCAGAGTTCACAGGGGTCTGACGAACCAATGGTTTTACACAGGGCTGGGGGAGCCGGGCAGCTGCTAACAGTGTTAAGCTCGTGACTTGCAGAGGAGTTGGGGGCCCCTGTTTGTCTTTGAGCAGCCTCCCAGTAGTCACACTTATAATCAGGACCCAGAAATGCCTTTTCATTACTGACGTCATAATCATCCCCTTACATAAAAGCATAAAAATCGTGTTGAATGGGCACTGGCTCCCATGGGAAACATTGCTGTTCACTCATCATTTCTATGGCACCTTGATCTTCAATCCCAAGTGGTCTTTGAAAAAGCAATGATACTCAAATCTTCCACACAGAAAACTCCAGGGTCTCAGGAAGCATCTGGGCTGGTGTTTCCTTTTCTTTAGATGCACAGCAAAGCTGGTGGTGGCTTTTAAAACTTTGGCTCACACAAATGTAAATTACATGTGGTAACGTGCCCTACACACATATTATTTTTAACAAATCTGTCACTCTTCATCTGACCATGCCAGCTGACCCTGAAATTTTGGATTTTGTTCTGTAATATTATAAAACTATGACCTTGGATCTCTCCCTGCCCAACCCACTCCCCCAACCCTCCAACATACACACACACACACACACACACACGCACGCACGCACACGCACACACACGAAAACCCTGGGCTGCATAAACCAGGACTTTCTTTTTATTGATGGTACATGACAAGGTAGAGCTCCCTGAGCCCCTCCCCTCCTTCAGGGAGTCTGGGGTGGAAACTGTGGCATGAACAGGAGATTCACATTGTTTTGGGGGATAGGACTGGGGCAAGGATTCCCCAGCAGCTGAGACCCTCTCTCTCCCTCTTGTTCTCTCTCCACTGGTGGTCCAAGGGACTTTCACTGCTTGGATGCCATGTGGACCATAAGGTCGACCACCCTGTTGCTATAGGCAAATTCATTGTCATACCAGGAAATGAACTTGACAAAGCAGTCATTGAGGGCAATGCCAGCCCCAGCATTGAAAGTGGCTGTTGGGAATTCCCTGGCGGTCTAGTGGTTAGGACTCCTCGCTTCCACTACAGGGGGCCCAGGTTCAATCCAGGATTGGGGAACTAAGACCCCACAAACCACAGGGCGTGGCCAAAAAAGAAAAAATGAAAAAAAAAAGTGGGTGTAACTGTTAAAGTCCAGGAGAAAACCTGGTCTTCAGCACAACCAATGGGTCACAATGACTCAATATTCCCTTTGTGTGTGCAGATCTGGATTGTGTAAACTGTTTCAAATGAGGCCACAGCAGTGAGAGGCCCGCGTACTGCAAAAAAAAAAAACTTATATAATTGTGCTTAGACCTCTAACGGGTGGAGCAGCCCTTAGAGCTTTCTGAAAGACCATCTCCCAGGTTATAATCCTCACATTGGCTTGAATAAAATTATTCCATTTCTTTCTTAGATCAACTATTGATTAATTTTTTTGGTTGACATTAGCATGGCATAGTGGGCAGGATATCAGTGATACCCACCAGAGGATACGTAGAATCTACACCGAACTGGCACTCAGTACCAGCACAGGCCCATTGCGCCCCACTAGCCTCTCAGTACTCCTCAGGTGTTCTGGTGAATTCTCCTCATATCTGGATCTCATTGTTTTTAAGTGATCATCCTAAAAATGTTATTCAAGCTGTTTTTACTTAAGACCTGGAGTCTTAAGGGGTACCAGTACATGTCCTAAGTAGGGACCTAGGGGAATCTGGGCCGTAGGCTTAGGAAAAATATAGGTGGCTGGGTTTTTGTTAAATTTGGCTTAAGTTGAAAAAAAAAGGCCAGTGTATGATCTGAACAAACCATTTGCTAGTGAAATGAGAGACAATTATTCATCTCCTAAGAACAAGGGACATTTGCTTCTCTGGCCACAAGGGGTCCTCAGGTGACTGAGAACCCAGCAGAAGTATCTGAGGATCAATCCTCGTGACTGCAGTGGCCCTTCAGAGGAACCCCACTACAACCATTAAGTAAATACTGGTACATCAGTCCTTTGATATCCTTGAGGTGACCACCCAATTCTTTGAGGAATTAAAACCAGCTGTTTTAATTCCTCAGTCAGCTGAGAGCCCTGACTATAAGACCTCTCCCTATTCCCCAAGGAGGAGTGCACATCCCGTGTCCCCTGCATCGGCAGGCGGACTCCCAACCACTGTGCCACCAAGGAAGCCCAAGTGCACAGTTCTTGAGGCACTAGCCTGCTATGTTAAGCCACCCTTTCTTTCTCTTCCAAAACCATGTCTCCGTATCTCACTTCAGCATCAGCGTACAGGGAGCCAATATTTTGGCATCAATATTGTCAAAATTAGTTTGTAAAAGGTCTCTATATAATTGACCTAAAGGAAATTAGGTGCTTATATAAATACTCTGAAATATAAATGAAACTAACCCAAATGAATTTCAGGATCACATGATTTAGGATTAATTTTTCATGAATGAAAACAAGTTTAAGTTTGTTGGTTTAATTAATACAGACATGTCTTTAGAGTCATCAACATTAAGTATAATACTTTTATTGTACCTAAGTTTACTATAAGTCAAATAAGATCTTATTATTCCTGTTACAAAACTTGTCTGTAAGAAAAATAACTTGATATGATGAAATTTTTAAGTTAAATGTAAGTGAGATAAGAGTTTTTTAGGTGAACTCTTTAGGAATAATTATGTTTTATTGTGTTTCTACTCAAAAATAGTTTCCACTAAACTGGGTAAGAAATTAGAGAATTTTAATGGAAAACCTGATGGCTTCATAAAACTGTTAACAGAAGATTAAGATCAAGAATTAGTCACATAGGACTGAGTGAACTGATGAATATGGTTGTAATTTGGCAAGGGGAGGGGTGCCTGAAATATCCAGATATAAAGAAACCCTTCCCCTCAAGCTAAGTATGACTTACAGAAATTTAATGAATTATAACTTTGTAAGTAGAATTGGAGCATTTATCTTTTCTCTACCTGCTCCTTCCAGAAACTAGAAATTCTTAGGTTCCCAAAAGCCTTATCAGGTGAATATGAAGACCGAGACCTCCTGCTGGTTGCAGGAATTTCAAGATATTTCGGGACCTTGAGAAGGGAGGAATCCACCCACATCTATAGATATCTCTGGCAGAATCTGATGGCAAGCCCTTGATGGGGCTTTCCTAGCCTTGAGAGGCCTTTTCTGTTGTTGTTGTTGTTGTTTTTTGCGGTACACGGGCCTCTCACTGTTGTGGCCTCTCCCGTTGCGGAGCACAGGCTCCGGACGCGCAGGCTCAGCGGCCATGGCTCACGGGCCCAGCCGCTCCGCGGCATGTGGGATCCTCCCGGACCGGGGCACGAACCCGTGTCCTCTGCATCGGCAGGCGGACTCTCAACCGCTGCGCCACCAGGGAAGCCCCATGCTGTTCCCTTTTAAGTATATCTTTTATAATAGCAAAAGTTGGATTTCTTTCCTTATTGCCAAATGTATAAATCTATGACTTTGTTTTCCTTCCATATATTCATAAATATTGAGATGAGTGATACTCTTGGACTCATTTTTACCACGTTATTCAGCATTTTTATTTAGAAAAATCCCCTCCCCCCCTCCACCTATGCTTGGAATAATCAGGGTTTTTTTTTGTTCCATTTGATTTTTTGCTTTAATTGTATGGGAGTGATATATCAGATTTCTTTTATTCTATTAGTTATCTTTAAATGTATAACTCATACTTTAATATTTCTATTATCCAGTGCTGGTCTACATCCTGTTCTCTAAAAAACAGAAAAGAGAATCTTAGTTCAATTAGCTTAGAGAATGTTAGCTCTTGGATTTTAGTTCCAGATTATATTAATTGTTTGAAAAATAATCCCTGCTTATTTAGATGTAACAATAAATGTTATTGGTTAATTTGGTCATCATTCTCTCTAACGGTTGACATCTGTTGACTTTATGTTCCCTTGTATATCCGAAAATGTCTTTATTTCATGCTCCATTTGTATTACGTTTTGATTAAGTGTAAAATTCTGGGTTGGTAAACATGTTTCTCAGACAATAAATCCGAAGAGTTTATTGCTCGGGAGCTAGAACCTCTGCCAATGGCTTAGTGAACACACAGGAGTGGTTGGAAGGATTATTCTCTAACTGGCAAAAATGGTTAAATGGACCGAAGACCCCACCCACCCACCACCAGCCCTGCCATGAAGTCATCTGTTTTCTGCTTTGTCAGATGAGGGGGAGCCAAGGCTGGCTGTTGGGACTGGAGGGTGATAGCCCTTTTGCTTCTCACAGGAAGGGGAACAGCCAGAAATGGCTTCTCAGAGGACATGACCGCTTTAGGAAAATAGAAAATGCATGGAGGCCTTGGAATTCTGGGACCATTGGTGGTGGGAAGTGGGAAAGAAACCCATTCCCTGTCTGAAAGCTGGGAAGGAAGCCTAGCACTACAGTGTTTTTAGCAGATTGCAACACATCGGTAGATCATACATGAAATTGTGTATTTCCTACTAACAAGAACATTACCCTACAGAACCACAACAGAAGCATCAAAGCCAGGAAGTTAATGTTACTTCCATCTAATACTCAGATCCTATTTAATTTTCAGCTATGGTCCCAATAATTACAAGCCAGTTATTTTATAGAATGTCTCTCAATTTTATTTTGTCTGATGTTTTCTTATGATTAGATTCAGGTTATACATTTCTGACAAGAGAATTACAGAAGTGATTACATGTTCTTCCCTTTGCAGCTTATCAGGTGATGCATGACTGATTTATCCCATTACAGATGATGTTTATTTTGATCACTTAAGATGGTGTCTGCCAGGCTTCTCCACTACAGTTCTTTTTCCCTTGTAATTAAGTATTTTGTGCAGAGAGAAGTATTTGAAACTATATAAATATACCATACCTTATCTAATTTCCAACTTACTACTTTTATCAGTATGAATTCATGATTTCCTTTTTTTCATTCAATAGCTTATCCATTACTACTATTTTAATGCTCAGAATGTTCCAGATTTAGCTAGTGAGAGTCCCTTCAAGCTAACTTCTGTGTCCTTTGATATGATCTTATCTTTCCTTGATAAGTTCTTTGCTTTCTGGTACAAGATGTTCCAGGCCTATCTTGTACTTTGGTCCCAGCCCTAGAATCAACTATTTCTCCAAGAAGCCTTGGGTTTTTGTTGTTGTTGTTGTTTTAGTGGAAAGTGGTACTTAGAATCCAAGATCTAGGCACAAAGAACTTATTGCTATCACACTTCTGCTCCCAAACCCTCAGCGGACAGAGCTACTTCCCTCCCTGTTTATTTCTATATTTACGTAGATCTGTTGAAAACCATGAACACATGCCAATATCCCTTTCTCCGATCCACCACCACAGAGTTCATTCTTGCTTTCTCCCTTTCCATGCATGTTAACACCCTTCTCCACTAGGCAGAAACGTGGCTCAGGTTGTTCCTAATATACTTATTCGATTAATCTCTCAGCATGCAGTCAAAGCCCCAACACTCTCTCGCACATATGCCTTCCTCATCCTACTCAGGCTCTGAGCCCGTAATGGGCTGGCCCCTGTGTGGACGTCTTCATCTCCCCACCACTGGCTGCCTCTATGGCAGGTGACCCCCTCACCATACTTGGACTCCCACCTGATGACAGATCTCCCTCCTGTATAGATGCCCTCCTCACTGCACTCGCACCCTAACAGCCCAGGGTGAGCTGCTGGCATGTGTTGCTCGCATGTGTAGATGCCTTCTTCATTCTTTTCTTTTTGGCCACGCAGCATGTAGGATCTTAGTTCCCCGACTAGGGATCGAACCCGCATCCCCTGCCTTGGAAGCACGGAATCTAAATGTCTGGACTGCCAGGGAAGTCCCGCCGTCTACACACACACACACACACACACACACACCACACACACACACACACACACTGGCTCGGACAAGCCATGCTGAGCCACCTACCTTGTGGATGCACTCCTCATGCTGACACCCCACGTCAAGCTGCCCCCCCCTTAGGCTCCCACCTCACTCACTCCAGCTGACAACCCGCATGTCTTTTTTCCTGTGAGGGCTCCTTTCTCTTTCTCCAACCCCACACCAGGCTCCCGACCCCCATGGACGAAACTCTCCTCACCCAGCTTGGGCTCTGGCATTCAAGCTGGGCCACTCCTGTGCATGGCCTCCCTCCTTTCACTTGTGCTCTGACACCTAGCCCCCAGCATGAATGCCTACCTTGCTCTGCTCCACATAATGGCTTAAGGACTGAATTATTCAAGGAGGGAAGGGAAAAGGAGAGCTCCAGAAATATTAGCTATACCCACAGACACTTTCTCATGAAATGTTTTAGTAACACAACGCAATATATCAGTGTACTGGGTCATGCTGTGAAATACATTCTTACCGTGGGTCTCAAGAAAGGTTTGAAGGCCACTGACCTAGAAAGATTCTAGAACGATGGTACAGTAGCACCCCATTTAGTACATGCTTGTTCTCTGGACTGCTATCTCAGGAGAGACCCTGTCACCTGTGTGAGCACCCTATCAAAAAGGACACTGCTTCCAGGCAAGAGATGTGACTTTGGTGGGCTAATGGGAGTCACAGATCCGGGTTCTAGCTCTGCTTCAACCCTTCACTAGGCAAGCAATCCAGTTACCTTATACATTAAATATGCAGATGATATGGAACGTACTTCTCTCCCAAAGTATAAAATTAGGTAGCACATGAAAAGTGCTTTGAAAACTACAATAATTATCACAATAACTGGCATTTAAGGAATGCATCAATCCTTTACACACAATATAATTCTGAATCTTTAACTGTGACATTCACACCTAATAGATGAAGTAACTGAAGTCAGTATTTGAACCCAGGTCTGTCCATTGGACTCCACCCTCAATCATTAAATGGTACTTTTAAAACTCTGCATGAAGATAAAAGTTACTGCGTTAGAGACAAAGGAACATCTATGTTCTGTTACAGAGTTTGAATTATATGGAGAATGAATGTTTTTTACCATTCCCCTTAAATATAATTCTTGCAAGTTCTGAGTCCTGTAGGGTCTCCCCTTTTTCTATGTAAATATAGCCAAAATGCAAGAATTTGAGACAAAAAGGGGCAACTCAAAGGCCAACGGTGGCACAGTCATTTCCTTAGCTCTAAGATGGCAGCCAAGGTAAGGCCCTTGAATGAAGTGGGTGATGGATAAATATGTTGAAGAATGAATGAATGAGAGCCCGGCTAGGTCTACAACTCTAGCAGCTGGCTGGGGTGTGGACGTAGGCTGAGCAGTGGCCCTCAGCCCCAAGGTGGGGGGCTGTCAAGAGGAGGGCAGACCTCAGGGCAGAGTCAACCTGGCATTTTCTAGGACTGGCCATGGATGTGTGTGGGACTAAGCCTCTGCTGAGGGGCCTGGAGAGATTTCCCAGAGCTGCTTCTGGGCAGTTGGACGGGGCCAAGCAGAGCTAGAGACCAGGTGTGGGTGGGCATGAGCAAAGTGTTCTTCACAAGACCATTAAAATGCACCTCGAATGTTCTATTTTTAAAAGCCAAACAGCAGCATTCTTCCTCCTGCCCCAAAGTGAACATCCTCAGAGCAGCAGTGGCTGTACTGGTCGAGGACGTGGTGGGTGGGACAGGGAACAGACTGAGCCACAGGGGAAGAGAAGCAGCAGAGGGAAAGTGTGCATCTTCCACCCCATAAGCACAATGCTGCCCCCTGTAGACACATCAGCCACAGAGACCAGAAACCTCACCAAGCCATCACTGGTCCCCTGTGCCTCTCTCCTCAGCTTAGGAAGACCTGTGCATGGGAAGAGGGGCTCTTTATCTTTGCCAGGGATAGCACTAAGGTGGACAAGAGCAGGTGCAGACAGTACAGGAGCCCAAATTCTAGCCCAATAGCAGTTTTTACTCCCTAGGAACAAAGATATGTGGGGAAGAAACTCCAAAAGGAAAGAACATGAATGACCAAATGCCACTAGGGTGGCGTGGCTCAGGAGTCAGGCGGATGGCACGCTCCACAGTGGACCTGGTCATGCCCTAGTTTCTTAAATTAACACTTTCCCCGTCCCCAAGTACCCATTACAGAGGTGGAGGGTGGGGCAGCGAGGGAAAGGGAAAGCTTCCCTACTCTACACGAGGGAGATGAATATGTCTGTACGCTCCGAGACACCTCTCAGGGACACCAAAACCTCCCTCTCAGGAATGGAGGTAGACAGATAATGAGGGGCCTGGGTATCACAGACAACCTGAAAGTAGTGCCACAGGGGCTCTCTGTGGCTGACAGAACGTGTGCTCCAAGGGGACTGCGAGGGAAGCAACAGCTGGCCAACGCAGCCGAGTTTTACGGGGAGATGGTCAATCTTGACAAAGTGGGTCCAGCACTGCTGTTTCTATTCACTTCCAAGGAGCCTGATGATGCGGAATCAGAAGCCATTATCCTTTTGCCAAAGGATTCACCTCTATCCCTTTCTCTGGCAAAATCCTACCCTCTGCAAGCCTGGTTCTCTAGAGAACAGACTGGCAAGGAACAAGGAAAAACCCTGTCCTACTCTCACACCTCCCGTGACATGACAGCTTCTACTGCAGCACAAACTCCCAAGAACAAGGCCCTTTGGTGTGGGCGAGGTCATCCAGTCCTTGACCACCCCTGAGGATCACCAAGGAACTCATTCCTGTGCCACAGGGTGGTCTCTGGGGCTGGGTCCCGAGTCCAGATCACAGTGAGGTCTCCTGAACGATGAAGGTGGGGCTGATCCCCTGGTGGGCTGGGCCTTCCTCAGGCACATCCACGGCCTCCTTGTCTCTGCTGCCCCTCAGCATCCCATTGCTCACCTTCTCCGGAAACACAGCCGTGTCCACAGAGAGATCCTGGGGAACACAGAGCAAAGGGAGTGGGTGGGGTGAACGTGAGGCAAAGGAAGGTGAAGGAACCTCCCCTTTCTCTCACAGGAAAGGTGACCCTGCTTTGATCCTGGCTAGAAAGGAGGCCGACGAGGAGCAGGCCCGGGAATGAGTACGGGACTGGGAGGACGGAGACGAAAGGCCAGCAGCTGCGGCCTCTCGGGGCCGAGACCCTTCTGCCCACCAAGCCCCCGCTCCCCTGTGGGAAGGAGCCAGGCAGCTGCTGCGGGACAGTCCAGCCCAGGCCGATCATCAGAGAAAGCGGGGCTGGGAGGAGAAAGAAAAGGGAGACACAGGAACCCAGGAGGCCCGGCAGTAGCCTGAGAGGGAAGGGAGGGGCGATCTGACAACAGACGTGCTACCTGGCTGTGGGTTTCGCAGTGAAGTCGCTTCTGACAGGACGTGGGCAGGAGGGCAACGAGTTTCGGCAACACTGGGTAAATGGTCCGAGGGTTCAAGGTCCGGCCCCGCATTCCGCCTGAAGACAAAGTGCTCCTGAGGCTCCTACTGTGTAACCAGGGCACACCCGCGGCCCCCTGCTTGCCCCCTGTTCTCGGGACTCTAAACCCCCAGTCCCCGCCCACCTCCTCGAGCTCCACCAAGAAGCGTGACTGTTCCAGGCACCCAGGAGCCCAGGATACCCTGAGCTCCAGACTCCAGACCCCTGAGCGCCCTCCCTCAGCTGGTCCTTGTTTCCCTGTGCCCCCATGCCACAGCCCCTCACCACTGAGCAGACTGACAGCCAGGCCCACCACAATGACCGTGGTGGAGTTGTGAGCGCTGTACCATAAATACGACAGGGAATAGAGCCGCTGTAGCCCTGTAGGTCTGGGGAGAACAGAGAGTGAGGACAATTAGCAATTCAGTGACAGGCATTCCGCAGGCACCTGGCTCCACCCTCCTACACGGTCCTAGAATCCTGGGACCCAACACCCGACAGCTGGCCCAAGTCCTCTCGTGGCCATCCCTTAGCAAGGCCCCTGGAAAACCCCTCAGAAATGAGCTGTTCTCCGCAAGGAGAAAGAGAGTGAGCTCTGACTCACTTGGAGATAGTAGTCGAGGGCATCAGTGTGGCCATGGTGACAGCAGTCAGATTGCTGGGCAGGGAAAAGCTGGACCCATTAGAGGGAGTGGGTGCTCTGCCAGAGCCCATGCCGGTCACTATGCTCCCAATGCCGATCCAGAAGGCCATGATCAGTCCAGCCAACAGGCCCACGATGGCACCCTGCCCAGAGACACGGCACACTCTCTTGTCTCAATGCCAGCCCCACCAAACCTTCACGTAAGTTCCCAGCAGTCACGGCGAGAGCCCTGCCAAGTCATTCCCCAGGTCCACCCCCGCACATGACCGTGGAGCCAGATGGGTCACTCACAGGAGGATTGGCACAAGGAAAGAACATCCCAAGGCAGAAGAGTCCGAGCAGCGGACCCCCAACCATACCGAAGATGCTGATTGCTGCCTGCGGAGGACAGGGTTGAGAGAAAGAAAAGAACACTCAGGCTCAGAGATCCCCAGTCTCACCAGCGTGGCACCGCTACCACCACTGCCTCAGAGCCCCACCTGTCAGATCTGTCCGTCTGTTCTACCTGGAATCATTAGAACGCAGGATTCCAGAGGGCAGAAATGGTTAAGGGAATGTGCTCGGGGTTCTCCTGAGGCCGATCCTTAGATATCTCTCAGCCAACAATGACCCTGGGGCTTTTGGCTACTTGAGAATCTGTTCACAGCTAAAGGGAGCTCATCAAAGGGGAATCTCTGACACCTGCCCCTATGTCATTCCTTTCACAATAGCTGTCTTCTTCAATTTCTGGTTTCAATCAGCTCCTTTTCTCCCTTAAAAATTGCTTTCTTCCCTCCATAGTCATTACCTGCAGCACAGGTCCCATCTGGGAGGAAATATAGGCCATTCCCAGACAAAGCAGCCCATAGCCAAAGGCTGGGGAAAAAGAAAGGAGGAAACAAGCAGACGTGAGTTAACACAATAAAAGCGGGAAAAGCAGAGCAAAGCTCCTTGCCCAGCCAAACTACTACCTCTGTGTCCCTGGAAACAGGGCACATTACCTCAGGGCCCACCTCCAGGTCCTCCCACCCCATCCTCACTCTTACGTGACTCAGAGACCTCCCCAGGAAATTCCCTGACATGTAAACAAGGTTGGTGCTTCATTGGGCAAGTGCTGAGCCCAGGCTAAAACTGGTGCTTCAAAGCAGATGGACAACAGTTCTTAGGGTGTGTCTTAGAAAGAACAATGCTGAAGAGATGAGGAAGCGTAATCCCACCGATGATTCTGGAAAGCATGGTGGCCCGGACTTCAGAGAAATGAGGGAACCAGGGTCGAATCAAGTCTTCCATTGTAACAGTTGCCAGTGAATTAAAAGCAGAGGATATGGTGCTGAAAGAAGAAAGAGAAAGACAAGTCCAGAAGCTGAGAAACGCAAAACAAGGGACCCCACTGAGGGACTAGCACCCTGAAGGCAGGAAAGGACGTGTGCAGCCCAAACAGCATCCTGACAGTTGGCAGAAGAGGAAGAGGCCTGGGAGGCAGGGACACCTGGCCTTCTCTGAGTGGGGTACAGGTTTGGTTCAAGCAGATCAATTCCTGGTATCATAAAAGAATCCTTCACCAAAAAGGGGAGTGTATCCCAGGAGAGGATACACTCTGTCCCACACAGATGAGCTGCCCCTTGTCATTCACACATGAACGAACACAATGAGAGACTCAGAGCGACCCCCGCTCCACCCATCACTTTGTACCAAGGAGGGGTCAGCTGTGTCAAGCCTGATGGAAAAGGTCAAAGAGTGTACCTTAGGGAGCCACTGAAGAGGCAGGCAACGAAGAGCCCAGGCAGGCCTGGCAGGCCTCTCAGGAGATCCATCACAAAGTACAGGACGAACTGCAGGCGGAGCAGAAGTGCACAGCTCTCCTCAGAGAAGCCCATCCCCAGGGCACGCCACCCGTCCCCTGCATATGTCAGGCAGCGTCTGGAGACTGCGTGCTTTAGGAAGGGGGCCAGGCACTGAGGGCAAGCCCACAGTAAGTGGAGAGAAAGCAGGCTCTGGAGAGAGAAGGACGCAGCCCACAGCCCAGCTCTGCCCCAGCGAGTGGTGTGGCTTGAGCATGCTGGCCGCCCCGCTGTGCATCCTTTTCTCCTCTGTAAAATGAGGCTGTCGGGAGGCTCCCCACAGAGCAGGTGGTGCAGAGCGGTGTGTCAGTGAAGGTAGGTCCCCGCCTCAGTAGGGTGGGCACTGTGATTAGCTGGGGGCTGGGATCCTCACATGCTGGATTGTAGATTTCCAGAACAAGAAGGACTTTCCAACCATTTCCCACCCAGGGTGGGAGTCCCTCCTGCAGCCACCCAGACACTCCCCTTGGGGGGTGTCCAGGAGGGGGGTCAGGGAGGCCTTCTCACCTGGTCAGGGGCTGCTTGAGTCTGCTGGGTGCTCATGGGATACTCCCGGTAGTAGGCGAACATGACCAGGCCAATGAGGCAGCCCATGCAGAGGACCACCTGCTGGCAAGGGAAGACGGCGTAGCAGGAGCTGCAAAGTGCCAAGCAGGGAGATGGTGCTAGCAGGCACGTCCCCAAGCCCCAGAAAGCAACTCCACGTCCTGCCCAATGGGTGCGCGAGCGCTCCGGCATCCTGTCCCATCCCAACTGCCTCAGCGAAGCCGGGGCCCACGCTTCCCCCAGCCTGTGCTCCCCGGTCTTCCCGGCCCTGCACTCACAGCACCGCAGCCTTCTCCGTGCGGGAACTGAGGTAGCGCTGCACCTGAGCCTGGTTCACTCCATACAAGGAGAGCATCATGAAGACACCCCCGAAGGCCAGCGTCCAGAAAGTGTGCCGCACGAAAGGGTCCGGATCCAGCCTGCCAGAGACACCAACATGTCACTGTTGCCCCAGAGACTCAGCCTCCCCCGCCCTCCTACCACGGGGGGCAGGGCAGAGAGATGGCTGCCAGGGCGAAGCTGGACTCAAGACAGGGCAGCAGGTTGGCTGGGGAGGGGGTGGCTCCATCCCTCCAACCATAGCCTCATCCCAGGTGCTAAAAACATCCTGACACTCAACCACCGGCCAGAACGCTGTGCTCACCCATCTCCACAGTGCCAGCCTCCCACTGGCCTCAGTGCTGCACTTCAACTTCCACAGCTTGCCCTCTGCTTACTACAGCCCTAAGCGCAGGCTCTAGATGGGCTCAGCTGTCAGGCACTACAAACCCCAGCCGGGGAAGGGGTGTACTTACTCGATTCCAGAGATAAGGCCATGCTGGGAAGCCACATCCCACACGTGCCCCAAACCGCCCACCTTGGCCGACCCCACAATGATAACCACCAGCTGCCCTAGGAACATCACCAGGGTCTGGAACACATCTGTCCAGATGACTGCCTTCAGTCCACCCTGCAGGGAAAAGACAGCACACCTGTCACAGCTG
>NW_020175181.1:1232113-1270839 GCF_003031525.2 Neophocaena asiaeorientalis asiaeorientalis | reverse complement strand
AGCCCATCCCATTTCCTACATCCCATTTCACAGCACCCTGGAAGGTCATGCCCTCTCCTCACCTATATTCTTATCTCATCTACCACCCACCTATTGATCTTATCCCATCTTTTCCCTTTCCTCCCATCTCCCTCCCAATTCCACCTCTTCTCCCTCCCCTAAGATCCCACCATAAGCCCATCCCATTTCCTACATCCCATTTCACAGCACCCTGGAAGGTCATGCCCTCTCCTCACCTATATTCTTATCTCATCTACCACCCACCTATTGATCTTATCCCATCTTTTCCCTTTCCTCCCATCTCCCTCCCAATTCCACCTCTTCTCCCTCCCCTAAGACTAACTGCGCTTACCAGAGCAGTGTAGACGGTACAGACAATGCCTAGGGTCAGCACTGACAGCCAGAGATCAAAGCCAGTCACTGTAAACAGATAAAAGTCACATTCCTGTCTCCCGAGGAGGGTTTCCCAGCAGAGAAGCCAGAGAAGCCTTGGTAAGATATGAAGCATTTAGTCATTAAGGATGCTATAAATCATTTACCACAACGGAAAAAAAAAGTTTGCAAAGCTCCACCAAAAGGTGTTGATTAACCAATCAGATGGGGCCTGGTAATGTTTGATTAGCTTTCCACCTCTAGTAGAGGCCAGCCACGGGCCCAGGCAGTGAAATAATACCCTGGGCAAGGCTGGATTCTTTTCTGCACACTCTCCTCTACCTGCCCCTCCCAAAGGTTCTTCCCAGCCTGCTGTGGCTGGGAGTCAGGGGCTGTGACTCCTCACCTGCATTGAGGGCCAATGATGGTGCATAGAGGACAACCCCCATGTAGATTACCTGTCGGGTATGGAAAAGAGAATGTGAGGGGAAGAGGAGATGAGGGTGGGCAGAGAGAGGAGGAAAGATGGACCTCAGCTCCAATATCCCAATGGCCTCCCTTCACCTAGGCTCAGCCCCCTCTCCCTTCTTCCAAAGTTTGGCTTGCTGCCACCATAGTATCTGTGCCGGAACTGGAAGGAATGGGAAGCAGGATGCCTCTGGGGGCTAGCAGGAATTTCAATCTTGCTAGTCTGAGAGCAAGGAAGGCTCCAGCTGCCTCAGCAAGCCTAAGTCCAGTTCCCCCTACCATGCATCAGGCTCAGTTTCTATCCTCATTCCACTTACCATCTGGAAGATGAAGGTCACGGTCCCACAAACCCGCACAGCTTTATTGAACCGGAGCTCCAGGTACTAGGTAGGAGTAGATTTTTTTTTTTTTTTTATAAAAAGGTATTTCTCTCCACTCCACCCCCAACAATTCACACACAACTTCCCTCAAGAAACCTAGGAGCAGAGGAAATACCCAACTCGTATCCACTCTGGGCCCCACTCAGCACAGCACCCTTCTTCTCCCCCAACTCCCACCCCGCCCAACTTCAACCAGAGAGAACTTATAAACACACAGTGTATTCCCTGTCACTCTCATCAGGCAAAGGAGATCCAGGGGCCCAGATCCCTAGGTGCCCTGTTCCTCCTCTCCACCCCTGACCCTGGGGGTCCTATGTGCTCCTCCCTACCTACCTCGTAGGCACTGGTGAGATGCAGGCGGTAGAAGATTGGGATGAAGACATGTGCTGGGATCAGCAGCCCCAGGAAATAGGAGCAGCCCAGGAACCAATACTGGGTCCCAAATCGGTAGATCTCGGACGGCACGCCCAGGATGGCCACGGCTGACTGGAAGGTGGCCAGCAAGGACAGCGCCACAGGAAAGCAGCCCATTTTGCGGTCCGCCAACAGCAGCTGGCCGATGGTATGTCGCCCCCAGCCACGATAGGCATGGTAGAGCCCAATGGCAAGGGAGAGGACCAGCAGCAGGACAAAGACCACATAGTCCACCAGGGAGAAGGTGGATGCGACCATGTTGGTGTCTGAGGCTAGGGGGAGGGGAGCGGAGGTGCTCACCGCCACACTCATACCCTCTCTGTGTCTGTGACCTGCAGCTACTTGCTGCTCCTGGGCTCTGGGCTGCCCCTTGGCTGGGCAGTGGCAGGCAAGTGGCTACAATCTGACTCCCAGCCACCGTCTCACCGTCCTCCACCACCACCAAGTGACATTGTCCGGGTGAGCTGCAAAGAAAGCGGCTCTTAGTCAGGCCTACCCTGCCTTCATGGCCACCCACCCTTGGGCCTGTGCATCCCACACCCATCAGATTTGGGCCAGCCAGCTCCGTGGCAGCCCTTGAAGGTGTGGAGATACTGATATGGGTTTGGTAGGGCAGAGAGGGGAGGGAGGAAGCAGCAGACTGAGATGGCCGGGAGACAACTACTTGGCCAAGTCCTTTTTGGGTGTGCACAGCTGTGAAACTTAAGAACCTTCTTAGGTCTCCACCCTAGCAGTGAAAGAAAAATCAACTCTAGCCCATGGTTCTTCTCAGAATTCCCTGCCCCCCCCTGCAGGCACAGACCCAGTCATTACAATGTACTAAGCCAGCAGAGCCCAGCCTGGCGCCACAAGCCAGCCGGGGGGAAGAAACAGAGACGAATGACAGCATGGCCTCCTCCACTCTCCCAGCCTCAGTACCTGCACCCCCGTGACCCTCAGTGTCACCGTCCGAACAGCAGCCCTTCTCAACCCTGATCACCAGGGAGGCCACCTCCACGGCAGCGCCAAATTCCATTTCAGGCAACCCCAGGCCAACCACTCTGTTCTCCCAACACCTACTAAATAAGGCCGGCCACCCACCTCTCAGCTCCTCCACCTATGACACCACAGTCAGCAGGAGACCCAGGAAGAGTGGTGCCATTCAAAAGTGGGACGGGGGCTTCCCTGGTGGCGCAGTGGTTGAGAGCCCGCCTGCCGATGCAGGGGACGCGGGTTCGTGCCCCGGTCCGGGAGGATCCCACGTGCCGCGGAGCAACTGGGCCCGTGAGCCATGGCCGCTGGGCCTGCAGCGTCCGGAGCCTGTGCTCCGCAGCAGGAGGGGCGGCAGCAGTGAGAGGCCCGCGTACCGCAAAACAAAAAAAAAACAACAACAAAAAAAGTGAGACAGCAACATGCTGGAGCCAGGGGTTCAGAGTTACAATTACAGGGGCACTTTGGAAACAAGCAAAGCAGCCAGGGAGCTGCGGGCAAGAGAAAGAGGCAGGGAACGTGGTCCTTCCCTCGGGCGCAGACACCCACCTCAAGAAGCAATCCCTGCTCTGAATCAAAGCTGCCTGGAGAAGCTGTGTGTCTGCAGCTGGGCAGAGGCTGAGGATCTGGTCTATAAGTGGCTGAGGTGAGGTGAGGAACTGGGAGTAGAGGGAAGCTCAGCAGCTATTTGTTCTGGACCCTTCAGGGAACCAATCGCTGTGGACCAAATGGCCCTATCACCCTACAGCCCCCAAACTTCAGCTCGGCCCTAGAGGCTCCAGAATGGGGAGCAGGGAGCTCACATTCAATAGCATTCTTAGAGGGATTAGGCTTTCACTGTAAGTCACACTTGGCACTGTGTGCAAGGGGGAGCTAGAAAAGAGTGGCTGAGAGATGGGAAAGTTGCTTTTCTAACTCCTGCACAAGAAATACTAATCCTCAAAGAATATACCTACATTATCCTCAGAACAAGGACCAAATCACAGTATGTCAAAACTTAAAGGAATCTTAAGAGATCACTACTGCAACCCCCTCATTTACCAACAAACACCCTGAGGCCCACGAATTTAGATAACCTAATACGATGTTAGATAACATTTTTTGAACACCTGTTATATAAGCCAGCGGTGTGTTATGTACTTTATAAACGTTAACAATAATAAATAAGTAACCATACCTATCACTTTCAAAACACCATGTCTCAGGTTATGTACTTTATATGACACTCTCTAGTTCCCTAGGGTTATACAGCATGATATAAAACAAGAGAGAAAAAACAATGCTGTCAGTAGGTATGACAGGTAATTCACCAGGAGCCCCTCCTTCACTGCTCCCAGAACCAGGGCTGGAGCAGAGTGTTAATTGCTGTCAGTCACTCCTGAAGCAAAGATTAAATTTCAACTAATCTAGAGAGAGATGAATATAAACTATGTCTTTTGTCCTTGTCCACTAGGAGAAAGATCAGCCTAGCTGTCTTCGGCTCTCCTACACTGTGTTCTTGGACAGATGTTGCCTGGCTGGCGAGATATGACCTCATGCAAACCAGTCCTGAACTCTGAACCTCCTGGAGCCAACGGAGAGGAAATCAGAGTTGGCAACTCTTGAATCACATGTTCTACTGAGTCACAAATGTTAGTCCCCAGAACAATGTTCCCTACAGGCCACTCGGGTTTAACCTAAAGAGGCCCTGGGCCTTTGTGCATTGCAACACCTTGAGTTTTCTCAGTCCTCTTTGGCAAGTTTTTATTACTGTGAAGGAGGTGACGGGAACTACCAGAGACTAAGAGGAGAAAAGATGACTGCTGTGTGCACATAACACTGTGTAGAGGTAAAGCGCTAATGATACGGCTAGGCAGGTAGTTGGAGAAAGGAAAAAAGGTCCAAGTATAGACAGGAAAACAGATGTACAGAAATGGAGACCCTCTACTGCTGGGGTAAACTGGCAGGGTTCCTGTGGATTCTATTTGCATGAGATGCAGAGAACTCCCTTGGATGGCTGAAGAGAGAGCCAGGCAAGACAGGAAAAACCTGACCCAGTAACAAAGGCTTCATTAGACATGATTCTAAGAACAGGATGGTGGCCTTCTAAAACTGCTACAGTGGGGACTTCCCTGGTGGTCCAGTGGTAGGACTCTGTGCTTCCACTGCAGGGGGCATGGGTTGGATCCCAGGTAGGGGAACTAAGATCCCACGTGCCATGTGGCGTGGCCAAACAACCACAACAGCAACACAGCAACAAACTGTACACTGATCTAAATCCCATGGATTTGCATAAGAGGGGAGCCAAAAGTAAGAGATAACTTGTTTCACTAAAACTCTAACACACAGGGCACAAACAGCAGGCTGTGGGACTCTTTTAAAAAGTCCAAGGTACACACAGACAAGAAAGAGAATCATCCTTCACCACCCTAACTCCACTCTCACTTTGGTCACAAAGTGAATTGCTTTGACTCCTGCAAAAGGCAAAGGTGCCACTGAAGGATAAACCTTCCCAAAAAGATGCCTTCAAAATCCACCTTTGTGGACTTCCCTGGCGGCGCAGCGGTTAAGAATCCGCCTGCCAATGCAGGGGATGCGGGTTCGAGCCCTAGGCCAATAAGATCTCACATGCCACGAAGCCCGTGCACCACAACTACTGAGCCTGTGCTCTAGAGCCCACGAGCCACAACTACCGAGCCCACGCGCCACAACTACTGAAGCCCGTGTGCCTAGAGCCCGTGCTCCGCAATAAGAGAAGCCACTGCACTGAGAGGCCCCTGCTCTCCGCAACTAGAGAAAGCCCACGCGCAGCAACAAAGACCCAATGCAGTCAAAAGTAAATAAAATAAATTAATTTTTAAAAAATTGCATAGCTCCCAAGTAAATTACTAAAGAAAAAAAATCTGTCTTTGTGCCTGGAATTCCTCAAGCTCTGAAAGGCTTTAGGGGCCCTCATTAAAATGCTAGTAACTACTAATGCCTTAGAAAATGTGCCAGCCCTCTGAAGGTAAATCCTTTCAGGAGATTCCAGACACCTGGGGGGTAGGTGGAAGGGAAGCCAGGCTACTGAAGACGAGCTTTGGTTAGCTTTGATGAGCTTCTGCTAACCCTAACCAAAGCCAACACTCAGTCCCTCCCGGCACGGGGCTCGCTTGGCGCCCTTCGGTCGGGGCGCCGGGCCACCACGGGACAGCGCTCGTCTTTCCCTTACCTCCGTGGCCCAGCCAAGGCTAAGACGGTCCCGTGGTTCTTCCCGAAATCTGCATCGCTCCCTTTTTCTGGGAAGGCAAAGAAATGAGGAGTTAGGAAAGCATCTATCCCGCCCCTACCTCCTCGCCAGAACACAGGACGCCGCGTGGTTTCAGGACTGAGCTGAAGGAGATAGGGTGCTCCGGCTCGTCCCTTCCCGACAGGGTTTGCCCCTCGCCCTTCGCTCCTCCATCACCCTTACCCTCTTTATTTCCTGGCTTCTCTCCTTCCCTCCACACGCGAGGCGGCAGGACTACTACCACCTCGTCGCCGGCACCTCCGATCTTCCCGGGCCCCCACTCTAGGGGCCGGCCCATTCCGCCCCTCACCTCTCCGCTCCTCCCCTCCCCTCCCCTCCTCGTCCCTTCCCACCCTGACGCCACTCTCCCGAGCCTCTGTGTTCCGGCCCACCCCCTGTCGGCCCGCCCCAGTCCGGCCCACCTGCCGGATCTCCACACGTGGGTCCGGCAGCCGCCTGAGAGCCGGCCCCCCAGCGCCAAACCGGGTGACAGCGGGGTCCCGCCCCCTGCCCGGCCACGTCGCCGCGCCGCCATGTTTACTGAGGGCAAATGGATTAACCCTCAGCCGCTGCGGATACGCGACTCCGGCTCCAAGCGCAAGGAACACGGGGCTGAGGGAGCAGTGACGGGGAGGCCTTCGCTTAAGGGGGAAAAGGAGAAGGGGGTGGTCAGTCACCCCGAACGAGGACTGGGGCACATAGAGAAGAGCGCTGACCTCCGCGACTAGCAGTGTCCCCTCGCCCTCCCCGGCCCGACGGGCCCAGTGGACTAGCCTGGCAGACTAGGCCACGCCCCGGCGAGGGCGTGACACGGTGGGAGGCGGGGCCACACGCGCAAATCTCGCGATCAGCCAAGAAGGACAGAGGGAGCGGAAAATGGCCCTTCGCGGGCCCGACAGTCCTTCGAGCGTGGTGCCCTGGGCTGCAGCCCTACTCCTCGTTCTGAGCGTGGAAAGGGCTTTGGCGCTACCCGAGGTACTGAAGCAAATTAAAGGTTGGGTTGAAACAGAGTTGCTTGCCGGCCCTCGGCTCTCCCCACTCCTCTGCTTCCGCGCAGCCTCGATTTCGTCCCTGGGGCCTCCCTAGACGTAGCCCAGCCAGCTCCCACTCCGAGTACTCAGGCCGCTGTCTCCCAGCGCCTTCTCCTTGCCGACGTCCAGAGACCTTCTAAATTTGACATCCTTGCACCTTAAAATCGTTGAATAACTTTAAGTCGTTCTTTCTACAAATGAGACCTCTGGCCATTGTGCAAGCTTAACAGCGTACGAATGACGTATATCGTGCGTTGGCAGGACTGTACTTTCTGTAATGCTTGATGAGTTCTTTGTGTATACCTGCAGTCCTTTTACACCCGCCAAATCGGGGCTGGCAGATTGAGAAGTCATTAGAGAGGGCATAATATATATGTCCGAATAGTAATTCTCAAAGATGAGGTCCTTCCCTGGACAAGATCTGGTACAGAAATTCTCTGGTGCGCTGTTTTGGCGCCTGGTTCCAAGGGGAAGAAATGCGTCTTCTAGTAAACCTGACGTAAAGAGGTAGGACACGTCCACGCCCTGTGTTAGAGGAATTCTGGAGGGTGTACTGGCAGTTAACTTTTGATCCTTGTTTTTTTCTTGGCTTTTCTTTCTGGAGTCCTAATAGTTTTCTTTCTTCTGCAGATATGCATCCAGTGTCCAGGAAGTGTGCAAAATTTGTCAGAAGTGGCTCTTTATTGTAAGCAGACATCAGACCTAATGCTGCACGCCCGCTGCTGCCTGAATAGGAAGGGCACCATCCTGGGGTGAGGGAGGAGAAGACATCCCTGGATGCTGGAAAAGAGTTCCCAAACCAAATTCTTCAAGGCTTGCCTGATTGGCTTTTGAGATAAATATTCGTGCCTGTTTTGGAGGCATCTAAACCATGAGTCTCAGACTTTTTAATCTGTTATAGCATTTTTGGCTAAGTAAACAAGCCTGTGGTTCTTCCTGGTTGAAATGCATAAAAGTCATAATTTTTAGCAATTTTTAAGCTTGTTTCTTTTGTTTATTGTCAACTCTTTGGCTTATTTACTGTGTGTCTGCATGAAATGACTCCTTTGGCCTGAAGGACACTATGGAATATGGTTTTCTTCCCCGTCTCATTAATTCGTGTTTGTCTTTGAGGCAAATTTCTCTTCTTGTCCCCTTACGCAGATTAGTCTCTGCATTGTTTTCCTCTTACACTCTTGAGAATCAACCTCTTATGGCTTCAACCATTATGCAGGTGTCTCCCAAAACTACATCTCTTTTAGTTTCCTTTGACCTCTCTCCAAGCTCCAGATACATGTGGGTACCTCTAGGTTCCTGTTAAACATTTCCTCTTTCAGAGCACCCTCACTTCAGACTCAAAATGTCACATGTCTTGCTTCCATTCTTCTCTTTCCCTCATCTGCCTAAATACTTCTTTATATTAAACTTTCTGAAAACCAATTTTTATCCCTTATTACTCTCTGGCTTTAAAATTAGACTTATAATTGTCTGTTGCCCTAGGATAAAGTTCAAACCAGAAACTACCATAGACTGGCCCAACCCACCTTTTCAGCATTACTTTCATTTATTTGTCCACCCAAACCCTTCATGAGGGTCTGGCAGCAGCCAGACTCTCCTACCTCCAAAAGCATTCCATCTTTCTTTCTTTGTTCAAACCTCTCTCTTTACCTAAAATTGCTTTCCTCCACCAAATTAAAACGTATCTGTCCTTTAATTCTAACATCTTTTGTGAATGTTCCCTACTACTAAAACCAGAGTAATATCTTTTTATTTTTTACTTCCTCTAATCCTTAGTGTCTGTACCACTCAAATTAATTTTATATACTGTTCATATTTTAATTTAATGTTGTTTTTATTTTTGGTGATGGTCTTGTTCCCCTACTACATTGTAAGCCACTTGCAAGCTAAGATACTGAATGTTATTTTTAATTCTCCGAAATTTTGCAGTTAGTAGGCACTCAGTAAATATTTGTAGAATAAAGGAACAGACAGCAATAGATACTGAAGAAAAAATAGTGTGGCATGGACCTTAATATCCAGTAGTTTACATCCATCCAATCTGTGGTAGAAAATGCACTTGGAAAAAACTTTCATTTATGTGACTTGAATTTTTTTCCCATATGATGGCCTTTTGTGGATCTGAGAATCATAGTATTACAATGTGAGTGAGTTTCACTAATCCTGACAATAAACAAATTTCTTTCAATATATGCACAGTTGCATAGATATACTGATAAGGACGGTACTGTCCGGTGGAACTTTCTGCCACAATGAAAATGTTCTGTATCAGTACCTTCCAATACAGTAGCCACTAACCACCTTAGTGGTTACTGAACACTTGAAATGTGGCTAGTGCAAATGAAAGACTGAAATTTTTAAATTTAAATTAAGTAGCTGCATGTTGCTAGTGGTGACTTAATTGGACAATGCAGGATTAAAACATCTACCAGATGTTTTACCTAGGTTGTGGCCCTGACACAGCTGTGTTCAATTAATATTAGCTGATAAGGGGGTTGTACTAGCTTACCTTGGATGAAGGGGAGAGACACACAGTTTTCCTGATTACCTGTTTCCTCAGGCTGGATCTCCAGAACTGCTCTCTGAAGGACCCTGGTCCATACTTTCCTCAGGCACATACTGCTATCATCATGTAAGTCATTAATTATCCTTCCCAAAAGGTGATTATGGCAAAGGGTTAACGGGAAAGTCTTTGAGGATGGACTCCTAAAAGGATGTTTAAATATTGTCTACATTTGGACAACTCGGAATGAGAACTGGATTACCAGTCCAGAAACACACTGGATTACCAGTCACACACATTCATGTGTGAATGGAAGTAAGGTGTTTTCCTAGAGCACAGTGCTAACAGTGTGTGCTTTGCAGAGACCTGCAGGCAAACTCCCTCCAGGGTGACTTGACCAACACCTTCCGTGGCTTTACCCAGCTCCAGACTCTGTGAGTAAGGGGTGTGGGGTGTGGGAGAGAACCAAAGAGAGGCAGTGCTGTGAACTCAGCAACTTCAGGCTGCATATTATGACTGCCTGTGTTGTGTTCAGGATACTGCCACAAGATGTCAACTGTCCTGGAGGTATTAATGCTTGGGATACTGTCACTTCTTATATAAACAACCAAACCTGCCAAGAGCAAAGGAACCTTTGCAACAGCACTGGGGACCCAGGTATGTTGTCTCACCTCCATCCCTCCAGAAACTGCCCTTCCTCTCTTGTATTCTCCGATTTAGATCAGAAAGACAGTAAAGTTGCTTAAGTGTCTTTTGTTTGGGTTTCTGAAGCTTTAACCCCTCGGAGAGAAAAGGTCTTAACCTTTTGTTAATATTTTTAAAATAATTTGATGATGATGATGATGATGACAATGTTCTGATTATCTGTACTCCTTCCTCTCTACCTTTGACCTAGAAACAGTCGAGAGAATCTAAGTTGAAGGAGATATTTGGGAAACATACCTAATGAAATCCAGTGGCGTTCTCTGTTTTTCTCTGGCTCCCAGAAATGTGTCCTGAGAACGGATCTTGTGCACCTGATGGTCCAGGTCGCTTGCAGTGTGTTTGTGCTGAAGGCTTTCGTGGCTACAAGTGTATGCGCCAGGTGAGGAATTAGGTCTTCTAATTAGGGATGAGAGAAATGCATAGAGTAAGTACCTCTCTGAAAGGAGAGCCGTAAGACCAGGAGCTGATGCAAATCACCTAGAGAAGGAAACTATAAGAGAATTGCCCTGGGTGAGGGGACAGGTATGCTAGGAAAGAACTGGGTGTTAGGTTGTAAGCCCTTGGTGTAACCCTGTGTGAAGTTTTTTTGGTCTGTTATTCACAGGGCTCCTTCTCACTGCTCATGTTCTTTGGTATTCTGGGATCCACCACATTATCCATCTCCACCCTCCTTTGGGGGACTCAACGTCGAAAAGCCAAGGCTTCATGAACCACATAGGTCTTCCTACTGACTAAAGATCATCCCCATCATAGTCCAGCCAGGGAGATTTGCTTCCTAGACATCATTGGTCAGCGGATCCTCCCTCCCAAGGCAGAGGCCACCGTCGGAAGGAGGATGGAAATTTGCACAACCCTGGGTGTTGTAGACCCAGTCCAGGAGTGGACTAGTACCGGTTCCCATTTGTGCTGTTGACCATAATAAACAGTTTTTCTTTTTTTTCTTTTTCGTCTCTTGGTTGGCGTGGTAAAGGATACTTTGGGAGAGCGGGTTTTCTCAGGTATCCCATCGCTTCGCGCAGGGTAGAGGAGGTGACCCAACCCTTTCGCTGCCCTGGCCCCGCCCCTCACGTTCCTGGCCCCGCCCCTCACGCCGCCAGCTGCCTGCGCCGCCGCAGTTTGCCGCCGCCCAGAGCGCCTGGGCTCCTGCGCGGTCCACGCCGCCCTTGATCCAGACACCGGCGCGGCTAGCCACGTGGACCGAATCCGGGCGCGCCGTCCTCACGTGGTTCTAGCATCCGCTGGGGCTTGCTGCGTTTCCCGCTTCTCTGTAATCACCCCGGCTTCTGAGCTCCGCTCCCATGGCGGCCCTGGTGTTGGAGGACGGGTCGGTCCTGCGGGGCCAGCCCTTTGGGGCCGCTGTGTCGACTGCCGGGGAAGTGGGTAAGCAAGTCCGGGCTGGCTGCCGACCTCATCCCACTCTCTGCTGCCCCTCTCTGCCCAGCCTGCCCTGCCCAGACCCCGCCATTTTCCCGCCTGCACACCCCCTCCCCCGCCATTCCCCAGCCCGGCCCCTTTTATCCCTGCCGGTCAGGGTAGCCTCCACTGGGGCATTATCCTCGCTCGGGGCAGTGCTCCGAAGTGTGCCCTGCCTAAGCCCCAGCTCTGCCTCTTTCTTGCAGTGTTTCAAACCGGTATGGTCGGCTACCCCGAGGCCCTCACTGACCCTTCCTACAAAGCACAGATCTTAGTGCTGACATATCCTCTGATTGGTAACTACGGCATTCCCCCAGATGAAGTGGATGAGTTCGGGCTCAGCAAGGTAGCCACATCCAATGCTTTCTCTACATTCCTTTTCAAATCAGTAATTGTTAACTGTTAGTGAAGACACTGACATTCCGCTAGGCATTCTGGAGAAAGCAGGTACACACTAAAGTGATCGACAAGCACTCTGCAGGGTTTGTTAGGTAACACCTTGAGGAGGCGAAGGCGAAGAGTCTGGGCTCTAGTAAGGAACCAGTGAAAATTTTTTAGCAGCAGAGTGATGTGATGGGAGCAGTGCTTTAAGAGTGCGTAAATTAATGGGAAAGAGACTGGAAACTAGGGTCACACCCTTCTCAGTGATGGTGGGTCACAGTTCACCTGCCAAACCAGTGAAGTTGATTATCATCTTCTAAACCTGCTTTCCTCACCTTGCCTCATTCTTTACCACCTTTCAGTGGAGTTCTTACAGTATGTAGATAAGAAACTCAGTTTCCTTCTCAGTGAGGTTTCTCCTATTCCTCCTTGTCTGGAATTTGGAAACTAAGTTGCCCTCGGAGAGTTTAAGTAATTAAAAAAAAAAAAAAATCAGCACAAGTTAATTGTAGAGCAGCCATAGCCTTGGTGCAGTATTCCTCAAAACTCACTTTGTCCTAATTCTAGGGTTACTGAGCCTTTAACTCTTAATATGCTTTCCCAGTCACCCTGACACTTGGAAAAGGAAACTCTAGGAAAGAGAAGTGCTTGGTATTCCTGGAAAAACCATTCCTCATCACATAAATTCACTGCATTCTGTATAAATTCACTGCATTCTAGTTTATAATGCACTATCTTGGTTAACTGACCTAAGTCTTCAGCTTTGTCAACTCTAGATACATGTCAAAGTTGAGTTTATACACTTGCAAAATTGAGGCCCTGACAACCAAGGTGAGTAAGGCCTCCTGGAGCCACCAGCCCACCACGGATGCTTCTGCAGCACATATGCTATAAATGCACTTGTCCATGTGCAGACACCTAGCCATGGAGGGTTCTGCCAAACTAGCCTTCAGATCCCATTCATCTTTCTTTAAACCTTCCACCACTAAGCAGATGTAGTTTAAATATGCCACTTTCTCCTAGATAAACAATCTGTTTCTCTACTTAGTTATTATAAGCTTACCTATCGAGTAGCAAATTTACATCGAGTAGCAAATTTACCTTTTTTCTTTTAATTTTTTTTAAAATTTATTTTATTTTCGACTGTGTTGGGTCTTCGTTGTTGCATGCAGGCTTCCTCTAGTTGCGGCGAGCGGGGGCTACTCTTCATTGCGGTGCACAGGCTTCTCATTGTGGTGGCTTCTCTTGTTGCGGAGCACGGACTCTAGGCGCTCGGGCTTCAGTAGTTGTGGCTCACGGGCTTAGTTGCTTCTCGACCTGTGGAATCTTCCCAGACCAGGGATCGAATCCTTGTCCCCTGCATTGGCAGGCGGATTCTTAACCACTGCGCCACCAGGGAAGCCGTACATTACCTTTTTATTTTAATGATAATCCCTTACGAAGTGGGGGGTGGTGGTGGGGTGGTGGTATAATGCCTAGTATTGCACCCTGAAGCTTTGTTTTTATTTAGTAAGGTATTGTGCCCTTGCCTATTCTACACTATGTTTTTATCACACCCTGTGATTATGATCTTGTTTTATCTACGTTACTTTGTTACTTTCTGGTTCCCTAGGTAGCAAATTAACATTCTGAAGACAGGACCTTGTCCTTTTTTATGCTCTTGCTCCTCCCCCAGCATCTGTTATAGTGCCTGGCACCAGGTGGGCCCTCAGTAAACTCTGACTACTATCATGTGTCAGGTACCTTGCTCTTGAGCTCATAGTTCGCTGATGAAGACATCTGGACACATTTGTAATACAATGGAAATAGCAAGTCAAGTAGAAACAAAGTGGACTTAGGTGAGCTCTAAGGAGGAGACACAAGCTGCAGTGGGTGAGAATGGGGGTGACTTCATGGAAAAGGGGATAGAAGAAAAGGAAGGGAAAAGGAAAATGTCATTTCAATTACTAATCAGGCACCCCAGGCCCACGTGTTCAGTGTTTCATGCGGGGGACAGCATTGCCGATAAAAGGCAAAAGCATGAGGTGCTTGGCATGTTAAAGGAACGACAGGTCAGTGAGTGTGGCTGGAGTACAGGGTCCATGGCCCTGCAGGAAGGTGTGTGGCCCTGGGCTCCTCACAGTCTCCTCCTCCCATCGACAGTGGTTTGAATCCTCGGGGATCCACGTGGCAGGACTGGTGGTAGGAGAGTGCTGCCCCACACCCAGCCACTGGAGTGCCACCTGTACCCTGCATGAGTGGCTGCAACAGCGTGGCATACCCGGCCTACAAGGTATGGTGCAAGCACAGGGGTGTCTGAGTGGAGCACAGATACCCAGATGGAAAGAATCAAGGACTCTGTGGACTCTTGGGACTTGAGTCCAAGATTGTGATACCGTGTACCTGATTCCAAAGCTTTAGACTGGGGGCTGGAGCTGGGGGAAGGAACTGAGCTCTCACTCAGATGGAAAATTTCAAACATGCCGAAGGAGAGAATAGGATAATGAATCCCCAGCTTCATCAACTCAGGGCTAAACTTATTTCATCACCACTACTACAACTCCCAGATTATTTTGAAGCAAATCTCAGACATAATATCATTTCACCCACAGAGAGTTCAATAGCTGTGAAAAAAAAAACCCTTGTAAAAACAGGATCACAATAACATTACCGTAACCTTTTAAAAATTAACAGTAATTCCTTAATATCAAATATACAAGGAATGTTTAAAATTTCTCCAACTTTCTGATTTTTTAAAAAATTTGTTTATTTGAATCTGGGTCTACGCAAGGTCTGTACATTGCACTTGGTTGATAATCTTTACTCTTTGGGCCTTGTAACCTATTTGACACAAACCGTTGATTTTCCTTTAGAATACCCCACAGTCTGCATTTTATTGATTACATTCCTGTATTGTCATTTAGCGTGTTCTTTTGTCCCTTGGTATTATTTTCTATAAACAGATCTGGAGTGGTGGTTCAATTCATATGTGATATTTGGGGGCAAGAGTACTTCATGGTAGGGTACTTCCAGCAGGATAGCCTGGGATTTTTGATGCCCATGGAACAGTCACAGTGTGTGACTCAGGCTCTGAAATGGAAGTCTGACGTCATGCGTGACTGCGTTGGGGGAGTGATCTCTCAGAGTCTGCTGTTTGGGCAGGAGTGGACACTCGGGAGCTGACTAAGAAGTTGCGAGAGCAAGGGTCTCTGCTGGGAAAGCTGGTCCAGGATGGGACGGAGCCTTCAACCCTGCCCTTCTTGGACCCCAATGCCCGCGCCCTGGTGCCGGAGGTCTCCATTAAGGTACAGAGGTAGAGTGGGAGAGTATCCCAGACTAAGCACAGTAGTTATATTCTGCCCATGCTGAGGGGCGAACACTTGAGGGAGAACCAGAAGAGGCCTCCAAGGCAGGGATTGGTGTGTGCAAATTATACCTGCTAATCACAGCTGTCAACCATCGCCCTTTATTCTTCAGGTCCCACGGGTATTCAATTCAGGGGGTACCCCTCGGATCCTTGCTTTGGACTGTGGCCTCAAGTATAATCAGATCCGATGCTTGTGCCAGCGTGGGGCAGAGGTCACTGTGGTACCCTGGGACCACGCATTAGACAGTCAGGGTGAGTAGCTTAGGTCTGTACAAGGTGACAGACAAACAGCGTGGGTGGAAGATGTGGCCCTTGGTCCAGTTGCTGAAAGTCAACATGAGCTGCAGGGAAGGTGGAGATAAGGGCTTTTGCTCTAGTGGTATTTCTCTCTAGTTGAACCATGGGTTTTGACATCATCTTTTCTGCCCACTCCAGAGTATGAGGGTCTCTTTCTGAGTAATGGCCCTGGCGACCCGGCCTCCTATCCCAGCGTGGTATCCACACTGAGCCGTGTCTTATCTGAACCGAATCCCCGACCTGTCTTTGGGATCTGCCTGGGACACCAGCTGTTGGCCTTAGCCATTGGGGCCAAGACTTACAAGATGAGGTGGGACTTGTGGGGAGAGGAAGTGCCCATACCTCTGACATGAGGTGTGGGGAGCCTTGGGAATGGGAGTAGAGTTGGTGCTCATGAGGTGTGGGGAGCCTTGGGAATGGGAGTAGAGTTGGTGCTCATGAGGTGTGGGGAGCCTTGGGAATGGGAGTAGAGTTGGTGCTCATGAGGTGTGGGGAGCCTTGGGAATGGGAGTAGAGTTGGTGCTCATTAGTGTTGAAATAGGAGTGCGGGTTGGTGAGAGTCGTGAGATCAGCAAGAGCCGGGTTTGGTACAGTAGTGAAGGGAGGGTGAAAGGGGCCTGTGACTCAGTACGTTTCCATCTCCAGATATGGGAACCGAGGCCATAACCAGCCATGCTTGCTGGTGGGCTCTGGGCGCTGCTTTCTAACATCCCAGAACCATGGGTTTGCTGTGGAAACAGACTCACTGCCAGCAAGCTGGCTTCCTCTTTTCACCAACGCCAATGATCACTCCAATGAAGGCATTGTACATGAGAGCCTACCCTTCTTCAGGTGAGCCTGGGTGGTTCTGGCATGATGACTGGATCTGTACAGCTTTGAAGCCCACTGGGACTTGAAGATCAAAAAGTAAAGTGCAGCAGTGGCCCCCGTCACCTTGCCCACTACCTACCTCCAAGGCCGCCGATGATGATGGCAATTTTCGTGATTCCCCTCTCTTCAACAGTGTCCAGTTTCACCCAGAGCACCAAGCTGGCCCTTCAGATATGGAAATTCTTTTTGATATTTTTCTGGACACTGTGAAAGAAGCCACCACCAGGAACCCTGGGGGCCAGACAGGTAAGCACTTGAGTAGAACTGGGTTGTGCATCTAAGAATGGGCTCCAGGAGAGGCATAAGTTGGACCTGTCTCGGGAAACTGATCGGTGTTTGGGAGGTTAGGCGGGAGGGCTGGAAGGCAATCAGGCCAAGACGATTCATTTATGCTGCTTCTATTCAAAGGAACCCAGAATCACAAGTCCTGGCTTCTGGTCCTGCCTCTGCCACTCGTTAGAGGCATGACTTGTTCTTGATTCTTCTGTAAAGTGAGGGGTTAATCTAGATGATCTCTCGGTCTCATTCAGCTCTAACATTCTATGACTTTCTTTGCCTCCATAGTTCGAGAGCGGCTGGCTGAGCGCCTCTGTCTCCCTGGGATTCCCACCCCAGGCTCTGGGCTTCCACCACCACGAAAGGTTCTGATTCTGGGCTCAGGGGGCCTCTCCATTGGCCAAGCCGGAGAGTTTGACTACTCAGGCTCTCAGGTAAAGCACGTGCGTCCCTGACCCTCTGGGTGTGTGGCCCTCAGGAGCAGACAAGGCTGAGCCATGAGCATTAGTTGTAGGGAGGTAGTGACCCAGGAGCTCTGGGGAACGTGCAGAAAGGTGAGGTGGTGAGGAACAGAAGTGGGTTTTTAGGGACTGAGAGTCCAGGGAGGGGAGAAGAGGAAGAGAAATACTGGTCTAAGACTGAAAATCTTGCTTCTGCATTCGAGGCCGATATGCCCTTTTTGTCCCCCTAGGCGATCAAGGCCCTGAAGGAGGAGAACATCCAGACGTTGCTGATCAACCCCAACATTGCCACCGTGCAGACCTCCCAGGGGCTGGCTGACAAGGTCTATTTCCTCCCAATAACACCTCACTACGTAACCCAGGTATGACTCGGGTGAGGCTAGACTGAGGAGGGGACCCACGTGGGCAGGGGGATCCTGTGTCACTCGGGGTTTTTCCAACTTCTTTTTTTTTTTTTGCGGTACGCGGGCCTCTCACTGTTGTGGCCTCTCCTGTTGCGGAGCGCAGGCTCTGGACGCGCAGGCTCAGCGGCCACGGCTCACGGGCGCAGCCGCTCCGCGGCATCTGGGATCTTCCCACACCGGGGCACGAACCCGCGTCCCCTGCGTCGGCAGGCAGACTCTCAACCACTGCGCCGCCAGGGAAGCCCTTTCCAACTTCTTAGATCCACTCCCTAACCCCCAGGGTCTTAATGCCTATTATTCCTCTCTCCCCGCTTAGGTGATACGTAATGAGCGCCCAGATGGCGTGTTACTGACTTTTGGGGGCCAAACAGCTCTGAACTGTGGTGTGGAGCTGACCAAGGCTGGGGTGCTCGCTCGGTATGGGGTCCGGGTCCTGGGCACACCCGTGGAGACCATTGAGCTGACGGAGGATCGGCGCGCCTTTGCCTCCAGGATGGCCGAGATTGGAGAGCACGTGGCCCCCAGTGAGGCAGCGAACTCTCTTGAGCAGGTTCGGGGCATGGTTGGGGTGGACAGGTGTTGTTTCCTCGACATCGTATTCTCTCCGGGTCCAGGAGCCCTCCGCGCAGCACGCAGTCAAGGCCTGATCCGTTTGTTCGTCTCTGCTCATTGCAGGCCCAGGCAGCTGCCGAGAGACTGGGGTACCCCGTGCTGGTGCGTGCAGCCTTTGCCCTGGGGGGCCTGGGCTCTGGCTTTGCCTCTAACAAAGAGGAGCTCTCTGCTCTCGTGGCCCCAGCTTTTGCCCATACCAGCCAAGTGCTGGTAGACAAGTCCCTGAAAGGATGGAAGGAGATTGAGTACGAGGTGGTGAGAGACACCTACGGCAACTGTGTCACGGTGAGTGACGGAGGAGGGACATAGCGTCAGGCAGTATGAGCCCTTGTGAGAGCCGGGGTCCGGCTGATATCTTTGAGAGTTCGATGTCCCTCAGACCCAGGATGGGTGCGTCTCCGGAGGCAACAGGACCCTGGGATGCAGCCTCCTACCTCTCCTGACTCCCTTTGGCAGTGACCACTCTGGGACTCTCCCTTCACAGGTGTGTAACATGGAGAACCTAGATCCACTGGGCATCCACACTGGGGAGTCCATAGTGGTGGCTCCAAGCCAGACGCTGAATGACAGGGAGTACCAGCTACTGCGGCAGACGGCCATCAAGGTGACTCAGCACCTTGGAATCGTTGGGGAGTGCAACGTGCAGTATGCCTTGAATCCTGAGTCTGAGCAGGTAGGACTCGAGGCCGTGGAGCTGATACCGTAGCTGTTGGACCGCCTTGCATCATTTTGGGGCCTCTGGGCCAAGAGGCCCTTTAACCCTCCAGACCCTGGAGTAGAAGCTGGGATTATCTTCGGTAGGGTTGGAGGATGCGGCTTTATTTTCCTGCCTTTCTGAGACCTTTCCTAGGCAGGCCTTCTAAGCCAGTTATCTGGTAACTCTTTCTCTGTTCTCTCTCTTTGCAGTATTACATCATTGAAGTGAATGCCAGGCTCTCTCGCAGCTCCGCCCTGGCCAGTAAGGCCACGGGCTATCCACTGGCCTACGTGGCAGCCAAGCTGGCTTTGGGCATCCCTCTACCTGAACTCAGGTACAAGGGTTGGGGAGAGATCAGGGAGGAAAGGCGGTGGGGAGCTAAAAAAAAACATGTATGGGACAGGGAACGTGGAAAGGGCGTTGGCCTGGATGTGTGCGATGGAGAGAACTATCTGGAAGCTCACCATTTACACCTCCTGCTCTGTCCTCTGGCACCGTCACCCGATGGCTCCCAGGAACTCGGTGACAGGGGGAACAGCAGCCTTTGAACCCAGTCTGGATTATTGTGTGGTGAAGATTCCTCGCTGGGACCTCAGCAAGTTCCTCCGCGTCAGCACAAAGATTGGGAGCTGCATGAAGAGTGTCGGTGAGAGACACATCCCAGGAGCCCCCTGCCCAGATCACCTCATGGGGTCCCACACGTCCCAAGGATCTAGAATGTCATAGAGTCAGTTCCCTGGCATGATCTTTCAGCTCCTATATGAACAGCTTCTTGGGAACACGGTTTCTCAGAATTAATATTTCCAACTAAGATGGCAGTCCTCCTCAGGGGCGGGAATCAAAGGCATCTGGAAATCTGTCCGAATACACATGCTACCTCCACTGCCCAGATGGCATGTCAAAAATCTTGGGATGGGGTGATAGCCATTGGACTATCTCATTTCTCTCATGTTATGAATGAGTAAGCAGGTCCCACAGAAGGAAAGTGTGTGCCTGAGTAAAGGGCGGAGCCAAGAACTGAAAACTAGATCAGTTGCCAGTTGCATATGTTCCTCTGTTTACGGTACGTTGCCTGTCATGGGTGAGACCAGTTCCATGAAACTCCACGCACAGCATTTCATGGCATTTTGCCCATGGCCTCGTCACTGGGCTGTTAATACCAGTGACAGTTTGTTCTCCACGCTTGTGTAAATACTGATTACTTCAGGGAAACGACGACTGCTGTTTTCCTATGAACACTTCTAAGGCCAAGTCAGCGCAGCGGCAGCCATGCTGAGCGTATCTCCTTCTCTGGGCACTTCCTGCCATGGTCACTAAATGAAATGTTTTTTAATACAATGTCTAAGATCAGAGCAGGACATCAGACACCTTTTCATAAAAACAGGGACACTTAGTAATGAATAGTGAACGGGCATGATGGTCAGCCCCCAAGCAGTGGAGAGCGTGCTGGGATTGAGTTAGTATGCTTCCTTATACTGACCCTTTAAATTGCCTTGGTTTGTCCTGCAAAGCATTTCCATTAAAACAAGCATGTGCGTGTACCAGAGTGCCACCAGCTAAGGATAAGAGCTGTGTTCCAGATTTCCGTTAAGAGCAATAGTAGCCTTTAAACACGTAAGTCTAAGCTCAGATATGATCTCAGAACGTTTAGAAATCTTACAGGACTGCCAAGTTGTTCCTTCTGGAGATGAATTTCTGTTACGTAAAAATTATAATAAACATGGGAATGAAGCCATAAATTGTGGCTAAAAGAAGTGGATTGAAAATAGGACAATCAAAAGTTGATTCCTAGATGAGACATTTAAGTATCTTACATCTATTTGAGTGTTCTCGGAGTGTGATCTGCCATGGTAACTTTCTGTAACTTTTATTATACAAGTAAGATACATGAATCATTGAGAAATTAGAAAAGATAGTTTAACCAAAGAAGAGTAATCACCTGTCATCTTGTCATACAGAGATTAATTTGGGGATATGTATGATTCCAGGATTTTTCTAGGCCTGCATGTATTAGTGCATTGGGTTTTTCTTTTACCCAGGATAAAAACTTTTATAATATAACCACATTACAAAGGAATTGAGCAAAATCACTCATCCACTTACTTAACATTACTGGTACCATCTTGACGTTTTTAAAATTTTTTTAGAGAAACAAATGTTAGGATTGTAAACAGAAAAATACATTTGGTAAGGAATATTTGAAGACCCTAGGGTAAATTGTCAGAGGACATGAACAGAACTTTATAGAATGGGAAATCAATAAGCAGGGCTGGGGGGTGGGGGAAGTTCCCTCTTTTTAGTAGTTATAAATCTAGTTAAAATGAGATAATTATTTTTGCTTATTAGCAAAAACTGTTGTAAATGATTATACACACTCCTTAGAAGATCGGTTAAATTTATACTTTGTATTGTAAAGCGCAAACTTCTATAAAGCCACTAATACTTATCAAGGGCCAGAAGATTTATCTTACCTATTGCCCATGCACTTCTGGAAATGTATCCTAAGGAGATAACCTAAAGCACGGAAAGCATCACAGCCTCACTTAGAATGATGAACACGTCAAAACTAAATGTCTTACAGTAAGTGAGCAGTTACGTTATGGTAAATCATACAGGAGTTAAACTGCTGGTAATAAAGTGACATAGAATGTGGGAACAAGCTTACCATTAGGGAAAAAGCAGGATAGAAGTTGTATGTGTACTATAATCATGTATAAAACATATTTGAAAAAAGTCCAGGAGGAGGTAGTCTAAAGTGATAGCTGTAAATGTGATTAGCTCTGGATGGATTTATAGAGTAATGGGATCATCTTCCTGTTACCAGACTTTTTAAAAGTTTTGAAGGATAAGCCAGATCCCAGATGGTATCATCACAATATGAATAAAGCAAACCAAATAACTGGATAACCCAACAGCGGTGGGTGGGGCCTCTGTGATACAACTGCAACATGTTCCAGTATCCACATGCCCATTGTAGGCATTTTAGCTTCATTTCACTAATAAACACAAAACATGAAAACGGTAGGGAGAAGAGGTGCAAGTGTAAGATTCTCAATGAAACACCATAAATCCCACCA
Source organism: Neophocaena asiaeorientalis asiaeorientalis (assembly GCF_003031525.2). Taxonomy (NCBI): domain Eukaryota; kingdom Metazoa; phylum Chordata; class Mammalia; order Artiodactyla; family Phocoenidae; genus Neophocaena; species Neophocaena asiaeorientalis. Next base: position 1,248,919 of record NW_020175181.1, on the reverse strand, counting down.
CCGTGGGACTTGACTGTAAACTACAGACATTCTGGGGACTTCCCTGGCCATCCAGGGGTTAAGACTCCAAGCTTCCACTGTAGGGGGTGCGGGTTCGATCCCTGGTTGGGCAACTAAGATCCTGCAGGCCACAAGCTGAGGCCAAAACAAAACAAAACAACTACAGACATTCTGGGCAGCACGCCCCCAGCTGCCTCTGCCCTCTGGCCCTCAGTGCTCACATGGTATCCCTCCAGGTGAGGTCATGGGCATTGGGCGTTCTTTTGAGGAAGCTTTCCAGAAGGCTCTGCGCATGGTGGATGAGAACTGCGTGGGCTTTGATCACACAGTCAAGCCCGTCAGTGACATGGTAAGCGGCTCCCCTTCCCCTGGCAGTACCCTCGGAACGGACCCTGCTTCTCTCTGTCCCCAGCCCCTGAGCTTGCTACCAGTAGTACTAGCACCAGTCACTTGCGGACCTTTGCTGTGTTTTCACTTTGCTGAGAATTCGGTGACTTCATTTCTCATTTTTCATTATTCTGAGGACGTATCACTAGATTTGTTTCTACAGATGAGGAAACGGAGGCTTAGCTTGTCTGCCCTCTCCCCGTTAGGAGTTGGAGACTCCAACAGACAAGCGCATCTTTGTGGTGGCAGCTGCCCTGTGGGCTGGCTACTCGGTGGATCGCCTGTATGAACTTACTCGCATCGACCGCTGGTTTTTGCACCGAATGAAGGGGATCGTAGCACACACCCAGCTGCTGGAGCAACACCGTGGACAGTCTTTGCCCCTACCCCTGCTGCAGCAGGCCAAGCGCCTCGGCTTCTCAGACAAGCAGATTGCCCTCGCAGTTCTCAGGTCAGGGATGGCGGGGAGGGCCTCGGGCTGAGAAGTGTCGGGCAGAGAGCCTTTGTACCAGCGAGGGGCCCTCAGAGGGGAGGGTGTGGGGAGCTTTGGAGGCCTCTGACCTTCATCCCTGGGAATTTTCCTCTCTGAGCCCTACCTGGGATCTCCGCCCTCTACTTGGTCCATACCCCACTCCCAGGGCCTACGTTTCTGACCCTTCTTCTTCAGCACGGAGCTGGCTGTTCGCAAGCTGCGTCAGGAACTGGGGATCTGCCCAGCGGTGAAGCAGATCGACACAGTTGCAGCTGAATGGCCAGCCCAGACAAATTACTTGTACCTGACATACTGGGGTACCACCCATGACCTCAGCTTTCGAACGCCTCATGTCCTGGTCCTGGGCTCTGGCGTCTACCGTATCGGCTCCAGCGTCGAGTTTGACTGGTGTGCTGTGGGCTGCATCCAGCAGCTCCGAAAGGTCCAAGAGCTAGTCTTTCATATGGTTTTCTCTGCTGTTCTAATCAGCTTTGGCAGCTGCCTTCCACCCACACTCAACCCTGGCACTTTCTAGTCATTGCTGCACCTTAACATCTATCACAGGGCTTTGGGTTGGGGGGTCCCCTTAAGCCGTCCTGTGCCTCACATGTGGTTCCTCTCCAGAACTCTGTATCTGCTTTTCCGATAGCTTCATTGCTGGTCTGACTTCCCTCCCAAGGCAGCTGTCCTGTACAGCAGTTTCAGAGACAGCTGAGGCGGTGCTCTCCGGAGTACTGCTTTGGCTTTACTCTCTGGGTGCTCTTCTTCCCATCTGATTGCTGAATGTCATTCCCCTCGCTGTCGCAGATGGGGTATAAAACCATCATGGTGAACTACAACCCAGAAACAGTCAGCACCGACTATGACATGTGTGACCGACTCTACTTCGATGAGATCTCTTTTGAGGTGAGACAGATGAAGGCTGCCTGTTAGCCTGGGAGGCCAGTCAAGTAGGAGTGGCTGACGGACCTAAGACTCTTAGGAGCTTGTGGGGTTTGAGGGTGAAGGCTGAAGAGCAGTGAACAAGGAGGCTCAGACCCCTGACCCTGTGTGCTGCCGCCACCTGTTTCCCCTCCTGCACCATAGGTGGTGATGGACATCTACGAGCTGGAGAACCCCGAAGGCGTGATCCTGTCCATGGGCGGGCAGCTGCCCAACAACATGGCCATGGCTTTGCATCGGCAGCAGTGCCGGGTGCTGGGCACCTGCCCTGAAGCCATCGACTCGGCTGAGAACCGTTTTAAGTTCTCCCGGCTCCTGGACACCATTGGTATCAGCCAGCCTCAGTGGAGGGAGCTCAGTGACCTGGAGGTGGGCTGGGGGCCTGGTGGGGGGCTGGAGGCTGGATGACGTCACGGGTGAGTGTGAGCAGCCCAGCTAAGCTCCCTTTGCCCTTAGTCCGCCCGCCAGTTCTGCCAGACCGTGGGGTACCCCTGTGTCGTGCGCCCCTCCTATGTGCTAAGTGGTGCTGCTATGAACGTGGCTTACACCGATGGGGACCTGGAGCGCTTCCTGAGCAGTGCGGCAGCTGTCTCCAAGGAGCACCCCGTGGTCATCTCCAAGTTCATCCAGGAGGCCAAGGTGGGAGGCTGCAGACAGGTCTCTGCAGGCAGGCTCCCAGCCTCAGGGGCGACTCCCCTCTCTGGTCCTACAGAAGTTTGTAGGCACAGGGGGCTGGATAGGATGGGTTGTGCCAGGGCTCTTAAAAGAAGGGAAGCTTCCTGCAGGGGCGAGCGGGAGAAGAAAATGGCCCTTGCTCTACATCACATTGCCCTGCACGCCGCCCACCCCCCACCCCCCACTAGGAGATTGATGTGGACGCTGTGGCCTGTGATGGTGTGGTGGCAGCCATCGCCATCTCCGAGCACGTGGAGAACGCAGGTGTGCATTCAGGTGATGCCACGCTGGTGACCCCGCCGCAGGACATCACTGCCAAAACCCTGGAGCGGATCAAAGCCATCGTGCACGCCGTGGGCCAGGAGCTGCAGGTCACAGGACCCTTCAATCTGCAGCTCATTGCCAAGGTAGTAAGAGGGGGCTAAAGGCAGGGACCAGAGGTCCGTGGTGCCTCCTTGTTCTGTGCTGGCCCTGGCGCCAGGGAGCCCTCATCGGAGGAGGAAAGTCTGAGGGGCAGGGTCACAGCTCGAGCCCACAGTATTGTCAGGGTTTGTAATAGTCACCCTGCTCCCTGTCCCGGGTTGATGACCCACAGAATGATGAGTGGGGGGAAGAGCCAAGGTCCCTGGGATGGTGTCACAAGCCCACCTGTGGAAGGCCTGACCAATCCCTCTCTGCCCAGGACGACCAGCTGAAAGTCATTGAATGCAACGTGCGTGTCTCTCGCTCCTTCCCCTTCGTCTCCAAGACCCTGGGTGTGGACCTAGTAGCCTTGGCCACGCGGGTCATCATGGGGGAAGAAGTGGAGCCTGTGGGGCTCATGACTGGCTCTGGAGTCGTGGGGGTAAAGGTAAGGAGGATTGAAGCCCGAGGTCATCAGTCAGTGGGGAGGCAAATAGTGGAGGGAGTTCATCTCCTGCACAAGCTATATGTCAGTCGGCGTATAAACCAAGCACCTCCTGTGGGCAAGGCCTTCCTGGGCCGTCAGGGCAATAAGATGGTCTTTGTCTCTTAGGAGCTTCCACTCTAGTGATGGGAGGCAAGAGAAGTCGGGTCCAAAAACAGCTTGCTTCTAGAACAGTGTGTGATAAACCTGCACAGTAGAGATAAAAACAAAATGCTAAAGGAGGTGTGACTTCCAGAGAGGGTGGTGACCCTCAAGAAGGCTCAAGAAAAGAAGTGGTATTTGGAATGAGCCTTGGAGGACGGTCAGGATGTGAGATTTGAGATTGGCCAAGCTTGTTGAGGAAGTGTTCCAAGGCCAGGGAGTAGCCTCGTGGAGACCGAGGGGAGCCCGAGCATGTTTGGGAAGCAGCCGATGATTGGTGGGTTCACGTGGAGCCGCACAGGGAAGGCTCACCCCGCTGTCTGGAGGAGGCCGAGAGAGGGGATTGAGGCCCCCCCACTGGTGCAGGATATGGGCCCATCACGCCTGGCCCTCACTCACCTCCTGCTCTCTCAGGTGCCCCAGTTCTCATTCTCCCGCCTGGCGGGTGCTGATGTGGTGCTGGGTGTGGAGATGACCAGTACCGGGGAAGTGGCTGGCTTCGGGGAGAGCCGCTGTGAGGCCTACCTCAAGGCCATGCTAAGCACTGGCTTTAAGATCCCCAAGAAGAACATCTTGCTGACCATTGGCAGCTATAAGGTACAGAATCCAGCGGGTGCCTGAAGATGGGGGGACAGATGACCTTGGCTCCCTGGGCCAGGGCTGACCTTGAAGTGGAAGACGGGAGAAACACAGCCTCATCTCCTTGGTTCAGAACAAAAGTGAGCTGCTCCCAACTGTGCGACTGCTGGAGAGCCTGGGCTACAGCCTCTACGCCAGTCTGGGCACTGCTGACTTCTATACAGAGCACGGTGTCAAGGTATGGGCTGCTCCCGCCCTACCCCACGCTGCCCACTCTCCAAGGGTGTGAGAGCACCCAGGAATTCTCTCCCTGTTCCCCTGCTTTTCTTGTCATTGTACAAATTATATATTCCACGTAGAGCGGTAGAACATACAGAGAAGCAAAGAGAAAAAAAAGAATTCCCTCATGACCTCCCCACCATTGTTAACATTTTGGCATGTTTCCTTCCAGAATTTTATCTTTCTGTGTGAAGTGTGGGCTCATACCGCAGAGTCCTTGGTAACCATAGTGTAGATACCTTTCTTGTCAAGAAAAATGCTTTGCCTGTAGCAAAGAGAGGTAGCCTGGTCCCCATCCTCCTCATGGGCTCCCGGACCACCTCTCCTCCCTTCCGGTTGGCCTTCCTGGCCCCTGCCAGTCTCGGGTTGGCCCCGACCTTGTCTCTGGGCCACAGGTAACGGCTGTGGACTGGCACTTTGAAGAAGCAGTGGATGGAGAGTGTCCACCACAGCGAAGTATCCTGGAGCAGCTCGCTGAGAAGAACTTCGAGCTAGTGATTAACCTGTCCATGCGTGGGGCTGGGGGCCGGCGTCTCTCTTCCTTTGTCACCAAGGGCTACCGCACCCGGCGCCTGGCCGCTGACTTCTCCGTGCCCCTCATCATCGATATCAAGTGCACCAAACTGTTTGTGGAGGTGACTGACACCTGGGTGCCAGGAAGGGGGCAGCCAGTGTCAGTGGGGGAAGAGGGAGAAGTGAGCGTGCCCTGGGGCTGGGAAAGCTCAGTACGAAACAGCTATGCTAGTGATCAGGCTTTGTGGCTGCAGAGAGAGAAGGTGGGTATAGAGAGGCAGAAGCCTGGGTTATGGGAAAACCCAATCCCTCTCTGCACCTCCCAGGCTGCCCCTAAGTCAAAGCTGACCGTGGTTTCCACTTTGCAGGCCCTAGGACAGATTGGGCCAGCCCCTCCTTTGAAAGTGCATGTCGACTGCATGACCTCCCAGAAGCTCGTGCGGCTACCTGGTAAGTGCATCTCGTGAGAGAACCTGGCTTCTGGACACTGGTAGAAGCTTGCATGGACCCTGGGTGGAGCACAGGGTGGCTGTGGGGCCCACTCTGCCCTGGAGTGTACAGAGTGGGGAGGGCCCAGAACCTGCCTCACTCTAAGCTCTTTTACTCCTCCGTCCACGATGCCCTTGACGAACCTCACCACCTCTCACTTGTATCAGTCGCTGCTTATTTTCCTGCCACCCCAGTTCACCTCCTTGATGCCCTTCGTGTCTCGGAATCTTCCTCTAATCTGCTGCCTCCGTGTTCTGCCAGGATTGATTGATGTCCACGTGCACCTGCGGGAACCAGGGGGGACACACAAGGAGGACTTTGCTTCAGGCACAGCGGCTGCCCTGGCCGGGGGCATCACCATGGTGTGTGCCATGCCTAATACCCGGCCCCCCATCATCGATGCCCCTGCTCTGGCCCTGGCACAGAAGGTGAGCCCTTGTCCTCCTGCTTCCTGGTGACCCACATGCCCCCACCAGCCTCCCCCACCTCCCTGAACCCTGCTCCCTCTGCCCCTCCGCAGGGGCCCAGGCCACGCATGGGTGCCGAGCTGGCACCGGTGCTGAGGGGCCTAATCTCAAGTGTACCCTCTCCAGCTGGCAGAGGCTGGCGCCCGCTGTGACTACACCTTATTCCTCGGAGCTTCGTCGGAAAACGCAGGGACCCTGGGTGCTGTGGCTGGGTCTGCTGCAGGGCTGAAGCTCTACCTCAACGAGACCTTCTCTGAGCTGCGGCTGGACAGTGTGGCCCAGTGGATGGAGGTAGGGGTGGGCAGGTGGGAGCAGGCAGCCAACCAGTACCTCCTGGCTTGAGGGCCCCGCACAGTGGGCTGGCGGCAGTGAGTCTGGAGCTCCGTGAGGGCTTGGGCTCTGCACGGTCCCGGAATGTTCTTCCTGCCCCCAGCACTTCGAGACATGGCCGTCCCACCTCCCCATTGTGGCCCACGCAGAGCGTCAGAGTGTTGCCGCCGTCCTCATGGTGGCCCAGCTGACCCAGCGCTCGGTACACATCTGTCACGTGGCGCGGAAGGAAGAGGTGAGAGCCCAGCAGAGGTGCCCCTGTTGCTTTCCCAGTAACTCCAGGTGATCAGGGTAGTCCTTGGGGGCAGGAGAGGGGTAGGGCACGAGCAGGGGAGCCTGGAGCCCGTACCCAGCACATCTGCCCCATGACTTTCCGCGGGGCGAGGTGGGCTGCGGGGACTTTGCAGGGTGGGGCCTGGAGGGAGGCCTCCTCGAGGTCTCCCTGCTCTCCCCCAGATCCTGCTGATTAAAGCCGCTAAGGCACGGGGGCTGCCGGTGACCTGTGAGGTGGCGCCCCACCATCTGTTCCTGAGCCGCGATGACCTGGAGCGTCTGGGGCCCGGGAAGGGGGAGGTTCGGCCTGAGCTTGGCTCCCGGCAGGATGTGGAAGCCCTATGGGAGAACATGGCCGTCATCGACTGCTTTGCCTCCGACCATGGTGAGAGGGCCCAGGCCGAACCCCCTCTTCCCGGGCGGGCTCGTGCCCCATCCTCACGGGCAAGGACCTTGGGTTCCGTGAAGATTGGGCCTTGATCTGGGTAGGATCCCAGCCTCTAATACAGTGCCTGGTCTGTCATAGGTGCTTGATAAATATTTACTGAAAGAACGAATGAGCAAATGAGTAAACTGTAAATGAGAGAATGTGGGTGAAAGGTGTGGGCCCCCAAAGATGACAGCAGTCCCAGTTTCCCTGCCTTCTGATTCCCAGAAAAAATTAGCATCGGGGTTGGTAGTGAGGCACCATCTTGGTGGCGTGCGTGACCCCTCGTGTGTGGAGGCGATCGGTTCCGAGGGTCATGCTCTCTTCTCCCAGCCCCACACGCCGTGGACGAGAAGTGTGGGCCCCAGCCACCCCCCGGCTTCCCGGGGCTGGAGACCATGCTGCCCCTACTGCTGACGGCAGTGAGCGAGGGCCGGCTCAGCCTGGATGACCTGCTGCAGCGACTGCACCACAACCCTCGGCGCATCTTCCACCTGCCGCCCCAGGAGGACACCTATGTGGAGGTGTGGGGTTGAAGGCCGCGGGGCGGGGGCGGGGGCTCCCCAGCCCTGGGAGCCGTTGCACGCTGCAGCCCGTGCCTGGCATAACCCGTGACTCTGACAGGTGGATCTGGAGCATGAATGGACGGTCCCCAACCACATGCCCTTCTCCAAGGCCCACTGGACACCCTTCGAAGGGCAGAAGGTGAAGGGCACCATCCGCCGTGTGGTCCTGCGAGGAGAGGTTGCCTATATTGACGGGCAGGTATGTGTGTGGCCCATGCCCAGGCCGGTCGTGACCCGCTCGTGCTATATTCTCCTCCCACCCCAGCACATATCTGTGGTCCCACTACCCATCCAACTGCCCTGGGTGCGGGTGGGTGCAGGTCTCCAGGGCATTTTTTTCTTCTCGCTGGCTTCCAGCCCTTTAGGACCCCAGTCTGGCTCACTTGCCCGCCCCTGCCTTCTGTCCGCAGGTGCTGGTGCCGCCGGGCTACGGACAGGATGTACGCAAGTGGCCACAGGGGGCTGTTCCCCAGCTCACGCCCTCGGCCCCCGCCGCCAGTGAGCTAAACACGGTATGCGCGCTGCTTCGGGCTGGGGGGCGGGGTTGGGGGTCCAGTCAGGCGTGGGGCTGACAGCATAAACATCTTCATTGGCGGTTCGGCGCGGTGGAACGTTCGTCACTTAACACTTAATGTCCTCACCACCTACCCCCTCTACTACAAAACATAGAATGAACTCTCAGTTTAGGAGTCTTCCCACAGGAAACACACCCCATTATTAACCCAAGCAGAGAGACGTCTTGGAGAGGCCAGTGGGCCCGCGCCCGTTGAGGGCAGCCCAGTGGGAGGCGGGGCTGAGGGTACATGATGGAGGTAGAACCCTAGCGGACAGGGAGCAGTATGGCTTTTCTTGAGGGATTGAATTTGAGGAGGGTCAGGTGAGTACCCAGTGCTGTCTCTCCAGACCCCAGAGAGGCCCCGCCGGGGCATCCCAGCGCTTCCCGATGGCCGCTTCCACCTGCCGCCCCGAATCCACCGAGCCTCTGACCCAGGTTTGCCAGGTAAGAGGAAGGTCCTATGACGTGGAGGGTGGGGCCACCTGGACTTAGAGACGTGTCCAGATGGGCTCCTCTCCCCCGCAGTGTCCCAGGTGGGCTGAGGTTGGGGACTTTGTGGCCTAGGAACTGTCCCAGCACCCCCCAGCACCTCACCTCTGTCCACTTACCTTGTCCTTCCTGCTGCCCTCCTCTGACCTGCTGTGCCCCCCTTTGCCTAAATCAGCCCACCCAGCTTGAGGGAGGCATCCCACAGCTTCTCACAGGCCCTTTTTTGTTGTGGGCAGCTGTGTTCCTCCGCCTGGGAGCTGGGGTCCCATGTGACAGCAGAGCGTGGGGTAAATCCAGGTTGTTGGTTGATGTGAGCCTGGCCGTTCTCCCTGCCTAGGATCCTTTTGCCAACTGGGAGGGTTCTGGGAGGGCACCACTGATCACACACAACAGCCGCTGTGGGAAATCACGTGTCCGTGCCCAGAGCTGCCAGTCCTTCCTGCCCTCACCTAACCTGCTGTAGCTACTGTGGTGTGAGTTGGTTTAACACAGACACTGTGATCCGGAGTCCTGGGGAAGCGGTGGCTCTTCACACACCTCAGCCACAGGCTTACATCTGTCCTATTGCCCTCTTTGTAGCTGAGGAGCCAAAGGAGAAGACCTCCCGGAAGGCAGCTGAGCCAGGTGAGAGATGCCCCGGAACACGCGCTCACCTTGGGACCTCTCTGATCTGGCCTGGGTAGGAGGAACCCTCTGACCAGCCTCTTCTGCCCTGTCCCTCACTCTGCAGAGCTGATGGGAACCCTTGATGGCACCTGCTACCCTCCACCACCAGTACCTAGACAGGCGTCGCCCCAGAACCTGGGGACCCCTGGCCTGCTGCACCCCCAGACCTCACCCCTGCTGCACTCATTAGTGGGCCAACATATCCTGTCTGTCCAGCAGTTCACCAAGGATCAGGTGCCTGGGGGAGGGAGGAGGGGAACACCCAGAGCTTTGAGGACCTGGAGAGTCGGGGCTGGGGCGCCTGGGGGCCGCTGCCGCTCCAGCGACTCGGGGTCTTTCTTAGGTGTCTCACCTGTCCCACTCGGGGGCTTTCTTAGGTGTCTCATCTGGCCCACTCGGGGGCTTTCTTAGGTGTCTCATCTGGCCCACTCGGGGGCTTTCTTAGGTGTCTCATCTGGCCCACTCGGGGGCTTTCTTAGGTGTCTCATCTGGCCCACTCGGGGTCTTTCTTAGATGTCTCACCTGTCCCACTCGGGGTCTTTCTTAGATGTCTCACCTGTTCAACGTGGCACACACGCTGCGCATGATGGTGCAGAAGGAGCGGAGCCTCGACATCCTCAAGGTCAGGGTCAGGGCTGTGGGCTGGGGATCCAGGCGCGTGTCAGCAGGGCTGTGCGGTGGTCAGAGGGGTCTCCCTCCCCTGCCATAGGTCCCCTCGTGTGAGTCCACACCCTCCATAGGTAAGCCCTACTCCGGGAGGTCCTGCTCCTCTAGGCCGCCCCCATGTTTGCCCTCCTCCGATCGGTAATTCAGCTGACTTGCGAGGCCCTGAGCACCAGCACACAGGCCCGCTAATCTGGTCACTTGGTTGGTGCTGATGTATTCGTGGGAGTGAAGTCTAGGGTATTTCCTTCTCTCCCAGAGAATGAATGTCTCGTTCAGACTCTTAACAATGGCTTTTTGGAGGCAGACCTTTAGCTCAGAGTGACACTATGGTGGAAATGTCAAGGCTACAACAGGTCATGGGAAGGTTTGGGGAACAGGGTTCTAGCACCCCTCTTGCGTAAGTTGGGGAGGCAGGCATCAGCCCACGCGCTCCCCAAGGTGAACACGTGTGTGCACACATGACTCCCGCCTCCCCCAGGGGAAGGTGATGGCCTCCATGTTCTACGAGGTGAGCACGCGGACCAGCAGCTCCTTTGCAGCGGCCATGGCCCGGCTGGGGGGCGCCGTGCTCAGCTTCTCAGAAGCCACGTCCTCCGTCCAGAAGGGTGAATCCCTGGCTGACTCGGTGCAGACCATGAGCTGCTACGCCGACGTCGTGGTGCTGCGGCACCCCCAGCCCGGAGCGGTGGAGGTGAGGCCGGCCTGTGTGCCGGGGCAGGATTGATTTGGCTGGACCCGGGGACACGAGGGCCCTCCTGCCCACACTTCCTGTGACTGCAGGTCTCAGTCGGGCCAGATGGGTGCGGGGACCCCAGGAGGAGTGGGACTGCGGCAGGGAGTAGCGGCCCCTGAGACGCAGAAGACAGGATTCTCCTTCCTTGTCCCCGTGTTCACAGCTGGCAGCCAAGCACTGCCGGAGGCCAGTGATCAATGCCGGGGATGGGGTCGGAGAGCATCCCACCCAGGCCTTGCTGGACATCTTCACCATCCGGGAGGAGCTTGGGACGGTCAACGGCATGACGGTGAGGGTGGTGGCAGGGGTTGGAGGCCTGCCTGGTGATGGTCTGGAGAGGGGGACAGTGGGGAGGTGGTTTCTGCATCTCAGCACGTGTTGCACGCATTCTGAGGTCTACATTCTGGTTCTGAGGCCGAGAGCTTTAAAATGGGGGTGCGAGTGTGCTCAGTCTGGGGGCCCTCTTGGTGACCGGCTTCCTCCCCAGATCACAATGGTTGGGGACCTGAAGCACGGACGCACGGTGCATTCACTGGCCTGCCTGCTCACCCAGTATCGCGTCAGCCTGCGCTACGTGGCGCCTCCCAGCCTGCGCATGCCCCCCGACGTGCGGGCTTTCGTGGCGTCCCGCGGCACTAAGCAGGTCAGGCCCTGGGAGCCCGTGGGGGACCTGGGCTGGGTGGTCAGTGCCGGCACCACACTCACCCTGGCCGGGCCTCACCCTCCAGGAGGAATTTGAGAGCATTGAGGAGGCGCTGCCCGACACCGACGTGCTCTACATGACTCGCATCCAGAAGGAGCGCTTCGGTTCTAGCCAGGAGTATGAAGCTGTGAGCACGAGGGTTGAGAAGAAGCCAGGGCTGGAGCTGCTGGGCATCCAGACTAGCAGCCAGGAAAGCTGGGTCCCTCGCTTGCGATAACTGAGTGCGAGGACCGGGGGGTGGAACCCAGGCTCGTGGGCTCATAGCCACCCCTGCCCGGCCGTGCTAACGGGGCCCCTCTCTGCCTCGCAGTGCTTTGGCCAGTTCATCCTCACTCCCCACATCATGACCCGGGCCAAGAAGAAGATGGTGGTGATGCACCCAATGCCCCGAGTCAATGAGATAAGGTGACATGGCATGAAAATTGAGGATATGCTTGGGGGCGGGGGTCTGGCTGTCTTGGGCACATGGTAACTCTTCCTTCTCTTGCAGTGTGGAGGTGGACTCGGACCCCCGAGCAGCCTACTTCCGGCAGGCGGAGAATGGCATGTACATCCGCATGGCTCTGTTAGCCACTGTGCTCGGCCGCTTCTAGGGCCCGACTCCTCAGCCTCTTCTCAGGCCCAGCTGCTGGGCATGGAATCCGGTGCCCTCCACGGAGGCAGCACACTTAGTAGATGCTCTCGGGCATCCAGATAGGTCATGTGCTCGTACGCACACACATGTGGACCACGCTTCAGACGCTGGACTGGACTGGAGCTGTCTAGCATGGGGGTGGGGCCTCAGATGCTGGGGCCCAGTCGGCCCCGTCTCCCTTATTGCACCTGAAATCTGTACTGTTACTTTTCCACTGACTTAGTAAAACAGCTGAGCTGCCTCTGGTTCTTGCTTCCTTGCATGTATCCTGGCTTCAGCAGAGGATGTTAAGTGTAATAGGCAGAGCTTTCTTCTAGAAAACGAGAATAGTTTCCCAAATAGCCTTGCCGGGCAGGCTCATGTTCTGGCCAGGGGAGCAGCCAGTCCCCCATTTTCAGAGTGGTGGCTCTTTGGGGTTCTGGGCAGGAACATGCCATTCTATTGGTGCTCTCCGTGGCCCGCACTACACTGATAGGTGTCCAGCCCTCCTTCCTCAATTCAGGTGCATGAGTCGTGGTGAAGGGAGGGCTGAGCATCTGCGTCCTGCTAGCGGTGTTCGTTATCCTGTAGGCCTCTTCTCTCCTCTGGTTAATCCTCTCCTCAGTGGCTGAGGTGGCCACTGCATCCTCAAAACCTCGCTTGGAGTTCTCCGGCTGCCGGTACTGGGAGGAGCCCCTCCTACCTACTGTCCCTGGGAGCCTGCCTCACTGGACTTCTCAGCCTGGACTAGGGTAAGGGGGGCTGAGGAGCACTTTCGCTTGGGAACCCTGGGCTAGGGGGCTGAGGTGGAGTAGCTCAGGTATCTTTGCACACTAGGGCTTCTGTGGATCGTTCAAAGTGCGTGAGCTCTTCCATTTCATGAACTTGCACAGCCTTAAATTTCTGGATCCAGCAGGCTAACTTACACCCTCTGGGTACAAAGCACCATGTGCAGTGGGAGTATAAGGATGAACAAGGTAATTCTCATCCTCAACTTTGAGGCCTCTTAGGTGGTGAGACATCCAGCGACTTCTACAGATTGAATTGGCACACGGTGGTCCAAACTGCTCCAACATCATTCAGGAAGAACCTGCTTTGTGCAAAGAGCTATTAGCAAGTTGCAGGGATGGGAAAAGGAGATGGAACTCGTTTTTTGAAAACTTAGCACGAGCAGGAACTTTCCACATATATTTAATCCTATGCCAAACGTCCAACCGTTTTACAGACGCGACACACTCAGAAGATTACCAGGTGGCTTAACCAAAGTCACATCGCTAGGATTCACATATCAGGACCACTTGACTTCAAACTCACCTTTCTGTTAAAAAGGAAGAAGTTATTTCAGGCTTTAAGGGCATTCAAAATCAGTGGGAGAGACAAGCCACACAAATCTGAACCACCAGAGAACAAGTCTCAGGTGTGTGTGGGGAGCTGGTTCTCAGAAGAGACCAGCACGGGTCTCCTGGTGTCACAAGGATCCACGGGGTTGGGGTTTGGGCTGGTTCCTGAGGAAGGGGCAAGCTGTGCCAGGTGGCTGGGAGGAGGGTGCAGAATCTTGCCTTCCAGCTTGAACATAGGAGTGGTAGTTCTGTGTCTGCAGCACAGTGAGGACATACACCTAGACCCAGCAGGACCTTTCTGCTCCATATTTTTAGGCATATTGTTAGGGTTGAGAGTCTGATGAGCCAGAGCAAGAGGTCTGGATGTAGATTCCAACAGAAATAGGAGCTTATAACCACAGGCACTGTTTGAAGAAGGGTGGGACTAGGTATAACATCGTCTGCTCATCTGGGTCGCTGAGCTGTCTCCAATCCCCCTAATGTTAGTCCTTCCCAGGCTTTTCAAACCCCTGACCCTGACGAGTTCTCCCTCAGGTACCTGGAGGACCTGGTTGGTTGGAAAGGAGAGTATCATTTCTAGAACGCTTCTACTCCTTTCTAGGACTTCAGTTACCCTTTTTATGCTATTCGAACAAGTCAGAGATTATTTTCCCAAGTACTAGGAATCTGTCACACACAGATTCCCACAGAACTCAGGGAGGCTTGTCCTCAGCAGAAGCGGCGTTTGCTGCCAAGAGGCACACACATGCCACTCAGCTGCTAAGTGGTGGGAGGTGTCCCTGCCCTGACCCTTTCTTTGGCTCTGCTAATTGTAACACAGCTCTAAGTTGAATAAACTTCTTTCTCCTACAACCAGAAAGGAGGTCTTATGACACTGGGAAGTAAAAAGAGACTCAGCAAGAAATGAAAACAGACCTTTAAAGAAAACACCCATGTCTGAGACTGTCCCACATTCATTACGAAACAGCCTCCTGTGCTCCATGTGATTATCGTTAACCACATAAAGTTAGTAAAGTTTCCTGGTCTCCCTTCCTCCTGAGATACTTAAGAGATTTGATCTGTTTCTTTTTAAGTTAACATGGCTCTAATTATGTGCCAAGCACTGTTCTAGCACTTTACAATGTCCCCTGCATCGGCAGGCGGACCCCCAACCACTGCACCACCAGGGAAGCCCTTAACATTCTTTTTTACTTACTCTTGGATGAACTCTTTAAATATATTCCCCTGTGAAAAGAGGTCTGACCTAATGTATTTGCTTATTTCCTTGCAAAATAATTTCCCCCAACTCTTCACTGCCTATATCCTAGTGAAGAAGAAAATCCCTTCAAGATAGGTATTCCACTTGGAGCTTGAGCACCTCATCCTATTCCTGCCACTTGTCACTAATGACCTGCAACCGTGGGCCAGTAAGTCAGTGCACCTTAGGGCTTTAAGTTGAAAGGGTAGAGTTGGAAGTTGCCAGTGTAGCATCGGTAGGCATGTGTAATTCTGTGACGATACCCTGTAGACTGTGGGGGACCTTGCTGGTGATGGTGCGGGGTCGAGAATGAGTGCCGGAAGAGCTGGGGGTAGCAGCCATGCCACCATTAGGGAAGCCAGGTAGGATGTTGTTGCACTAGAAGCAGATGCTGGCTGAAGAGAAGAGACGAGAATGGATGTTATAAAACACTAGGGCTAGGAGAGTGAAGGGTGGCTCTGTGGGGTGGGCTCTTGAGAATGGGGATGGGTACAGACCAGCTTGGGGTGGGAAAGGATGAATTGTTTGGGCAGGATACTGTTCAGCTGCTGTGGGACATCTCTATGGAAATGTCTCGTCGATAACAAAGCTGGGGAATTGAAACAAGTGCAACAGAGGTAAATGATATTTAGATGTGATAACGTTAAGTGCCCCGAGGACAGAGACGGGATTCACTGATGTATCCCAAGCACCTAGAAAAGTACTGAGCACAGAGTTGGTGCTTAATAAGCATCTGTTGACCGAATCATCAACGTAAAGGTAATGAAAGCTCTTTAAATTTGTGCCTCTGTATTATTCACCGAGAGAATGGGAGCAAAAGCTGTCAGCTAAAACCTGAACCTCAGAAAGGGTTGGAGAAGAGTTCAGAAGAAAGCCCTCAGAGAGGCCCAGCATCTCAGATATGTGAGATATGGGGAGAGGTGCGGACAGGATCAGATCCTGCAGGAGGCCACAGAGAATGCAGTCTGGGGCACAGACTCGGTCTGATGCTTTGTGAGTGGGAAGGTGGACACCACGTTCATGGGCTTAGTGAGGTATTGGCTTAGAAGCTGAGGGTTGTTTGCCAAGGAAAAAAGAGGTGTAGGGATTAGAACCTGAAAGTCTAGAAAAGGCTGGGAAAGCTGTGATGGATCCTCAGGAGATTCATAAAAGGATCACCAAGCAGGGCTCAAAGGGGAAGCTAGACGTCGTGAGTTTGTGGTAGGGTTAGGCAGGCAATGCCCAGGCAGGGCCATGGCACCTCACCCACCTTGGAGGACCCTCTCTACAAATAGCAATTACTTCCTCCTTGACAGACTCCTGAACAGCTACCACCAAAGGGTGGTACAGGTTTGCCCTGGGGAGTTAGCCCGTAAGGCACTGGCTTGCTGGCCAATGGCTGGGGGCCCGGGGACTAAGATGGCACCTAATGGGCTTGTATTGACCCCACGCCCGTTCCTTCCCCATCTTTCCATCCGTTCATTCCTTCACCAGCCGTCGTTCCTGAGAGTCTACTAAGTGCCAGGCTGCGAGCTTGGTGCTGGGGAGGCAAACATGAGGAAAGCAGCGCCTTCCCTCAGGGGCCATAAGCAACCTGCAGGGCAACCTCACCCACTTGCTGTGCCTCCCAGAGGTCTTGTGTGACTGGGTCCTGATCTGAACCCTGCTCTGGTGCAGCAGGTGGGCGAGGTGGACCAGAGCCGGGAGGTGAGCTCTGGGCAGACTCCACGGTCAGGGAAAAGGCAAGTTTGCTGTGGTAACGTCTGAAACCTGCGTATTTTGGTAAGCTTTAGCTGTCTTTTAGTTCCTGGATTCGCTTCCCTTTTGTTTCTCCCTAGGCTTTTTGTCTACCGTCCTTTGAAAATTTATAGCCTATCTTGGTTGAGCCAAAGGGAACGAGAGAATGGAAATGGATGTTCAGACTGTTTGGGTCAGAGAGAAAGGCAGTAAACCCTGCCACCAGGTGCCATGGGCACAGCACCAAACAGGATAGGAAAACTCAAAAGGGGTGCACCTGGAGACCCACCTACACAGAGCTTTCCTGTTCTGTTCTGGGAAGATTTTAAGAATGGAAACTATTCTGTATCAGAGCCTGCAGCCTTCCCTAGGATCATAGCTATAGGCTAGGATGGGGGAGGCTATGGATGGCTGCACTTCTCTTCTCTCCAGTTATGAGGCTTCCACTTAGGAATTGACCATAAAATCTTCTAGAAATGTAATAGGGAAGAACAAATCTGACTCCACATTGGATCTAGCTTTTTTAAATTTGTTTTATTTGTTGTTGTTGTTTTTACTTTTAACCTTTGTAGGCTATTAGGTTTGCTACAAGTTAAGAATGTTGCCTACAAAAAAAAAAAAAAAAAAAAAAATTATACCC
>NW_020175181.1:1225164-1232059 GCF_003031525.2 Neophocaena asiaeorientalis asiaeorientalis | reverse complement strand
TGTAAAAAATAAAAAATTTTGCCAAAAAAAAAAAAAAAAAAAAAAAAAGAATGTTGCCTACAGCCTGAAATATACAGGATAGCCCCAGAGCTCTGACCTTTAAAGGTATAACACTTTTCCATTCATATAGAGATTAAAAAGTTGCAGAACAGAGAATAACATTTGTCTTGTTGGAGGTTTGTAGGAACATTGTGACCAGACCTACCTAAACAGCTGCAAGAACAAAGCATTCAGGCATCAAAAAGTTTGCAGCAAACAACCACACCTCCTCTCCTTTTAGTATAAAAGAAGCCTGAGGGACTTTCCTGGTGATCCAGTGGTTAAGAATCCGCCTTCCAAAAAAAAAAGAATCCACCTTCCAGTACAGGGGGTTTGATCCCTGGTCAGGAAACTAAGATCCCATATCCTGCATGCCGCGAAGTGCGGCCAAATAAGTAAGTAAAGAAAGAAAGAAGAAAGCCTGATTTCTAACTCCGTTAAGATGGTTCTTTGGGACACCAGTCCACCATCTTCTCAGTATGCTGGCTTTCCAAATAAAGTCACTATTCCTTGACCCAACAACTCATCTCTTGATTTTATTGGCCTGTTGTGCAGTGAGCAGTATCAGCTCGGTAACAGAGGGAGTAGGATTTCTGGCTCAGGAGGAGAGGCTGGGAACAGCTCATGAGCGGGCTGTGATGTGCCCTTCCCCAGGAGGCTACCACGGCCTCTGCATTGGTGCTGGGTACAGAGCGTCAGCCCAGACAGGAGGAGACCTGCCCTCGGAGTGAGCATCGCCCAGGCCTGGGGCTGCTTCCGGGGGCTTCAGGATGCTGTAGCCAGAGAGCAGCAGAGGGAGGGTGGGGAATGGGGCGCAGGAGTGGGGCGCAGGCTCTGGCAACCTTGGGGCCCTCCTCCTCACGCTCCCCACCCACTTTCTCTCATCAGTCCTGGCAACAGGGCCCACTTTGTGGGATCGTTTGTGATCGTGGCTGCACGTGCGGCCTCAGGCTCTGCCCCACAGGCACCCAGGGAACTGCCCAGCACCCTTTGGAAAGTGTTGACCAGGTGCTGATGGGATGGCCAGGGGGCTCAGAGCAGGGACAGGGAGGCCCAGGGAACTCAGAGTTGGGGAGGAAGAGTCCTTCTAGTATAAAAGAAACTCTAGGGAATTCCCTACCAGTCCAGTGGTGAGGACTTTCACTGCCAGGGCCCAGTCCCCTGGTAAGGGAACTAAATCCCACAAGCCAAGTAGCGAGGCCAATCAATCAGTCAGTCAATCAATAAATAAAAGAAACTCCCTAAATGCAGTTCTCCACAGAGGTGGGGGAATCTGCCAGGAATAGGGGCAGGGGTCTTCCCAGCCTGACTCAGGGTCCTGTGATTCCCTCCAGTCTTCCAGCTGCCTGGGCTGCTACCACGGCACAGGCCTCATGGAGGCGCTGCTCCCCCTCTGATAGCATGGCTCAAGGCAGCCAGGATGGGCCCACCGCTTAGGGAAGTCCCCGAAGGGGAGGCAGAGTCACTGGAGGGAGGAGAACACCGCTTTATCACCCTGAGCTTGCTCTTGACCACAGACAGGCTGCTTCCCTGGTCTGCCGGGTCCTCAGCCCTCGCCCCCCAAACAGGAAAGCACGGCCCCCCACCCGTGGCCAGCTGGCCCAGCGGCCCCCCAGGTGAGCAGCTCCCTGAGGAGGGCAGGGCCTGCCCAGCTGCCCAGATTTTCCCCTTCAGCACCTGCCCTGTCTCTGCAGCAGGAGGCCCTCCAATCCACAGCCTCCCATTCTGGCTTCTCCGTCTGACTCCTTGGTCTCTCTCAAGCACTCCTACAACTGCACTGAGCCCTCCCTCCTGTCCACCTCATCTTCCTCTGGCTTTCCCTTTTTTCTGGTACATCTCCACCTCGAGAGCAGCCCTCTCCCCTCTCCTCCCCTGGTTAACCAGCTGTGTAAAGAGCTGCCAGGGCTGGGCTGATGGATGGGCCCTTCCCCCGCTCTGCTCTTCCTCAGGCCTCCCCTTGTCCCCACGCCTCTCTTCCGGCCCTCTGTCCTCACCTCTGCCTCCACCACTCATTTTTACCATCAAGGAAGGACACCAAGGGGAAAGGGCCTTCTGGATAAGTAAGTGGAGAGGTGGGTCAGGGAGATAATAGGGGTGTGCAGGCAGCTCCTGCAGATAAGGAGTTCCTGGACTCCCTGGGGAATGCCCTATGAATGGAGGAGAATGCTCCCGATTCTTCTGTACTTCCCTGTCTCTGACAGAGCAACGCCTGGAGTGGGGTGGAAAAGCAGGGTGGTGTTGAAAAGGGCTGGGGACTTAGTGCAGCCAGAACTGAATTTGGATCTCAACTCTGACGGTTATTAGCTGCATGATCTGGGGCAGGTAAGCCTCAGTTTCTCCATCTGTAAGGCACAGATAATACTGTCTGCCTCACAGCGCCTGGCACCAAGTGTAAGCTCAATAAATGTTGGTTCCTGTCCCTGCTATCAGGGTGCTGGGTCACCCTTTTCCCTGAAATCCCTCATAGATTCCACCCAAAAGGTAACCTTTTCCTACATGCCCTCTGTATACCAGGCACACTTGTACCCACAACGTCATGTAACCCCTCTGTTTATAATTAGGAAAGCTGGAATACAGAGGGGTTACCAGTGACCAGAGTATTAGCAGAAGGCCGAGGCAGAACCAAGGAGCCTGAGCGCAGAGCCCCAGGATGGGCTAGCCAGCAGCAGCAGGTTGCTGGGAAGGAGCCGAAAAGAGTTTTGCTGAGAAACTCAACTGTGCTAGAGCCCCTCAGGGCCTGGGTGGCAGTGAGAGCCCAGGCTCTGCACCTGCCCCTGTCACTTGCTGGGTGACTTTGGGGAAGTCCTTTTCCCTCTCTGAGCCTCAGCTTCCTCTTCATTTTGCAGGGGTATGGGACAGAGATGGACTGCATGCGTTGTGAGGTCTCTTCCTGCCCTGAACATTCTGTTCCCTCTCCTGCAAAAGGATCCAGCCTTGTGCGTATAGGGCAGGCCTGCAGCTTAAGGCTGTTCATAGGGTAAAAATCTAGTCCTCGTTTTCCCCTATTTCCTCACTCTTCCCCACCCCCATCCTGTCACTTGGGGCCTGTAATCAATGAGTCGTAAAATGAGAAAGTAGCAGGAACTAGTAAAGCATGGACAGCAGCTGGGGCAGGCTTGGTGCCCAGTGTGAGGGACTGCTAGCCCTTTGCCTGTGCCCAGCTTCCCGTGCTAGACTCAGGCCAGCAGCAACTCACCCATCCTGGTCGAGGGGCCCCCAGCTGAAGATCAGAATGGGGAGGCCTATTTTCAACCGGTCCAAAGACCACACCGTAAAACAAGTAATGAAATCTACATGTATTAACGTGGAAAGACGCACCCAGGATGTATGGCTGAATCATAAAAGCAGGTTACATGTTATCACCTATAATGTAATCCTCTTATGTTATTACGAAGAAGTCTTTGTACATACAAGATAATATGGGCAGAGAGGCTGTGAATAGCAGTTCTCTCTGGGAGTAAGAGTATAGGGGAATCATTCACTTTCTACTTTATACACTTTCCTTTGATAGGTTTTTATTTTTATTTTTGGCCACACTGCACAGCTTGTGGGATCTTAGTTCCCTAGCCAGGGATCGAACCCATGCCCCTGGCAGTGGAAGCACAGAGTCCTAACCACTGGACCGCCAGGGAATTCCCTCCTTTGATAGGTTTTTAAAGCGAACATATATGGCCTTTATAATTTAAAAAAATCAACACAATTTAATAATAAAGGTATTTCCATTTTGGGGGAGAAGCCTTGCAGAAATATGCATGAGCTAATGAAAATGCTCCGGGTCTTTGCTTCAGGCTGGAGTTATATCAACCTAGGATGCAAAGGCCGGTGGACTCCTGCACTATATCCAAAACAAAAGCACAAAGGGCTTGATGTTTTTTTAAGAGAAAATGAACAATCCCTTAAAGAGATTTGTAAGGTCAAATCTGTCGAAATATATGATTCAACGTATATGAGGCAAAGAGAGGATAATTGTAAAAGAGGTCCTTGGTGTCCACAGCTCAAACCTGGACTTGGGGTTGGCTGCTGTGAGGCAGGGCTGGGGCAGTCGGGACTGAGGGCTGCTCCCCAGCACCTCACACAGCTTGAGAACAAAGCCAAATCAGCACCGTGGTCCAACCCCTCTCTCCCAAATGGCTGCAGCTTCCCGCCAACGAGCCCAAGGCCACCCTGGCCTGCGGGAGCCTTTCAGAATGACTCCAGTATCCCTCAGCTCCTTGCCATCCAGCTTTCTCCGATAACCAAGCCCAGAACGAATGGGCATCTCCCTGAGCCAAGGACCCAGGCTCGAGCACACTGCCAAGTAGGGGAAGGCAGTAAAGGGACTGGCGGGTTTCAGCCTACATCAGAATGGATATTTGAGGGTGGAGAGGATGGAGAGGGTGGGAAGGGGGTAGGGGAGCTGTGCAAGGTCACTCTGGCTGAGGGATTCTATCCGTTCCCAGGTGACCGGTTCTGTGTCCCCCTCCTGAGGAGTCAGCACAGGGGCTGAAAGGTGCAGTTAGATACAAGTTTATTGGCGGAGTCCTCCCTCTCTCTGGGAGAGCCGAGGGCACAGCACCAACAGAGGGATGGCCAGACAGACCCCCAGACAGACACATGGATGGTGCAGACTCATAGAGACCATAGCACAGCCACACAGGCACAGAGACACACAGGCCACAGCACCAAGACACACCCACACACACACACACACACACACACACACACACACACAAAACCATAAGGCTAGAACACACGGACAAAGTGCAGGCTTTGGGGCTCCTGCATAGACAGAGAGAGCGCCACATGGGGAGGGGCCCCTGCTGACCTCCCCCAGGCTTAGGCACACCAACAGCACAAAGACAGGCAGATCCTCCAGCCAGCCAGCCAGCCTGCCACACAGACAAATGAACTGCACGGAAAGGAGGCTGGGGGCTCCCCCGAGCACGGGGAGCAGGGACCACAGGACTTCTACACACCCCGACTGCCCTGACTTCCCTGTTCAGCCTGACCCTGGCCCCACTCCCCACACACACTTTGGTCTTGCCCACTGGGACTGGGGGGTTGGCAGGTGGAAGCGGGCAGAGAGGAAGGGTACGGACCCAGCTCCGTCCCTTCTCCGTGAGCAGGGAGGCAGTTGCTGAGAGTCCAGGGCTGAGCCTGGGCCTGGCAGTGGGGTGAGGGTGCGGCCGTGGCTCAGGCTTGGGGGGGCTCCCTGCAGCGCAGGCACTGGGCCATCTCAGGCTGGTACTGCTCGACCTGCAGGGTAGAGCTGGAGAATCCAAACCGGGAGTGGAGCCGGGATGTGGCTTCAGCCAGGATGGCTTCAGAGTCAGCCGTGGAGTCTGCGGGGGAGTGATAAGAGGCAGGCAGCAGGTTTCCAGGGGAACTGGGAACCAGCCAGGGGCCCAGATAAGGATGGGTGAAGGGGACCCAGGGGTTTTCATGGCATGAAAGCCAAGATTGAATGGGAAGCTTTATTTTCTCTATATATTGTATGAACAGTGTAAAACTGTCAAAAAGATCGGACAGACTCATCCCTAATCGACTAGGCTAACACACTAGACCATTATTTTTCTATTCTCTTCTGCTCTTTGAGTATCAGTATACAGCTGTGTATTTCAGCAGCCATGCCACCCGCTTTTCCACGACATTCCAGATGTTAAATATTCTGTTCTCATTGTCCCTCTAGAGTTACCATCAAATATCCTACAAAGTATAATATTTTTGGCATCCAAATTGCATGTCTCTGATTGCTTCTTGCATCTGGAAGAAACTCAGAAATTCTTTGTCAGCTTGTGAGTCACCATATATATTTTAAATAGTTGAACCATAATGTAGCTAAAATTTTATATTCCGCTTTCTCTCTTAGCATTATACCATAAACATTTTCCCTAGTTGCCCTACAGTCTTCATAATCATCAATTTTTAAAAGTTACATGATACTCCACTGAGTGGAGGAGCCATAATTTACCTAACTGTGCCCCATCATGAGACCTGTAGGTACCAGTGACCTTTTAAAGGGTTGCTGGTTCCCAGCACTACTTCAGAGAGAGTGAAACCTCCCTGAGAGAGAGAGAGAGAGACAG
The DNA here is from genome assembly GCF_003031525.2 of Neophocaena asiaeorientalis asiaeorientalis. Taxonomy (NCBI): domain Eukaryota; kingdom Metazoa; phylum Chordata; class Mammalia; order Artiodactyla; family Phocoenidae; genus Neophocaena; species Neophocaena asiaeorientalis. The sequence goes on along the minus strand of NW_020175181.1, from coordinate 1,225,955 downwards.
AGAGACAGAGAGAGAGAGAGAAAGAGAGAGAGAGAGAGAGATACAAAAACAGAGAGATGGGAACATTCACAGTTAATTCAGACCATCTTCCTATGTTTGGATGGTGGTACGGGAAGGGAGAAATGTTTCTGGAAAGTAACTGGCTGGGGTCAGTGTGGACTCACCAATCGCCAGGTGTGCGGAGGCAACATGGTAAGTAAGCGTAAGGGACCACAGGTGCAGCTCGTGGGTTGCCCGAACTCCTGGCACTGACAACAGGGTATCCCGCACAGGTTCAAACCCCACACTTCTGGGGGTACCTGCAAGCAGCACCCACCGCGCCTTATTGCCAGGGCCACTCCTGCCCAGAGGCCAGGACCCCACCTCCCCCATCCTGTACCACTCACCCTGTTGATCCCCACAGTTTACCCCATCCCCGAATCCTCCTTCCACCAATAGGCCTTCTCCCCACACTTTCTCCAGAGAAAACAGAGGCGCCTAGTCCTGGGGTGAGGTCAGAGAGGGCCCCGGGGGGTGGGGAGCAGTGGCGTCTGACTCACCTTCCATGAGGACGCGGAGAACATCTCGGAGGGTGGGAGCGGTGGATCCAAGGGCACAGATGGAGAAGAGAAAGGTGCTGATGGGGTCAGCTGCCTTGTACTGAGGCTGTAGAGAAGGAAAGCTCTAAGCCTGGGTATCAGGGACCTTTCAGAGGAAGACCTAGGGGCATCCTGGACAAACAGGACCTGAGAGGCCCCTGAGAACCCCGCTGGGGTGAAAGGGACTATAACCCTGGGCCAGGAGTCCTGGGG
>NW_020175181.1:1108994-1225058 GCF_003031525.2 Neophocaena asiaeorientalis asiaeorientalis | reverse complement strand
TGGTGTGGGGTGGGGGGGGATCCAGGGAAGGAGGGGCTGGGGGGTGGAATTGGGGGAGGAAGGCTGGGGCAGGCTTGCACAGATGGTACCTTGAAGTAGATGAGGATGGAGGCGGCCAACACCCCAAGGCTCTGCAGAAGGTCCCCCAGCACGTGCACAAAGGCCGCCCGGACGCTGGTGTTCCCCAGGGGCAGGGGCTCCCTGGGCCCCTCCTCCAGCGGTGCATACTCTGCCCCCCTGGACCCATGGCTGTGGTGGGGCCCGGCCTGGTGCAGCACAAAGGCCATTCTGAGGGGGAAGCAGAGCAGCTCAGCCCAGGTGGCCTGCTTCCAGGCTCCTCTGACCATTTCCACACCTCCTCCTCTCACCTCCCCAGGAGCCCTCTCTCCATCTATTTTCTCCCTATTTTCCCAGTCCCAGGAAAAAGACAATACGGTCCAAGAGAGACAAGTAATGCAGCCTGGGGGCAAGAATACGTGGTGCCAGAGACGTGGATTCAGATCCTGGCCCTGCTACTAAAGTAGCTATGTGCCCTGGGCAAGTCCCCTGGTCACCTCTTGGGATCTATCTGATTAACTGTATACCAGAAGTGATACTACCTACCTCATGGGGTGGTTGTGAGCTTTAAATGAGACAATGCTGATGACAGCCCCCAGCAGGGTGGCCAGTACACAGCAGGCCTTTAACAAAGGTCTTTTGACTCTGAATTTTAGGTCTCTACCCCAGCCCCTTCTCAGGCATCCCTAGAGCAGAGAGATGAGAACAGCACATGCGTGCTGCGAGTCTGTCTGGGAGAGGAGAGCCTGCTCTCCCATCCTGGAGGAGGAGCCCTCGCCCTGAATCCCACACGGTGCCTGCTCCATACTGGAACGTACAGCAGATTGGCACAGACTGCGATGCTGGCGGTCAGCAGCATGGCACCCCCCTCGATGTGGTAGTCGCTGTGCAGCAGGCGGATGAAGGCCAGGTACAGGAGGATGCCAGTGACCATCCAGAGGGAGACCACAGAGGCCAAAGCCCCCAGAGTCTCTGCAGGGGAAGACAAGCTATCAGAGGGCTGCCCAGGACCCTGAGAGGTACCTTCTGGCAAGATTGGGTGGGTCATCAGACCATGCAGGGGCCTTACCTGAGCGGTGCCAGCCAAAGGTCATGGTACGGGTGGCTGGACGGGTAGAGAGCCAGAGGGAGAAGAGGCTGCCCATCATGCTGCCCACATCTGCCAACAGGTGGGCTGCGTCAGTCATAATGGCCAGGCTGTGCGCCAAATACCCACCTGTAAGGGTAAAGCGATATATGGTCTGGTCCCTTTAGAAAATATCAGGCGGTGTGTGCAGAGGCAAGAGGCATGGCAAAGAGACGGGGGAACACATACCAAAATGTGGTAATGGGATTACACGTGGGTTTTGGGGTTTTTTTTTTCTTTTCACTCATTCACATTTTCTAGTTTTTCTACAATAACATTTTTTTGACCACGCCGCGCAGCTTGTGGGATCTTAGTTCCCCGACCAGGGATTGAACCTGCGCCCTCAGCAGTGAAAGCGCGGAGTCCTAACCACTAGACCACTAGGGAATTCCCCACAATAACGTATTTTAATAAGAAGAAAATAGGGCTTTTACAAGACCAGTTCATACTGATGAGCCAGCCCTGAATTCCCTTGGTGCTGTCCCTCACCCTCTCCCACTTCCTGAGTCCTGGGCACCCACCTCCCCTGTCCCAGCCATCCCCACCTTCTCTGCATCTCCACCCAGGAACATTCCTGGGACTCCGGGTAGGAAGTGGCTTAGGCAGGCGTCCGGAGGATGGTGTTGGAGGAACTGCTTTCCGACTTACCGACTACTTCCCCGGCCATGAAGACGCAGCACACAGCACAGGCGGCACACAGCTGCCTCTGTGCCTGCAGCCTGTCAGGGGTGAGACCTGGCTGTGGCAGAGGGTCCCTGTGGCAGTGGTGGAAGGACATCTCCATGGGTTTGGGCTCCTCAGGGAGGGGCTCGGAGGGCTCTGTGAAGAGACTGAGGCAGGCGGCCCAGTTCAAGCTGGGGCCTGGTTCAAGGGCTAACCTGCTTCTCACTCCCAGTTCTGGATCCCCCAGACTGGCTTCATCAGATGTCCCACCTCTCTATCCTTTCCTGAGGCCTTGTGGACAGAGGGCCACAGGAGAGATGGGGCTAAATGGACAACTCAGATTCCAGCTTCCCTTTTCCTTTCACGTACAGAGCCATAGAATCTCAGAGCACACATGGAAAGCACCTTAGAGACGTCTAGTCTACCACTTATTAAAGAATTAGAAGCATGAGGTTCAAAGGGGGAAAGGACTCATGGAGGCCACACAGCTAGTTGGTGGTTGAGCTGAGATTAAACTTCAACCAAATCAATTCATTATGATAGGCACCACGAAGAATACAAGTGGGATAGGATATCCTTTCTGATCTCTGGGAGCCTCTGGTGAACAAGACAAATGTGTACCTAAATACTGTGAGATGTAGCAAAAGGTAGCTATTGCCTTAGAGCAGTTAAAGCACTATCAGGGCTCAGAGGGACATACTGACTGTAATGAGGAAATCAGGGACACAACTGAAGGAGGCCCCTGAGAAGGGCCTGGAAGGATGGGAAGGATTTTGATAAAGAGGAGGTGCACGTGCCCGGCGAAGGCAATAGGAAGGGGAAGTGGTGTCAAAGTGTGGCGTGAGGCTCAGTACATGGTCCTGGCCTTAGTGCCTCCCTGCTGGACCTACCTCCTGGTGCCTCCACTCCCAGGTCCTTCACCTTCCCTCTCCAAGACATTCAACTAGACGTGGCCCTTTAAGAGGAGAGTAGAATGCTGGGACCCAAAAAGTCTGAAGTTCCTGGCACAGAGAACTAATGGCCAGATTCCAGAGCTGGGTTGTCATGGGGAGGAGAGAGCGCAGACTGATGTGGCTGGGATTGGTGGCAGGAGGAGTGCTGGGTTTGGAGTCTGCCACATGTTAGCTGGACCTCAGTGTGACCATAAGCACCCAGCAGAGGCCACTTTAACTGCACAGTGCAGTAAGCCTCCCTGGACAAATGAATAGGGCTGGGGGCCTCACCTGGGGCACAGGCTGAGCTCAGGCTAACTGAGTTTTCAGTCCCTTCTGGCTTAATTCTCACCCCCATTACTACCCAACCTGAACCCCAGGGAGAACAGAACCTTCCACAGCATAAAGGACCTAAATAGAAAAGTACAGTTCTAGAAATACTCATGGAGGTGTCACAAGAATACCCTTGAGAGAAAATGAAGGCTCCAGATAGAAATGTGATCACAGCAGTAAAGTGGGGAAGGGTGCCTGGGGCCTTCTGGCTGAGGACAGCTCTGCCCAATGGGCGAATTCAGCCATGAGGGAGATGGGGGCACATTTGGTGCTTCTAGGAAAAATTCAAGGGCCGGCAGGTAGATTAACTTCTTGGAATCCCCTTCCAAGACTTAGAATCTGGGTGTGTATGATTCCAGGTGTGTTTCCAGAGGAGACGGGAGATGAGGGTGGCTTTGAGATCCATCCTCATTCCTCAATGAGACTACCAAGCAGCGTACACGTACTGAAGCTCAATCTAGTGGGAGAGGCAGAAGTGTCGCAAATGTCTGACTATGCGAGGAGAAGCTGGGGCCAGGAGGGTTATGAACAAAGGACTTTGGAGCACAGGGGAAGGAGTGACCAACGCTAAAGGGGATGAGGAGACCTTCACAGAGGAGGAGATGTTTAAGAGAAGACCTAGGTAGAGAAAGGAGCTCCAGACACATGGAATGACAATGACAAGATATGCAGCTTGGAGCTTAAGTGTGAGGAACCAGGGGAAGGGCTGAGGAGGAAAGTGATGGGCTCAAAGTAACATAAAGGGAGACACACTGATTGATTTAATCTTTCCTGATCTGTGAGATGGATGACCTTGACGATGGACTAGTCTGGGAGGAAGAGAAGAGAGGAGATGGAGGGGTCCAGTACAGACAAGGCCAGAGGCTCCCTGCGCAGAATCTTAGAGATAGGCAGGCAGGTAGGGAAGAGCCTCTTCCAGAAAATACTGCAGGATTTGGTGACTAATGGTCATATGAGAATGAAAACAAGCTGGGAGTCAGAGATGCAGGTCTGAAGAGTAAACAGAGGGTGAGTGGCTTTGAGGCAGCGGGCAAGATGCCTTTCCTGGCCCTGTAAGACACAGCGCGGCCAGGCATCAAGGTAGTCACCCATCAACAGGCTGCTCCCTTTTGTTTTGCATTAACTCGGCACTAAAGAAGCCTCATTGTTGGTGTGTAGGGGTGCGGGGAGCTACCTGCTGTGTGCAGAGAAGGAAAGACAACTTGCTCTCCCTGGCCCTCTGAAACCCCCGACAAACAACAAATAATATTGAGTAGGGTAGAAGGGAGACTGGCCTGAAGCAGAGGCGAAAGGTACATGAAGAGATGACAGGGCCACAGCTGCCCCCGTCTGCAGTCCTCCGCGGGAGAGATTCCGACGGAAGTCTTCCACTCCCCCATCCCTCATCCACTCCCCCATCCACCCAGGTTTACGGCCCCCATCCAGGGAAAGAGCGAGAAACCCACAGAGGCACCACACCCGAGACAAAGGGAGAGGGGTTGGGAGGGAAAAGGAAAGATAGGGAGAGATGAGGAAAGAGAAAAAGCCGGAGACCCTGTCAAATTCCCGAGATAAACGAACGGTGGGCAAACAGACAAAATGGCCAGCGGAGGTGGCCAGGGAGGGCCTGGCGCGGCCTTTTGGAGGGACAAGGCGGTCGGCGGGCGCCGGGCGCCGGGCGCTCGAGCGCCTCATTTCACACCTCGCCGCCCCCGGCCCCGTCTGTGCGTAGCCGGGAATACCCCCGCCGCCCAGACCGCACCTGCTCCTTCCTTACCGCCCCCTCGCTTCCCAGCGGCCGCCCGCCCCACAGGAGCCCGGAAGACCCGCTGCGGAGCCCGGGCCCATCGTCGGCCCGGGTGCCCAGAGCTGGCCACTCTGGAGAGGACGCCCCGAGCCCGGGAGCGCGGAGGGTAGGGCCGGGGGCCTGGGCGGCGAGGGGCTCCTACGACCCCGGAGCAACGCGTACATCGGGGCACCTGGCGCGGACTCCGGCCAGACGGAGGGGCAGTCGCTCGCGGGGAAGTCAAACGCGGCGGGGGCGGCGGAGGGGTCGGGAAGCTTGGGGGGCGGTCCGAGGAGCAGTTTCCCGGGACCGGGAGAAAGAAGGTAGCCAGGAGGAGGCATGTCGGGCTGTTGAGCGGCGGGGGTCGGGGCTGGCTGGGCGGGCCGGAGGGGACAGAACGCAGCGGCACAAAGCCGAAGGGGTCGCGGTGCGCTGGGCCGGCTGGCCGAGAGAGACAACGAAGTGGACGGAAGGCGGAAGGGTGGCGCCCCCCCCCAGCCGAGGGCCGACCCAGGTCAATCCTACCTCTTCAAACGCAGGCCGCCACCAGCGCCGCCGCGGTCTCGGGGGCTCACCAGGCGAGTGGTCTCAGAGCCCCCCGTGGCGGGAGAGGGCTCCATTTCCCCGCGGCCCCGACCGTCTAGGCCGCACCGAGGTAGGGAGAGGCGTGGCCAACCCCGCGCCAAGTCCGAGCGGCCAGTCGACCCCTAGACTCCCCGCAGGGCCTCGGGGCCACCACAGTGGAGGGAACTGCGGCGACTGTGGCGCCGGCAGTCCGAACTGCAGATCCCGCGGCTGCTGGAGCCCCGCCCCGCGTGGGGCGAGCTCCCCAAGCCCCGCCTCCAGGCTCCCCAGCCTCTCCCCCCCACGCCTAAGCCCCGCACCCGGAGCCCCGTCCCCGTAGGCATAGCCCTATTTGCCAGTGCCGGAGCCAGGTGGGGCGGTGGAAGATCTCTGCGCCCCCGCCGGGTTCTAGAGAACGCCTAATCTCCATAGCCCACCCCTAGGCAGACCAGCCCCGCCCCTACCTAAGCCCTGCCTACCAGTTTCCAGCCGAGCTCCTCAAGCCTAGGGACCTTCCAACCAATCTTCAACCAAGGGACACCGCCTCGTGCAGGTCGGCGCCAGGGCATCCCACCCCCTCTCCCCACCACCCGTCACCTCGTGGCCCCAGCCTCCCCACACGAAGGCAGAAACAGGTGTGGAGGAGAGAACCAGAAAGAGAATGTGGGGTAAGCAGTGTGACAAATCCGGGAGAACTCCAGGGACTCCGGCCAGAAACCCCTCTGTGGCGGATGTGGGGTCGGAATTCGCGAGCAAAGTCTGCTGCCAAGCACTGTACCGCTCATTATTATTTATTTTTATAGAGACATGGGGCGGACAAAAAGCTTCCAGCTCTCCTTCAATCCATTATTATCCCTATTTTTCGGATGAGTAACAGTCCCAGAGGAAGAAGTGTCCGGGGTCATGCGACCAGTGAATAAAGGACTGGGACTGGAACCCCATCCTCTCTCCCTCCCCGGTTCAGGACGCCACAAGGCGACTGGAGAGAGCGCACAGCCGCAGTTTTGTCACTTAGAGGCTGGGGCAGCCGAAAGGAAGAGCGCTCCACTTCTCTGGGGTCACAAGCCCCAGGTTCATGGAGGGAGGCTGCGGTCAGCTTGTCCTTACCTCCAAACCTGTAGCACCTTCCCGGGCATTACTTCATCTTGCCTCATTTAAACTAAAGCCCAGGGGAAGGAGTGACTTACAGCAAAGTCTGTGGCTGAGCCTGGAGTCGAAGCTTCAAATGCTCAATGTTTTGTGCCCCTCACATCTGCCACCAGTGTACAATGAAAAGGGGTGGTGACTGGATTGTGCACTCCAAGCTGTGACACTCCGTGAAGAGAAGGATCCGTAGGAGGAGGGGAAAGAGTGAGCATGGATGGGGAAGGTGGAGGGTGAGAGTCGTTAGCTAGCCCAGGCAAGAAACCCATCAAACGCACCCTTCAGAATACCCTGGGCTTCAGAACACCCGTCAGAATGAATTTAGGGTTCTGGTGACAGTCATCTAACCCCAACATTGTTTTTTTCAGACAATGAGACTCCGTGCGTACTTCTAAAAACAAAAAAAACTGGAGGACGTGCCAGCTAGAGTGGTTGGAAGTGATGGGGTTAACCTGGGAGAGCTTCGCGGAGGAGGTGAGGCTTGAACGGATTAGGCAAGCTGGGCGGCGGGCTGGCTGTTCCGGCGGGGAGAGTGCGGCTTGTGCCAAGGTTTGCGGGCGGCGTGTGCTAAGCGATCGTACTGCGCCGGGAGCGTTGCGGCACGGAAGAACGAAAGGGTCTGCGCGCGCCCTCGGCGCCGCCTCCACCCACGCCCTGCACGGGGCCCGCGCCAGCCTGTTCTCCACACTCTTCCCGCAAAGCCCAGCCCATAGTCCACGCGGGGCAAGGGAGCGAGGGTGGGGGTGGCTTTCGTCCCCCAACCTCCCCTAGAGGCATGGGGCCTCAGCTCCCTCCGTGGGTTATAGCAAGGCGAGAGGGGAAGCCACCAGCAAGGTCACCTTGTTGGTCCGTGTCAGAGCTGGGGTGGAATTCATGTCCCGCTCGGCTATGTCAGGGCCCCGGGCACGTCCCGCCTGGCGCCGTCGGTTTTCGAAGCTCCGTCCGCACTGGGCCTGGGGCATTGCCAATTCTGAGAGCCTTGGAGCTGGGACGTGAGGGCCACTGCTCACTCCAGGGCTCAGATGCGGTAGCCTCGCCCAAAGTGGCGCGGGGCGGGCGAGCTCGAAAATGGGCAGAAACCGCAGGACCCTATGCGGGACGGGGCGTGGGGGTCGGGCTTCTAGGAACGCCTCGGCCAATGACGACAGCAGGGGGACGTGGTAATAACAATGGCTTCCTCCGGGATTTCCTTTCCTGGGCAGCCCGTGGCGCAGGGACAGCAGCCCCGGGTGCCCGGGAGGGGGCGCAGACGCCGGCACGTGCCCGCCCCGCCACTGCCACCCGGCGGGGAGCGAGAAGGCAGGACTGGAAAGGGGCGTCGGAGCAGACGGATAACAGAGCTGCCCTTCGCTTCCCCTCCCTGGCCTTGGAACTTGCTGCCTCCAGAAGTCCAGTGCAACGGCAGGGAGAATACCAACAGTTTCTTTTGCTTGGAAATTTATGCATGAAAAGCCTGGCAGTGAAACAGACAGCTTGCACCTGTTTCTCAAAGAACCATCAAGGCCCTATGAAAATCTTTGCAAAGTGTCCTCTTGAATTCCAGGTCTGAGGAAGGCATTCTGCATCTGGACAGGAGCTAGGAAAACTGTGCAGGAGTTAGAAGGACAGCTGAGGGCTGGTGCCCTGTATGGAACTCTAGTCTTCATTCAACATTTACTGAACACTTATTCCTGCCATGTGCCCTGCTATCCTAGCTGCGGATTCCTGGTGAACAAGATAGATGTGTTCTCTCCCATCCTGGCTTTAACTTGATTGCAAGAGATTTCTATTCTGCAGACTTTGGTTACTGATTTACCCACATGCTCTTACACCTTCCTCAGATACCAATTTTCCCTAAGGTGAGTCCTTAGTCTACTCTTAGTTGTGGAGGCAGGAAGGCCTGATGTTCCCGAGAGGACAGGTCAGTGCCAGCTTCCAGAGCAGAAGGCAACAGAGCAGCTCAGAAGGAGGCTTCAGGGAGACCCAGGCTGGAACAGTTCATACTGAGAGAGAAGGAGAGCAAAGCCCAGTACTGAGGTCAGGATTTAGGCTGGGCCAGGGATCTCAGGCAAGATTTGGAATCCAAGGCTGTGGGCAAGGGTTAACACTTGAAAGGGCCAAGCCAAGCTGAAGGGTATGCACAGAGGTGTAACCCCTAGAAAGCCTTTCCTGACCCCTCCCAGCCCTGGGTAGGTTATGTGCCCTTCCCTGGTGATCTCAAGGCCCACTGTGCCTCGGTGATGTTAGCACTCACCACGTTTTAACAAAATTGTTTACATGTCAGTCTCTTCACTAGAGTACAAGCTCTCTGAAGACAGCTGTTGTCTTTCTCAACACTGTGTCCCCAGCACACCATAGTGCCTGATACATAGTCCTCAATAAAGCCATCCCAGAAAGGAGGAGCTGATTGTCAGAGTGGAAGCAGGATGGAGGAAGCAGGATTTTAGTTGGAGATATGGAAGATGAGGGAAGGCTGCAGCTTACATGTCACATCCTCAGAGAAGCCTTCCTGACCCCCCAAATCATCCTAGTGCATGTTATGCATTCTCATTGCACACTTCTTTTTCTGCCTTAGCACTTATCCTACTGTAATTAAATTGTTATTTGGAGATTATTTCTTTTTTCACTTGGCTTCCAGGATACCATAATCTAGTTTTCCTCCTATTTCATTGACTGCTTATTTTCGGTCTCCTTTGCTGGTTCCTCCACATCTTCCCAACCTTTTAATGCTGGAATATTCCAGGACTTGGTCACCCTCTTCTCTTACCTTCCTACACTTAGTCCCATGGAGATATCATCCAGTCTCAAGGCTTTAAATACTACCTAGAAACAGCGAGAAGCACTGATTGTTGAAGCTGGGTGATGGGTACATGGAGGATCATTGTACTATTCTGTTTCTATATGTGTTTGAAAGTTTCTATTAAAAAAAGAAACTTAAAAAATAAATGGCAGCTTATATGATGATTCCCAGATCTCTCACTTGAACTCTGAACTCGTGTACCCAAATGTCAGCTTGACCTCTCCTCTTTAATGTCTAATAGGCATCTCAAGCTTCATCAAAAACTGAGCTCCTGATCGCCACCCTTATCCCAAACCTTCTCTTGCAGCAGTCCTCCCATGTCAGAACATGCGAACTCCATCTTTCCACTTGCTCAGACCGGGAGCCTTAGAGTCATCCTTGACTTCTCTATTTTTACCCCACATCCAATCTGTCAACAAATCCTGCTCCCATCCTTGCCTAAACCACCATCGTCTGCCTTCTTGATTACTTCAGTAGCCTCCTAGGTTGTCTTCCTTCTTCTACCTTTGTTGCCCTATAGTCTATCCTCAATCCGGGCTAGGCAACTAGGCCAGATTTCATCAGTCTCTGTCTCAGTATCAGCCAAAGGCCTTCCACTGGCCTGCAAAGCCCTATGCAATCTAACCCCCTCTGATCTCATTTCATACTACTCCCACCTCACTCCCCAGCCACTCTGGCCTTTGTGCAAGTGGGTCCTATGACATACCCAGTGTGCTCCACCCCAGGGCCTTTGCATTTACTCATCTCTTTACCTATAATACACTCTGCCAGATGTCTTCACAACTCACCTGAGCATCTGCTTCAGGTCTTGAATCAAATATCACTTTTACAGGGACTTCCCTGGTGGTCCAGTGGTTAAGAATCTGCCTTCCAATGCAGGGGACATGGGTTTGATCCCTGGTCAGGGAACTAAGATCCCACATGCCATGGGGCAACTAAGCCCGTGTTCCGCAACTACTGAGCACACGGGCCACAACTAGAAAGCCTGTGAACCACAACTAAAAAGCCTGTGAACCACAACTAGAGAGAGAAGTCCGCGCACCGCAATGGGCACAACTAAGACCCGATGCAGCCAAAAATAAATTATATCTCACTTGTACAGGCCCTCTCTGCTTATCCTTTTAAAAAGTGCAGACTTCCCTCAAATTTTTTCCATCTCCATCCCTGCTTTATGTTTCTCCATAGCAACTATTACCACCTAACATACTGAATATTTTACTTATCTTGTTTACTGTCTCTCTCCTCTTACCAGAATTTAAGCTACATGATGGCAGAAGGTTTTGTTTGTTCTGTATGTTGCTATATCCCCAGCACCTAGAACAGAATCTGGCAGAGGACAGCACCTAATAAATATTTGTTGAAGGTATAAATGAATGTCTATCTTCCACACTAAGCTATAATCTATGAGAGCCGATTATCACTGTATCCAAAGTACTAGGCATAGAGCAACGAGTAATAGATATTTGTTGAGTAAGTGAACTGATTAATTAAAAGGACAGTTCATGAGGGGAACTGGTGTGAGGGCAATGGTATAGAGGTGAGAAAGAACAGGAATATTTAGGAGGAAAAAAAGACTGATGGTTATGGAAGGTTTACTTCAGGGCAATAGCAGACAATGCATTTGGAGGGATAACACGGTGTCAGATTGTAGATTTCATTGCCATATTTTAAGGGTTGTTTTGCACCCCATGGGCTATGAGCAAAGGAGTGGTAACGATGGAAACATTGCTTTGCTCTAGGAACATTATCTGGTAACCAGTATCCAGGATGAGACTGGCAGTAGGGAGAACAGTTAGAAGGCTAGGACAACAGTCAGTGTGACATGGAAATCCTTTAACTGAGGTGCTTCAAAGCTGTGGGAGCTGAAAAGAAGGGGACAATGAAAGAGCAATTTTGAAAAAAGAAATTAGTAAGATTTTTTGGCCCGAATTTGGGGGAAATAATGGTCCACAGCCCGCTGATGTTTGGGTTTTGAGCAGCATTGTCTTGGAAAGAGTCATAACATTAACGTAAATAGAAAAAGCAAGAGGAACAGCCAGTCTGGGGGCAAGGTCATAAGCTCAGATTTCAGAGTGTGGTTTTGAGGCAATGGGAGACTGGCACATGGATGACACTAAGCTGAACTAAAGCAGAGTAGTGCCCGCTGAAGCCACGCCCATAGACTGCATCTCTGAAGTAGAGAGGAGAGAGCAGAAGCAGGAGCTTAAAGACCAAACCATATAGAATATCCACAAAGAGGAAATGAAAGAAGGGAGAGGAGCCAGCAAGGGACAGGAAACTTATCAGAGATGTGGGAGGAGACACAGAATAATGCAGAGCCCCAGAATTGAAAAGACATGAAGTTGGTGGAGCTGAACAGAAAGGAAAGGAGAGATTTAAGGCCCAAAGTCTCTTCCCAAAACAGAGCCTGATATTTTTCACTTCATTCAGTCATACTGCCTGAAATTCTGCCAGTTATTCCTTTTGTGTTGGTTAAGAATTAAGAGGGTGAAGTGTTAATAGTTCTTCTCACTATAAGCAGAATTATAGGGTTTTAATTAGATTGCTTTCCACCTAACCCGTAGGGATGAGATAATTTTATGGAGGTAAATCATTTTTATTAGAAATGTTTAAAGGGGAGGAAGTGAGAGAGGTAATTTTGGAGTTTTGACTGCTTGGGGAACACTATGGATATTTTGGAGGGCAGAGGGCACTGGGTAGAGGAATGAGAAAATAGGGTTCTAAGGGGCTGAGAAAAGAATGTAGAAAGGGGATGGAAGGATTCCAATGACAATTTCCAAATCTTCTTAGAGGGAGGACCCTGATTTACCCCCTTCCTCCCAGAGACAGAATGAAAGCAATTTCTCTCTTTACAAAATTGGGAGGAGACAGGATAGAAAGAATGACGATGATGATGATGATGACGATGACGATGACATAGCATTTACCACATGCCAAGCACTGTTCAGATTAAATATTTAATCCTCTTAACAACCCTGAGAGGCAGAGACTATTATCTCCATTTTATAGGTAAGGCAGGTGTGCCCTGTTAGCCTGCCCTTAGGTCTGCAGAGTCTGGGGTTGCAGGGCAGAGAGGACAGGAGTATAAAGCAGCTTCTCTAACTGGAAGCCCTCTACCTCCCACCACGAGACGTCTGCCCTGGAGAGGACAGGCAAACAAACGGGGCCAGAGGTATTTTTAGTCACATGTAGTATGTATGCCTTCAACTGGGGGGAGGGAAAGCAGGGTATTACCTGACATCACCATGAAAGGAGGTGAATATCAACTACGGATTTGGTCTGTTTCTACACTTAGATTTTAAAGTGGAAAGGGAGCTGGTGTGTATGAGGAGCAGACACAGTATGGACACTGAACTAACTTGGAGTCAGAAGATAGGTCTGGACCTCACAGGTTGACCTTGGGCAGGTTAATCCCTTTCTCTAGGCCACACTTTTCTCAATTACAAAAGGAAGGCATTGTATGAGAGTTGTTTCTGAGGTCCCTTCCAGCTCAAAATTTGTACGATTCTAGAACCTGGGGGTTGGGTGTGACAAATTATGATCTCTCTCTCCCACTACATATGTTGGAGAGCGTGATATTTTGGGTATAAATATACCAATGTCTGTCGTCTGTATGTGTATATTCCAGCTATATGACTAAAACTTTAGTTGTTTGTGGATAAATAAGGGATGCTTCTTGGTTTTCTCCAGGAAAGACCAAATGGCTCTGTGACACAGTAAACTTCTAAGATCACTGACTCAACGTACGACGGGAGGGCAAATGATTCCAGAAAAGGTTTGAGTCTGTCATCATTCTTTAGCATGTTTTTTTTTAATTTTTTCCATTTTTTTTTTTACAACCAAATTTAATTTAGTCTTGACCTCAACCCTGTGAAACAGCACAGGATTTTACAGAAGAGGGAAGAGACTCAGAGATTAAGTGACTTGTCCAAGATCACACAGCCTGTTAGAGCCAGAGCCAAAACAAAGATCTAGGGCTTCTGACTCCCGGCTTGTACGTTCTTCCTAGTTCTGTGCTGAATGTTAGAAGAGACCCTGTGCATGGAAAATGGAGTCAAAAAGGGTCTGCTTCTAGGTAAAGGCCAAGTGGAGGCCCCTCGCCAGAGGATGCCAGCTGACCTGCTTGCTCTATTCCCATCTCTGCAGCTGCTGGCTGCAGTGTCATCTCATTCAGAGCAGAGGCGCAGAAGGCTTAAAGATAATGGCTATTTCAAGAGCCACTGTGATTAGAATTAATTAGAATGTCAGAGGGCAGTGATAAGAAGTAATAACATTCTGGAGCCTCTGGCGAGATGTGAAAGCTGTTTACTAACTCTTCTCAGAGCCTAATTTGCCATCTTTCTTGGGCTCATTTCTGTAAAGCAGGGATGGGCTCATACCACCTCCCAGGGCTGTTGTGAGGATCAAAGGAGACAATGAGGTAAAAGTGCTTCAGAAAAGGTACACAAAAGCGTGCTTGTTCATTCAACTTAACCAACATTTATTGAGTACCTACAATATTCCAGATACTGTGTTAGGAACTGGAGGAAAACTAAGACAAACAAGAAACAAGGAGCCCAGAATCGCCCTTACTATCTCTCCTAGTGCCTTCTGTCTCTTCTTGTCTCAGATCATACGAGGAAAAGTGGGCTCTGCAGTCCTGTCCAATTCCCCAGCTATCTGCTTCTGTCCCAGGCAATTCTTGCTATGGCCCAAACTCTGGGCCTCCACTGGACGAGCAGAGGGCTCCCTCTGCTATAGTTCATTCAGCAAATCATTAATTCACTTATCATAAGCCAGGCATGGTTCTAGGTGCTGGGGATACAATGGTGAGCAAACATACAAGGTCCCTGCCCTCATGGAGTTCACTGTCTACCCGTGAAGGCAGACCTTAAACAAATCAACGTGAGATAAATAAATATTCACAAATCAGGGTGAAGGTGTTAACGAGATGGGGAGAGAGAAGTGGAACTCAATTTAGAAGGACTCTCTGAGGAGGCACAAAGCTGAGAGCCACAAAAGATGAGATGTCAGCTACGCACGTAGCCTGGGGAGGAGCCCTCCAGGCAGAGGAGTGGGAGGGAACACCGTGTCTTCAAAGAACTGACAGAAAAGCAGTGCAGCAGAGACCAGAGCACGCAAGACAGTGGTACTCCTTAGAGCTGGAGTGAGAGGCAGGGGCCGGACCACACTGGGCCTGTAGACTGAGGCGAGACGTTCCCTGTAAATGCACTGCACTTCCAGTGCCTTCTGTTCTCTTCCCAGTGCTGGTAAAGAAATGACTCGGGCTGTTCAAGTTCTGTCCTTCCATGATGGTGATGAAAGGCTGGAGGTTAGTTAGAGAAATCTGGCATAGTACAAACCATCAAAAAATTGTTAGCTTTACCTCCTTTACTTTAGGCGACTAACCTCTAAACTCATCTAACCCAGAACCTATGAACTCAGTGAGGGATACCAAAGATTTTCATCCCCACCCCTACACTGATCACGGATCTACAGAAATAAACTAATTCAGTGGTCGTTGTGCCTGTTGCACATGGACTCTTTAGTTTGCTCAGGTGGCTCACATCTTTGGGGTGCAGTATTTACAACTTAAAACCTAGAAGGGAAGGTAAATGTACACAGGTAACAGTAATAAAAGGAAGAGATAATAAGTCACAAGACAGGTAACAGAGAGATAGGACTGAAACAATAAAGTTCTTTCAATTCCATGTTATAGGAGCCATTGAGTGCTCCTTTGTTACGAAAACCAACATCATGAAGTGGTAAATTCTAAGGGATGCAAACCTGTAGGAGATCACAGGAATTGAGTAGAGATAGGTGCTCTTATGCCCTGCAAGTAGCATGTAAATTAGGGAGGTAAATTGGTACTTTTGGTAACTTTCTGGAAAGAAAGTTAGCAATGTGGATCAAAAGCCTCAAAAAAATTCGCTTTGACCCAATAATTCCACTTCCAGGAATCTACTCTAAAGAAAAAAAAAAGATTTATTTGTAGATTTAAAGATAAGAATTTTCATAATAAGGTCATTATACTATCAAATGATTATAAACAATTATCCAATCTGGATTATATAATTACATTATGGTACATCCTCGTGATGTAATAGTATTTAAAGGAAGTTTCTGAAGAACAGTAATGACTTTTGGAAATGTTCAAGACATCAATTTAAAGGAACGTGCCATCTTAATTACAATATGATAGGATAAATGCTTTTACAGAGGAAGGTGAGAACAATTGAGGGAATGAAGGAAAGTTTCCTAGGAATACTGACATTTGATGTAGGTCTTAAAGCATGTGTAGGAGTTTCCCGGCAGAAAGGAAAACAAGGACCAAGTGGAGACCCTTAAATTCCGTAAAAGAAGGTAATATACCTCTTGAGAAAGGTTTGTAGCAAACATACCTCTCATACAGCCACGGTCTGCAAGCCCCGTTATCTTTCCTTAGGTGAGTCGATGAGCCACGTCCCTTATCGAATGAGTCCCCTCCCACCCGAGAAGGGACGGCCCTGCAGGCTGCATCCGTGGGTGGGGCTGGAACCGACACGCCGCAGCCCTTGGCCGCTGGTGCCAGGCAGATCCCTACGCTCAGGCTGCCCGCGAGAGAAATAAGTCCCTCCCAGACCTACCTGCAGCGCCAAAAAGGGACCCCTAGTGTTGACGCAGCGCGCAGGCGCAGTTGGCCACTGGCCCGCTGCCGTGTGAAGTTTCACACTTTGATGGAGGTTGCGTGAGGCCTCCCCGGCTGAAGAGAGCGACTCCGAGGTAGACGCCAGGCTGGGTTTGGGGTGGGGGGCGTCCACACAGAGCCAGAGGGGACCTGGGGAACCAGAGCGTTCCCTCTGAGCTTGTTGCCTTGGTTCTCCCAAGCCGCAGCCTCCCAAGCGCTCCCCTGGCCCTCTGGGGTCCTGCTCACTGCTACCTCTCTGGTCTGCCCCACAGCTCCTCCTTTATCCCTTGAGTCACCCCTCTGTCCTCCCTGAGGGACAGAGGTGGGAGGGTTTGAGCGGGGAGGTTAGGAGGAAGAAAGCGTCTGGCCTAGGTGCAAGCACTGCCTCCTGGCCTGGCTTTTGGACGCCTGACTTCTCTTAGGCATCGCAGAGTTTCATCTGACTTGCTTCTCCCTTGGGAATTGGGGATCTCCATGATTCCCCACCCAAGCTGTTCAGGGGCTGGGGCCCTGCTGGTCTTTCAAACCCAGTAATGAGCTTGGACAGGCTCGGGGCTGTTTACTTAAGGTACCAGTAGCTCTGGACAAAATCGATCTTTATGCAGGGTTTAGACCTCCCTTGGCTTCACCTCTGTAGAATGTGGGGTGTCTGGAGGTCTGTGTATCTGAAGGACACTGGGAAATGTGAGGAGAAGATGTTTCCTCTTTAAAATTCGAAGGTCTTATCACCCGCACCCTTCTGCTAGTCACAGATGCCAGTCACTGTTGTCTTATACTTGTCCCATTGTAGCCACTTACCTGCCTCGCTCCTGAAGGCGATGAGCTTCCTGTCACTGGAAGTTCGCTTCTCTGTGGCCTCACCTGTGGAAGTTCTCACAAATGCTGCTTCTCCTCTGACCCAGATCATGGCTCACGTAGACGAAGCAGCCCGCCGGTTGTCCAAAACTGGATCAACCCTCTATGCAGTGCTGGAACTTAAGAAGGGTGCTTCACCTGAAGACGTCAAAAAGGCCTACAGGTTCAGATATCAGCCCCTTATTGATTCCTGCAATTCTCCCCCTTGAACCCTTTTCCCTCTACCTTGCTTTCTGACCCATTTTTAAATCCCCAAGCCTTCACTTTGGGGCCAGGTGGGGCCATCATCCTCTTCATTGTGACACGGGAAGGAATGTAGACTTGGGCTGCGTGCCTCCATCCTTTGTACCACATCTCATGCATTCTTTTTTCACCATCTAGAGACCTATCCCTGTCATTCACCCTAACCCTCCCTCCCCAGCCATTCCCATCCTCTCCCCATCCTCCTTTGGGTATTGCTTGGGTAGGAGACTGGCCTTGAAGTATCATCCAGACAAGAATCCAGGGGACCCTCAAGCAGCAGAAATATTCAAGGAGATCAACACAGCCCACTCCGTACTGAGTGACCCTAAGAAGCGGCAAATTTACAACCGGCATGGCTCATTGGGAATATATATATACGACCACTTTGGCGAAGAAGGCGTCACATACTATTTTACGCTGAATAGCTGTTGGTTCAAGGTACACAATTCTTCCTAGTCTCTTAAGAATAAGGAAGCAGGGGCAACCCTCCACTCTTAGGACAGCTAATCCCCCTCTCCTAGGACACATGCTTCTGTTGTCTCATATAGCAGGTGCTGGAAGGATTGAGGGAGGGGAGCTTGAATGGAAATACACAAGAGCTGCCGGATTGAAGCCATTCTTTCCCACCTTTTAGACGCTTGTCCTCCTGTGTGCTCTGCTTACCTGCTGCTGCTGCTGCTGCTGCTGCTTTTGCTGTGGAACACTTAAGCCACCACCCGAGGAAGCAGCTAAGAAAAAATATGAGCCGAATGTCCAGAATCAGCCTCCAAGGCCAGGTGAGAACCACAGGCAGGGACTGGGATGAGAGCTGGAATAGGGATGCAGGAAATGGTTGGGGGTGAAACTGTGAACTCCCAACTATGGGAGCCTCAAGTCAGTATTGGGGCAAAGTGAAGAAAGAGAAGGGGATACACTTGGTTTCTGTTTGTTCATGCCACACACTGACAGTTTGAATGTGATGTTGGCCTCCTATGACTGTTAAGCTTAATGAATGGGGTGGAAGTTAAGGAAAAGAATGGGGTGGGAGACTGTGCCTAGAAAAGGCAGTAGTCGAAGACAAGTTAGAGGATGCAGTTCTTTGCATTTACTCAAGAGAAAGGTAAAGTGCCTGAGATTATCCCCCTTATTTACACTAGTGCCACCTAGTGATGTGAATGCATAACTGCAAGGTAACCATTCTTTCACCAGTGGACTAAAAACTTGTTACTAAATACGTGTTTTTCAAATTCCATCACAGGACACAGAGAACATTTTAGAAGAGGGGAAGATAATTCTAGTGATGATAATTATTAAAAGATGAAGAAGAGTGAGGTATGAAAACTGAAATGGAGCAATAATTAAAGGGTAAGAAAGAAAAGGTTAGACACTAACTTCAGATGAGTCATTAGTGGAAAGTTTATATCTTTATAGTATGGACTACAGGTATTTGTATCCTTACCTATAGGGGGTTGGCTTTAAATTCTGGGTGATCATTCCTTCTGGTTAATAAGATGCCATCTTCTTCTGCCCTTAGGTGCTGACCCAGTGAGTGTGCCTTCTGCTGCCCAGTCCGCTGGACTCGGTGAAGAGAAGAGCAAGTAGCCCTGTCCTGACATTGACCCTGATTTCCCCCTCTACTTGTAAGACTCCCATCTTCAGAAGCATCGATGGCATCCATCCCAGTGAGGATGCCATCTTTGTACTTGATGGTATAACTGACCCTGGCCATACAGGGTCACCCAGCTATTCTTCGTTTTAGCTGCAGTCCCAATTTTAGTCTGTTAGAGAGCAGCCCTCGTATCCCTACCCTTGTGAGGTCTTAGGCAGTGATGACAGTCTTTTCCTGAGCATTCTTTTTCCTGTGCTGTTCTTGGGATTTGAGCCAATGTCAGCTGGTAGGGTCAGCCACTTGCGATATCTCTCTCAGGATCCTGATAGCCAAGCTGGATGGATCCTGTCCTGGAGCTGCTAACCCTTCTTTGTTGCAGTTCTGTGTACCAAGAACTCTTAGTGTCAGCCACATTCCTAAGCGAGTACACCTTTCTGGGGGCTGGTCTCATCTTTTTCGGTGCCCATGCCTTTGGCATTGCCAGCCTCATTCCATACCACATGAGACAACTCAGGGAAAGTATCAATGCATTTGAGGCTTAGGGGTAGTTTTCCCACCTTTGGATTCTCCCTGGACTGCGGCTGCCAGCATAGCACCCATTAGCAGGGCGCCTGTGGGTTGACTGAAGTTCACACCTCAGTGCCTGCCTGCCTCCGTCCTTTTGACCACATCTTATGCAAGCTCATCACTATATGTTTTGTTCTTAAAACTGGGGCATGAAACGTGTGATAGGGTAAAGATTGCACTTTTACAGACCCTTTCCCCATGTGTGCCTCATCGCACTGTCTGTTTGGTATCCTCATCACACCATTTCTCGTCTATGCAGGGTCAGAGTCTAGTAACTCCTCAAACTTCTCTCTCCTGACTGGGAGAGGGGCTAAGGGATGTCAGTGAATAAAAGAGCTTTTGTCCAATCCCAGTGCATATGTTGAGCCCCAAAAAGACAAATTGTGCCTGGGATAGAGAAGAAGTAGGAGAAAAAGATAGAGGGCCAGTGTGCACATCTGAAACCAGCCTGCCTTGGAGAGCAGGGGTCCAGGACAGCTGTGGAGCTGGGGCAGAGGCTTCCCAGAGCCTTGTGATGATGACTTTGTCAGTGCTCTAAAATTTCCCTGGAGACTGATTCCCCTGGTGCCCGAAATAGGTCCCTGGCATTCAGGTCCTTTCTGCCCTGCTCAGCTACTCTCAATTTCCTAACAAATTAAAAGTCCTTGGAGTGGCTCCAGTGATGTGTTCATGGACCAGAATCCCACACTTTCTCAGGGGCTTGCTCATGAGGTAGTTCCAGGCCCTGGCACACCTGCCAGCTCCAGCCTCCTGGGCTTCTTTTCCTAGGCGGATATAAGAAAGGTCTGGGCAGAACCAAAAATGGGTCCAGAAGTGTTGAACCAGAGCCTCTCCCTCATCTCTGGTGCCCTTGTTCTGAATCACAGGGTTCGGAGGAAGAGGGCCAAGGTCACTGGCTAAGCCTCAGAGGCAGAAACTTTCACTGACTGTAGGTCTGGCAGGATCTTTCCTCCCACCCTGAGCCATGGATGGTACCTCTCATACAGGCCGATTCAGATTCTGTGTCACTGCCCTGGAAGAGGGGCCCAGGCCAGAGCATGGGGGTCAGGGGCTTACAGGAGCCCCCTAAGAGCCCCTTTGCTGTCCTACCTTCTACCATAAGCGGTGAAGCTCACCCCGCCTCTTGCTCAAGGGAGTCACCGTTCCTGAGTGAGTCAGGGTCACTCGGTGACAGCTGTGGCTCGCCTTACATGAGCTAAATTGGGAGCTGGAATGTCACACACAGATGCCCCTTGTTCCCCACCCCCACGTTAAAAAATAATCTCCTTTCTGGGGAGTGAGAGACAAACAGTGCCGCCCATAGAGTGGACAAGAGTGGTTTGGGAAACAAAAGGAGAAATTCCCAGGGACAGAACCGTTCAGGGAGGGAGGGATAGAAAAAGCTACGTGTGCCTGGCTGGGGTACAGAGCAGAGACTCAAGAGAGACACAGAAGTGTCTGAAAACAGCTATTTAAGACAAGGCAAATTGTTAGAGGAAGGGACAGAAGCGATAGCAGAGCTATTTCGGGAGCGAGGGAGCACGAGAATCTGCAGACTGTCTACAGTAAACGAGGAAGGGTCCAGAGGCATCGAGGGAAGGCCAGGACCAGGGTCAAGGCCAGGGCAGGCACGACTGCTGAGGGGATGAACTTCACAGTGGGTTTCAAGCCACTGCTAGGGGATGCACACAGCATGGACAGCCTGGAGAAGCAGCTCATCTGCCCCATCTGCCTGGAGATGTTCTCCAAACCGGTGGTGATCCTGCCCTGCCAGCACAACCTGTGCCGCAAGTGTGCCAATGACGTCTTCCAGGTGAGCCGGGGCAGGGGCAGGGCCGGGTAAAGCAGTGCAGACTCGTGGGAGACTTCTCATCAGGTCAGCGCTGAGATCCCAGGAGGTGATGGGAGATGGGTTCCATGAGGTGGGTGGTGGCTGTCCTGGCTGAAGTGCAGAAGAAGAGCCAGGGGTCCTAGCAGATCCCAAAGTAAGCATGAGTCAGCAGCTGCTCTGCAGGCTGGCAAGTACAGCCTGTGCATGGACAGCCGCTGGGATGCTGGTATCTAGAGAGGAAAGGAGACCCCCTTAGAAACCGGGAGGGAAGTGATCCTCCACCAGGCTGTGTGACAGTCTGTGCTAGACTCCGCATTCCAGTTTGGAGTTTGAGATTTCGAGAACAATATGGAAAATCTGGAGAAAATAGCAGTGAGATAATGAAACATGAAAAAATAAACTGTGAGAAAGGTCCATGGTGACAGTGAAACTATTTGTATTTAAAGCAAAGCTGAACGCATCCATCTCTGGGGGGGTGGGCAGAGTTAGACAGTGGGCAGGAGACTGGGAATCCTCCCAGCTGAAGTTCACACCTGTGTCCACCTCAGACTGGTCAGTAAAGGGACCTGCTGGTTAAAATGGATTGAGGTCACTTAAGCAGGGAAAAGGCAGAGAATAAATTGTACATCCCCAAAATGTAACCAGTCTTGGCTTATGTGTGGTCATGGAGCAAAGCATAGTTAATCAAGTTCACAGATATCATTTTAGCTCATGGTTTCAAAAATAAAAGCACATATCAGAATGGTTTATATAAATGGGTTTTCTTTCTTGCCTGTGCCCTGGTATAGGTTCTAGTAACCTGTAAAATGAACAAAGATCAGGGAGAGTGAGGGATAAAGGCATGTACACACACACACACACACACACACACACACACACACACCCTTGCAAATGAAGTAGAAACTCAGAATAGACCAGAGCTGGCTGGCTTAGTAGGCATGGCAGCGATAAGGGACATCGTGAGCACTTAGTCTTCATCTGTATCAGAAATTATGAGGAAATGTGTTGAACACAGTGATTTTCAACTTAACCAAGAAAATGTTTCCCTTTTAAGTTGTTTAGGGGCAGCATGTTTGGGGAAAATAATGGGCTGGCTAATTCAGGTCATTCCACAGCTACGCCCTGTGACCCCCCCTTTGCTGTCTGCCATCTTCACTGAACTCCATGGTCTCTCCTGCCATCTTCCCATCAAGGCTTGTTCCCATTTCCTGTTCCTCTACATGTCCAAACCTGCCATTATTTGGCTCCAGAGAACCTCGGAGCCAGTGATTTTCCCTCTCTGGGATCTGCTTATCCCAGGCACTAAGTCATGTACCAGAGGCTATGCCTTCCTTGCCCACTATCTTGGGTTTTCCCTCGGTCTTAGTAACACTGAACATCCTTCAGGCTGAAATGCCTAGGAGGGAATGACAAAAAGATTTTGCCATCCCTTCTCATGAATTTGTAGTGAAACGTCTTTTCATTAGAGCCTGAAATATGTGAAAGCAAAACAAAGTTTTGAGAGTGACGGTAACGTGTTCTGTAAAAAATTGGTCAGAATATTAAAGTGCATGGCACACAGTGTCATTGGGTAGAGGACCCAGGGACGGTCCTACATATGGAGGCTAGAAGCTGTTCCAGTCCCTCCTCTGTATCTAGACACACTGTTTTGGCTCCTTGAAGCTCTGGAATACTGATCTGGGCCCTGAGAGACCTGGGAATTGTTTGGTACAGAATATTCGGGAGAGAATATGATTCCCAGAGCTTTAGGATGGTTCTGTGCATCTGGACCACTGTGTATCCTTTAAAGTGCCGGGCACCCCTGGGCCCTCTAAGGAGAGAAGTTGAACAGCTCATTTCCTTGCTTCTTTATTTGGGGTGGCCTGGTGGGAGGCTGACCCAGTTCTTCAGCTGCACTATGTATACACATCTCAGTAGACCTCCCTCTGCAAGATGAGCATATTTAGTTTCTCACACATTGCCTCCACATTTTGACAACTCTAGGCATAATCAGATTGTCTGTTTTCTAAGTATGGGGACAAGAATAGGACTTGTGGTTTCTCTCTCTTAAAACTACTTAGGAAGAACACCCTTAGAACATTGCCTAGAAAGTTAATAGGACTTAGAAAAGTGATACCAGTATATTATACACCCCCCCACACACACTTTTTTTTTTTCAAACGCTATAGGAATTTATATCATGAAAAGTGAATCTTCACCTCAGGCCCTGTGTAATTCCCTTCTCCATTACCAACTTTCTTGGGTATCCTCCCATGGTCCGGTACACGTTTCTGTGTGTGTGTGTATACACACATGTTTAAACTAAATTCATCCTATACCTGCCTTTGTTCACTCTCTTGGCCATTGTTTCATATCCACACATTCTGATATGCACCTTCGTTTTGGGGACTTCCCCGGCGGTCCAGTGGTTAAGGCTCTGCACTTCCACTGCAGGGGGCACGGGTTCGACCCCCTGGTCAGGGAGCTAAGATCCTGCAGGCCTTGCGGCACAGCCAAAAAAAAAAACCAAAGTTAATGCACCTTCCTTTTTCGTGGCTATATAGTGGTCCATTGTTGTAGCTGGGCCACAGTCTGTGTAATCTGCACTCTGAAACATTTAGATGATGCTCAGTGTTCTGCTGTTCTAAAAACTGCTGTGATGGGCAACAGACAAGAATTTGGAGGGATTATGATCTTATAACAGCAGGTTAACAAAAGAGCCAGGAAGCAAAATTTTAAAAGTTAAAATACTTCATTGAGGTAATTCCCTGGCAGTCCAGTGGTTAGGACTCCGAGCTCTCACTGCTGAGGGCCCAGGTTCAATCCCTGGTCGGGGAGCTAAGATCCCGCACGCCACACAACACGGCCAAAAAAGAAAAAAAAATTTTTTTTTCATTGAAAATGTTGAACCGTATTAAGGGTTTGGGAGGAAATCATCCATAATTCCCACCTCCTCCAACACAATTATTTTCATGTTTGCATATGACTTTCAAGTGCTTGTCTCATACATATTTTTACTTGGTTGCCATCACAATTTAAGTAGTTTTCTTCAGAGCTGTGATACAGCTCGCTCTCTCTCTCTTTCTCTCTCTGAATTTAAACAGAATAAAACACCAAAACACCACATTAACCCCCTCTAATTTCTCTCTCTCTCTTTCCCTGCACTTGCACCCACTCAGCTACCAAGCATTTTGACTAGAGGAAAGCTGTCGGTGTGGGAATTTGACACAAACATCTTCCCATGTTTCTGAATTTGTAAACTCTATTCACTCCTAAACTACTTTAAAACAGCCTTCGGTTTATTTTTATACCTGCCCCCACTTCACTGTGGGCACTTGTTTATGAGCTGCAACCTGCTGTAATTTAACAGGCAACCAGAAGGGCTTGTAAGAAGGTTGATCAGAAACAGCTTTTCTGGACGGTGTCCATGTAGGGAGAAATTTACAGAGATGGGAATAGCAAGAAAGGGGCCTCCTTCTCTCATCAAGGCAGTCTGGGAAGGAGATGACCTCTTTTACTTCATCCCCGAATTCCACTTCTTTACTGGCTAATTGTTAGGACCTGCTGTCATCAAGTATAGGCCAGCTGGTGAAAACCCTACACAGCCTGTCTCCTCGGCCACTTCCACCTGCTACTGAGGGCACCAAGACATCCCCTCCCCAGCCCAGCCTTGGGCAGGTCTCCTTTTTGAGAAGTTGGTTCACTGAAATTTTGTGAATTGTGTTAACCTTGTAGCAGGCTTAGGATCTTCCTTTAGGGAAGAAACGGTTGAGTGGGAAACAAAATCATAGAGACTCAGCATTCCTGGGCTCAAGTCCCACCAGCTTCTTCCTTAATTTGTCATGTGATGTAAAGCAGGTTATTTCACCTCTTCAAGCCTGTTTACACATGTATGGACGAAACAGAGGTTTTATTTTATTTTTTTGGTTTTTTGGCCTCGAGGCATATGGGATCTTAGCTCCCTGACCAGGAATCGAACCCACGCCCCCTGCATTGGAAGGCAAAGGCTTAACCACTGGACCGCCAGGGAAGTCCCCGAAGCGGAGGTTTTAAACTGATCTTTAACATCCTTGTAATTCTAACAATCTGATTTCACAGATTCAAGAAATGTCATTATGGATTTCCATTTTTTCAGGACTTTGCATTCTGTTACTAGCGTCCTACCTTGTCTCACTCTTCTGCTTACCAGCCCTCCTTTCAGCCAGCCTCCGTTCACAAACCCCTGTGCCACACTCATTGCTAGCTTCTGTCGGGCAGAGCTAGCTCACCACCCAAAACCCCTTCTCCACCCACAGCTCAGCTTTTGCCGCCAACGCCTGTATTCTTCTAAAGCTCAGAGGAAGAGGGCCAAGGTCACCAGACCAAATGTCTGGTCTTCTGCCACCATTTTCCCAGTTTCTCCAGTGTATTCTGAGGGTCTGGCCCAGAGGATTTGCATGGTCCACTATTCATCATTGGACAGGCCAATAGTTTAGGGGAGGTAGCCTTCAACAACCCCCCTTCCATCCTGGGCCAGTATCCCCAATCAGCATCACTCTGGATAGCAGGAAAGTAGGAAAACATTCTGAGATAAAAATAGATTTGATAGAGAAACTGCGTTCACAGAGCATCTTTCTAGATGGAACATTTCTATTGGATGCCGTGGACCATTACAAAAGAAATAGAAGCCACCATATAGCTCTTATGCCACACAAAACCCCTGATCGTGGCCTAGAATTCCATGTATTTATTCCATTCCATTTTATCCTTCACAGTGAAGAAAGAACAGTTATTTCATGTCCTGTGGTTCTCTGTGGTCATATATTTTTAAGGTCTAGATTAGGATTTTTAATAACCATTTGTACAGTGCTTTATAATTTATAGAGTACCTTCACATGTGTGATTCCATTTGAGTTAGAATCAATGTTATTTCCATTTTACAGGGGAGAACACAGGAAACAGGTTACAGTCACACAAACAAAGGGACAGAGTAGGGACGTAAATCTAGGTGTTCTGTTTCCTAGAGTGATGGAATTTTCTCTACACATCACATTATTGGCCTGTGAAATTTTACTTTATGGGGCTGGCTCCCTTGTGTAAATGTAAGATTTAAGCAAAGTTATTTCTTAGTCTTGAAAGAGAAAGATAAGCAGAAGCAGAAGATAGCTTATGCTAACTGGATATTGGTCAGCTGAGAGATCTTTAGCCCAAGGTGGAGACTGTCAGCTATGGAGACGTATTAAGGAAGTTGCCATGCGCACCTCAGAGTGTAAAGTTCCTATTTGTGATGAGACCATCTGGGGACTCACGATCAGGGCAGGAAGTAATCTCTTTTTGTGCTATAGATCCCTTTTTAGTTTGTGAAGCCTATGGATCCTAAGGACAATGTATGTGTGTGTTTTTTTAAGAACAGGGTTTTTAAGTGCATAAATTATACATGATTATAAAGAAAACCAATTGCATTAGAACACAGCATGCAGTCTCAGTAGGGGTGATATGCTCCAACTATATCTGTGGTATTAAAAAAAAATTATTGCAATTTTACATTCTATTTATTTTCTGCTCTTATGTAAAACTTTATTCCCCAGCTCTGTTGAGGTATAATTGACAAAATTATATATATTTAAGGGATACAACATGATAATGTGATATATCTATACATTGTAAAATGACTACCACAATCAAGGTAGTTAACACATTCATCACAGTTTCCATTTTTGTGTGTGAGGGGTCTAGACTCTCTCAGCAGATGCCAAGTACACAATATAGTGTCATTAGCCACAGTCACCATGCTGTACATCACCTCCCGGGAACTTCATTTTATAAGTGCAAGTTTGTGCCCTTTGACCAACAGCTACCCATTTCCCCACCACAAGCCTCTGGCAACTGACTTTCTAATCTCTGCTTCTATGAGTTTGACATTTTTAAGATTTGTGGTGTTAAAATTTAATTGCGGGGGATAGCAATTGGGGGGGAAATGTCTTAAAATGCTCTTAGAAGAGGCAGGAGTGAAAAAAAGCTTGAGAAACGCTGGAATATAATTACCAAAATAATTAGAACACGTTTTTTGATAGAGTAATATATGTGCTTCTCGATAAACCGTTAAATAATGAGATGGGGGACTTCCCTGGCGGGCCAGTGGTTAGGACTCTGCGCTTCCACTGCACGGGGCACGGGCTCGATCCCTGGTCAGGGAACTAAGATCCCACATGCCTCGCGGTGCAGCCAAAAAAAAAAAAAGAAAAGAGAGAGAGAGAAGGAACAGTGGGCCTAATAACTACTATAGTTTAGAAGTAGTGATAAGCATAAATTGTTTTTGGAGATTTGATCAACAACTGTGATCAATAATGTGATATGAAAATACCCGTTGGTGACAAAGTCACAGGTACTGCTAAACCTACGTGGTTTGTTGCCTACCTTCATAATTGAAGAAAGCGCTCAAGTTCTGCTCGGCACGTTAGTGAAAATGAAGATGTAATTGTTTTCCCATCGAGGCTCACAGACTCCTTAAGTTGTAGTCATGGATCTTTTGGGGGCTGTGGCCCCCAGGTTAAGTTCTCCAGCATTTATTCCCCAGCTCTGTTGAGGTATAATTGACAAAATTATATAGCATACAGCTTCCGGTGTCTTCCCAAGCATCCAGGCTTGAAATGCCTGAATTGTCTTACTCCCTCCTTTCCCCACAGCCCACCCACAGCCAAGTTGACTGGCCAGATTCCACCTCTGGCATCCCTAGTCTTTGCAGGATTACTGCCACTATCTGAGGGCAAGCCTGTGACCTGCACTGACTATGGCTCTTGCTTCTGATCTGTGCCTTTAGATCAGAAGCAAAAGCCATAGTCTCCTCTCCCATGTATCCAAATCATCTCTGTTAGATTAATATTCTCTCTAATTTTCTCTTGCAGTTTAGAAACCTTGCCTATAAAGTTAAGTTTAGATCTTTACCCTTGGATTCAAAGCCCTCCATGTTTTTACCACAATTATTTTTAAAAAGCCCTTCTTGAGGGCTTCCCTGGTGGCGCAGTGGTTAAGAATCCGCCTGCCAATGCAGGGGACATGGGTGAGAGCCCTGGTCCAGGAAGATCCCACATGCCGCGGAGCAACTAAGCCCGTGCGCCACAACTACTGAGCCTGCGCTCTAGAGCCCACGAGCCACAACTACTGAGCCCACGTGCCACAACTGCTGAGCCCACTGCCACAACTGCTGAAGCTCACATGCCTACAGCCCGTGCTCCGCAACAAAAGAAGACACCGCAACAGAGTAGCCCCTGCTCGCCATAACTAGAGAAAGCCCGCGTGCAGCAACGAAGACCCAACGCAGCCAAAAGAAAAAAAAAAAAGCCCTTCTTGGTAAAAACCTACCTTTCTAGCTCCTCCCCCACCCCGCAACCCACGCCCGTCTCAGGACTCCTCGGTCTGTAACCTAAACTCCTATAGTATCTCTGGTCTCCTGAAACTCTTTCCTAACGACCATCTCCTGCTTCCTGTCTACCCTGTCTTCAAATGGTATCTTCTTAAACACCTCCTCCCTCGCACTAACATAGTTCCTTACGGTCTCCTAAATAGCATTTTCACTTGTTAACTCGTCTGGCACTCTAGCGCCCCCTTTTCATTCACGGCAGGATTGAGCATTGCACTTTATTAAAGTAAAGGTTTTTTTTCTTCCTCGAAACCCAAAGTCCTTGTACAAAATTTGGAAATTATATTAAAAAAAAAAAAAAAGGAATCACCCACAATTCTATCACTCAATGGAAATGATTGCCAAAATGTTTAATTTTTAGTTTGTGTATTTTATAAAGTAATTTCATGGTCTATACAAAGATATTTGGTAAATGTAGATGACTACAAAGAAGAAATTTTAAAATCCTGTAAATCCCATCACCCACTTCAAAATTGGGATCCTACTGTCTATATAGACTTATATCCTGCTTTCTTCATGGGTCTCTCCCCATGTTAAGAACTGTTAAAGATAGTTGCATAATAATTCCTCTATAACTCATTTAATATTTACTATTAAATAACCAGCATGTTAACTATCTGAAAAAGCAATTTTACTGTTCATTCTGGTTACAAAAATAATACAGGTGTATTACATAAAATTTAAACTTCACAGATAATACAAATTGTAGAATGTATAAATCCATCTAAATACACTAGGGCTGTTTCAGAGGAGATGGGATTTCAGGAAGTGCTGGCATCAGGCAGGAAGAGGGCAATCCAGGGACAGCTAGGGACTGGCAAAAACAAGTGAGATACCGGATCACAGGAGCCAAAAGGTTAAACAGAGTGGGATATGGTGGCCTGCAAGTTGTGAGAGGAGAAGGTTGTTATGAAAACCAACAACTCCCTTCCCCCACACTGGTCAGTATTCTTACCATAAATATATCCATTAAGGCTCCTTGCTCAGAAAACATCAGCCTTTGAAAGGAGCTAGTGCTAAGTACAAATCCTCTTTTTAGATCTGAGGAAATTTGAGCCCTAAGAGAAATTATTTTCCCAAGGTCATAAATGGCAAATCCCAAACCAGATCTTCAGATCAGTTACTTTCCCTACATCATCCTGCATTAAATGCCCTCTGTTAAAATATAGAGATGTTGCCAAGAATGGGTAACAATTTTATCTACATATCCAGTACAGGTGACTTTCTCAAGGTAGCCACCTAGCATTTGCAAAAGGTTTGGGACACAAGACACACAAATTTTGATAAGGGGAGTCAGAAAAGGGTTAGAGCAAACATCCCAAACTTCATTCTCATTTCACCTTCCTGGTGTTTGCCAAAGCTGTGTACCACCTATGCTATGCTTGAGTATTTCTATTTAAAAGAACTCACATTTTAAAAACTTTTTATTTTACAATATATTGGAGTATAGTTGATTAACAATGTTGTGGAAAAGAACTCTTTTTTTAAATAAATTTATTTTTGGCTGCGTTGGGTCTTCATTGCTTCACACGGGCTTTCTCTAGTTGCGGCGAGCAGGGGCTACTCTTCGTTGCGGTGCACGGGCTTTTCATTGGGGTGGCTTCTCGTTGCAGAGCACGGGCTCTAGGCACGCGGGCTTCAGTAGCTGTGGCACGTGGGCTCAGTAGTTGTGGCTCGCAGGCTCTAGAGTGCAGGATCAGTAGTTGTGGCACACGGGCTTAGCTGTTCCACGGCATGTCGGATCTTCCCAGACCAGGGCTCGAACCTGTGTCCCCTGCATTGGCAGGTGGATTCTTAGCCACTGCGCCACCAGGGAAGTCCGGGAACTTCTTTAGAATAATAAGAAGTTAACACTTTAGCCCATCATAAAGCTAGAACGGATTAGCTTGAGATTATTCAAGGCTATGTTTATGCATCTGTCCTCAGTAACTGGAATTGTACGAATATTGTTGAGTTTAGTTTAAAGACTGGGTTAAAGTGTGAGATCACTGGGCTTTTGTTTGCTTAATACAATAATCTTTCAGTATTTAGAATCCAAGTGAGCAAGATGGTGTTAGGAGAGCTCTAAGCCTGCAGACTTACTCCTGGAAGGATCTTACTTCTCTTTGATTTGCTGGTGGCAAGCATAAAAAGGTGCTCAGTAAATGTCTGAATGGGAGGAAAGGGGGCGTGTTCTAAAGTCTTGACCCAGAGCGAAAACAAACTGCTAAGTAGCCTCTCCTAACCTCCCTCTCTCACTGCACTCTTCCTCTATACTCATTATTTAACAGTCAACACATGTTTAGAGGGCCTATTATGTGTCAAGCACTGTGCTGTGGGCTTTCCAGACATTACTGAATTAACCCTCAAGAATTTCTCGTAGGTGGCGCAGTGGTTGAGAGTTCGCTTACCGATGCAGGGGACACGGGTTTGTGCCCCGGTCCGGGAAGATCCCACATGCCGCGGAGCGGCTGGGCCCGTGAGCCATGGCCGCCGAGCCTGCACGTCTGGAGCCTGTGCTCCGCAACGGGAGAGGCCACAACAGTAAGAGCCCCGTGTACCGCAAAAAAAAAAACCACGTGATTTTTCATGGATTTTGTCATTTAGAATGATAAATATTTCAGCTTTAAAAGTGAGTTCTGGGACTTCCCTGGTGGCGCAGTGGTTAAGAATCCGTCTGCCAATGCAGGGGACACAGGTTCGAGCCCTGGTCTGGGAAGATCCCACGTGCCGTGGAGCAACGAAGCCAGTGCGCCACAACTACTGAGCCTGCGCTCTAGAGCCCGTGTGCCACAACTACTGACCCCGTGAGCCACAACTACTGAGCACGTGTGCCAAAACTACTGAAGGCCGCGTGCCTGTAGCCTGTGCTCCACAGCAAGAGAAGCCACCGCAATGAGAAGCCCGCGCACCGCAAGGAAGTGTAGCCCCTGCTCGCCGCAACTAGAGAAAGCCTGTGCACAGCAATGGAGACCCAACGCAGCCCAAAATAAATAAATAAAAAATTTTTTAAAATCCCCCCCAAATGTAATATTTATTTATTTATTTATTTATTTATTTATTTTGGTATGTGGGCCTCTCACTGTTGTGGCCTCTCCCGTTGCGGAGCACAGGCTCTGGACGCGCAGGCTCAGTGGTCATGGCTCACTGGCCCAGCCGCTCCGCGGCATGTGGGATCTTCCCGGACCGGAGCATGAACCCATGTTCCCTGCATCGGCAGGTGGACTCTCAACCACTGCGCCACCAGGGAAGCCCCAAATGCAATGTTTATGATGTGCCTGTCACTCTCCCCAAGATAAGTCACCCAATTCACAGTGGGGCCACATTTCCTGCCTTGCCTACATCTCTTGCTACCAAAGGATCAAATAAGACTCTGGACTTGGATGCCCTCTATGTGCTGTAGGTGCTGCTGCACACGCATTAGGGTCCTGGTTGATGTAGAGCAGAAGGATTTGGAGAATTTTATGGAACCCAATTGCAGGAAATACATCTGAACATACAAAGTCACAGGTGACTGCTCTCTCCATTACTCTCTAGGAGTTCATGGTGTTCCAGCCAATTAGGATTAGGTTCGGCTGTAAAAGACAGAAAACCAAAAATAACAATGGCTTCAAGTAGGTAAAACTTTGTTTTTTCTCTCCAGTGAAAGTATGGGTAGGTAGTCCAGGACTGTCTCATAAGAGACTCACTCCTTTTATCTTGTTGCCATTCTTGACATGTGGCTACTTCATGGCTCAAGGTGGCTGCTTCAACCTACGCCAGTCCATATATTTTTTTAAAATTTATTTACTTTATTTATTTATTTTTAGCTGCGTTGGGTCTTCGTTGCTGTGTGCAGGCTTTCTCTAGTTGCGGTGAGCGGGGGCTACTCTTCGTTGCGGTGCACGGGCTTCTCATTGCGGTGGCTTCTCTTGTGAAGCACAGGCTCTAGGCACACAGGTTTCAGTTGTTGTGACACATGGGCTTCAGTAGTTGTGGCTCGCAGGCTCTAGAGCGCAGGCTCAGTCATTGTGGCACACGGGCTTAGTTGCTCCGCGGCATGTGGGATCTTCCAGGCCAGGGATCAAACCCGTGTCCCCTGCATTGGCAGGCGGATTCTTAACCCCTGCGCCACCAGGGAAGTCCTGCCAGTCCACCTTCAATCCAGCCAGCAGGAAGGAGAGAAGAGGAGGAGTAGGGCATGCCCTTCCCATTAAAGATACTTCCTAGAAATTGCACAAAACATTTCTATTTATATACCATTGGCCAGAACGCAGTCACCTGGTCACACCCAACTGGAAGGGAGGCTTGGTCACATGGTCTTTTTTCCATGTGTCTTGCTAAAAACTCAGAGCCTCTATTATTGAAGAAGAAGGGGTGAATATCAAGCAACAATAAGCAGTATTTACAAGTCTTTCATCTCTGCTGCTCTCCCCAGATTGACTTTCTCTTCCTTGCAGACCAGCCTTCTCTGTTCACAGTGTCTGACCCCTCACACTGTCCACTTGCACAGATTTTGGGGTGGCCACAATGTCAGCTTTTAGCCCAACTTCACAAGTCTTTTTTCAGTTCAAAAGCTGCACATGGTCTAGTCACCTCAGCCTCTGTGACTCGATTCCAAGTTCCTAGAGAGAAAATTTGATTGGTCCTGTTGGGTCAGGTGATCACCTCCTCAACTCTGAGCCAAGCATCGGTGGCCTGGGTCATGGCAGGGCTCTCCCTTTTAGGATGGGATGGAGCAAGTTCCCTAAGAGGTGTAAGCGGGAGGAAGTGGTGAGCA
Source organism: Neophocaena asiaeorientalis asiaeorientalis (assembly GCF_003031525.2). Taxonomy (NCBI): domain Eukaryota; kingdom Metazoa; phylum Chordata; class Mammalia; order Artiodactyla; family Phocoenidae; genus Neophocaena; species Neophocaena asiaeorientalis. The sequence goes on along the minus strand of NW_020175181.1, from coordinate 1,191,871 downwards.
GCTCTGGTAAACCCTTCTTCTGAGCTTCCTCCTGTCATAACACGCAGCCCATTGGATGTGGTCGTCAGTTTGCTCTCCCTGATGGTAATGTGTTGTACCTGTTCATGTTTCATCCCCAGAGCCTAGCAATTACCTGACACACTCAATGTTTACGGTAGAATGAATAATCCAGTCTTGTCCTTAATTGTACAGAGGTTGAATGTTTGCCCAAATAGGCGTAGTAGGGCAGTGTCGGGGCAGCACAAGAACCCAGGACTACTGATTCCCAGTCCCTGGAGTGATTTTCCCGAATTACCCAGCTCAATATGTCTGCCCCATTGTTCAGCACTTGTCTCCGTGCCCCTGACCGTGGCTGCAGAGAACGTCCCCCAGATGTGGCCTGTGAGAACCCCAGGCTGGAGGACTGCAACACTCAGAGTCCATTTCCTACTTTGGTCTTCCTGCTGAGGTCAATGTCTCCCCACAGCTCCAAGCTGGGCCCCTTTGAGGAGAGCTTGCCCTACCTAGGCTTGATCAAGCTAGGCTCTGGATGTAGGGACAGTCAAGGAGGTGGGCTGAGTAACAAGGCAAAGGTGGGAAAGTCTCCATGGCCACCCACCAGGAGCTGCTCTCAGAGGAGCGCGCAGCCATAGAAAAGAGCTGATGCTTCCTCTTCACCACTCTCCTACTCCCCAGTCCCCGTGATATCCCCCCTGCCTCCTCCCAGTTCCCCCATGACTCACTGTGCCTTTCTCTCATGCTCCCCGTCCCCACAGGCCTCAAACCCGCTGTGGCAATCCCGGGGTTCCACCACTGTGTCTTCAGGAGGCCGTTTCCGCTGCCCGTCTTGCAGGCATGAGGTTGTCCTGGACCGACATGGTGTCTACGGCCTGCAGCGGAACCTGCTAGTGGAGAACATTATCGACATTTACAAGCAGGAGTCCTCCCGGTGAGCTGTTAGGTTCTCTTGTTTCTCTAAAGTGCAGGGCCTGGGACACAGGCAGGGAACCCATCAGGGCCAGAAGAGAGGAGCTGAAACGATCAACCTGCCTCTTCAGTTTAGTGATGAGAGGACTGGACCTGAGAAGAGGAGGGACTTGCCCCCAGCTCGTCAGGTCACCCAGCTCAGGCAGCCTCTGATTCCTGGTTAGTGCTTCCCCCTCTTCACCTGGGAAGGGGCTGGCCATCCACCAGCAAGGTCCTTGCCAACCCTCCATGACGTCCCGCCCCACGGGACTTCCCTGCCCTGGAATAGAAACTACTCTTGGATCTAGGTCTCCACTGTGCCATAGCTCTATTCCTCAAAGGAAGAGCCCCGTGGAAGTCACTCGCCTGCCCAGCCACAGCACCAGCTGCAGGGGCAGAGAAGGTGGCGCTGAGTGGTGGAGGCTGAAGAGAAGGTGTTCATGGAGCCTCACACTCTTGCCCCCCACCCAGCCTGGCCCCTGACCCTCCTGCCACCCTGCCCGCTACCCTCCAGGCCGCTGCATTCCAAGGCTGAGCAGCACCTCATGTGCGAGGAGCACGAAGATGAGAAGATCAATATCTACTGCCTGAGCTGTGAAGTGCCCACCTGCTCTCTCTGCAAGGTCTTCGGCGCCCACAAGGACTGTGAGGTGGCCCCACTGCCCACCATTTACAAACGCCAGAAGGTATCAAGCAGCAGAGGGAGCAGGCATGTGGGGGTGGGGACATAGGACAGGGTCTCAAACTATAGCCTCTTAGTCCACTTGGTTTCAAAGGCAGGCAGATCAGGGCTGAGGTCCCAAGTCTATGCGTGACTCAGTGTGTGACCTTGGGTAAGTCACTTGTCCTCTCTGGCCCTCATGTTCCTCACTTGTAAAATGGGGATGAAAATGCTTACCCCTGAGATCTGTAAGGATAAAATGAGAAATGGATGCAGTATGGTGGACTCTCAAGGCCATCTCACTGTCACACATCTAGATTCTACATAAAACATAATTTAAAAGTTAAATTGGTAGACACGTAGGAAGTAAAGGAAAGCTCCAAGTGCCGGTGAGGTGGGGAGAGGAGGAGGGGAAGTGGGATGAGAACAGAACCCTGAGTGATAAGCACGGAAAAGGCAGGATTTCCCACAGGGCAAATTATTACTGAACTAGAGAGATGAGATTATGCCTCCAAACTCCTAAAAGGTGGGGGGCCTGCAGTGAGGACCCCCAAGGATCCCAGCTTAAACTGGAATCCCAGGAATCCCTAAAGTGGTCAGTTGTGCCACCTGGCTTTTGACAAAAGCAAATGCAAATTCTGCCTGGAGGAAAAACCCTCAATTTAGGCCTTGGGTTTTTCTTAGATTAAGAACAACAAAAGATTATCTCATGATTGAAGATACACAAAGAAATTCAGATACTGGAATTACTGAAGAATGAAAAGTCACTTTGCATAAAATACTTTAAAATGGAATTTAAAAATAAGCAATAGGGACTTCCCTGCTGGTCCAGTGGTTAAGAATCTGCCTTCCAATGCAGGGACCAGGGTTTGATCCCTGGTCAGGGAACTAGGATCCTACATGCTGTGGGGCAACTAAGCCTGCACACCACAATGAAGAGCCCGTGTGCTGCAACAAAGACCCTGCATGCCACAAGTAAGGCCCAATGCAGCCAAAAATAAATAAATAAATAAATATTTTTAAAAAGCAATAATAGACTATCAAAAATGCAGATTTGACAAAGAACCAAATAGAGCTTTTAGAAACGAAAATATAATTGTTGACATAAAACATTCAAAGGATGAATTAAATGACAGATTTCTCTCAGGAAGAGAGGACTGGGGAATTCCCTGGCAGTCCAGTGGTTAGGACTCCACAATTTCACTGTTGAGGGCCCGCGTTCAATCCCTGTTCAGGGAACTAAGATCCCACAAGCCACGGGGCATGGCAAAAAAAATTTTTTTTAATTAAAAAAAAAAAGATGGGTAAGAGGGGACTGAAAAAACAACTTAGAATACAGCACTGGGAGATGAGGAGGTTGAGAATGAGAAGGTCTAACATATATCTAATCAGAGTCACAGAACGAGAGAATAAAGAGAATGGAAAAGAGGCAATATTGTCCTAATGGCTAATCATGAAGAATTTTTCAAAATTGATGGAAGACATGAATCTACAGATAAGGCATCTAGGCCAGTGCCTGGCATTTGGTGGATATTTGGTGAATGTCTCTTCCTTTCTCATTTGGTGGTGGAGGGCTTCCTCTCTCCACCTCCTTCCAGAATCCATAGAGTGTGCTTCCACACTTCTTGAGCGGCTCCAAACTCTCTAGATCTGTCAGAGCTGCCCTGAAGATGCCCTAATGGTGGAGTGGAGGGGGCAGTCCTTTCCTGGGCAGCCTGGCCAGGGTGGGAGGGGCACAGCTCTTGACTAGGTCCTCCAGCCCTAAGTGCTGGCCTGTGTGTGTGTGGCAGAGTGAGCTCAGTGATGGCATCTCAATGCTGGTGGCAGGCAACGACCGTGTGCAAGCAGTGATCACACAGATGGAGGAGGTGTGCCAGACCATTGAGGTGAGACTGGGATGGGAGGGAGGGAAAGTTTCTGGACTCCTGGAGGTGGATCACAAGTAGTGGGATGTGCTTACCAGGCTGTTGGTTTGAATCCCAGCTCTGTCCCTGACTAGCTCTGTGACTTTGGTCCAGTAACTTAACTTCTCTGTGTTCAGTTTTTCTTGTTTTTAACTATATAAAACAGTGATGAGAGAATGATATGTTAGCTACCTCATTGGATCTTTTTGAGAATTAAATGAGATAATACAAGTAATATAGACAGCACTCATGAAGCTTCTTTAAAATATAGTGTTATCTGCTGAGAGAGTAGATCTTCAAAGTTCTCATCACAGGAAAAGAAAATTGTAATCTGTGTATGGTGCTGGATGTTAACTAGACATATTGTGGTGATCATTTCAAAATATATACAAATATTGAATCATCATGTTGTATACCTGAAGCTAATATAATGTTATATGTCAAGTAAACCTTAACAAAATATATATCATTATTATTACTGAAAAGATCTGGGAATCAGCAGCCCTTGGCTGGAGTTCTGTCTCTGCCACTAATTTGTGGTGTAATCGACAGGTTACTTTTCTTCTTGGCTGTCTGTGACTTCAGTTAATTCGGGAGTGGGACAAGTAGCCCCGTGCTCTCCCGGTTACGAGGTCTCATCCTTGCTTCCGGTCTTTCAGGACAACAGCCGGAGGCAGAAGCAGTTGCTAAACCAGAGGTTTGAGGCCCTGTGCGCAGTTCTGGAGGAGCGTAAGGGTGAGCTGCTGCAGGCGCTGGCCCTGAAGCAGGAGGAGAAGCTGCAGCGCGTCAGGGGCCTCATCCGCCAGTACGGAGACCACCTGGAGGCCTCCTCTAAGCTGGTGGAGTCCGCCATCCAGTCCATGGAGGAACCGCAGATGGCGCTCTACCTGCAGGTGGGCTTTGGGGGATGGTGTCAGGCTGCCTAGTGGCTGCAGTGGGGGCCTTGGCACAGGGAGATGGTGTTCAAGTCCTATCTCTGGCACCTACTTGCCCCACGGCCTTGGGCAAATCACCCCCTCTGAGTCCATTATTTCCTTAACGAATTGGGACGCGCATCCCCACCGACCCCGCAGGACTGTGTTGGGCATCAGAAATGGGACTTTGCCAGAGATTGGCACAATGCTTACTCTCACCCTCTTTTCTTCCCTGCAGCAGGCCAAGGAGCTGATCAATAAGTGAGTAGGTGGAGTGGGAAGGTAAAGGAAGGGGCCGCGGGGGCTCCGCTCCCACCGGGAGGGGGTGAGGGTGCTGGGTGCTTCCAAATGAGCCGCTGCCGCTGCGGTTGCCGCAGGGTCGGGACAATGTCAAAGGTGGAGCTGGGTGGACGGCCGGAGCCGGGCTATGAAAGCATGGAGCAATTCACCGTGAGCGTGGAGCATGTGGCCGAAATGCTGAGGACCATCGACTTCCAGCCAGGTGAGGGAGCGAGGATGGGAGGGGGCGGCGGGCCGCTAGGACTAAGCGTCCAGACCCTCCAGGTTGGGGGTCGGGGGACAGGTGCAAGACGGCCAGAGAATCGGGGACTCCAGCTCACCCAGCCTTCCTTCCGCGCAGGCGCTTCTGGGGAGGAAGAGGATGAGGAGGTAGCGTTGGACGGGGAAGAGGGCAGCGCAGGGCCAGAGGAAGAGCGGCTGGAGGGGCCGGAAGGTGAGTGTGGGCATTGGCGGGGTCGGCCTGGTACCGCCCCTCCCCCGGCGATCTCCCTCTCTGCTGCAAAAAGGATCGCTTGGGGCCCCTACTCCCAACCTCAACCAGGAGGGGTGCGCCCCCTAGCGCGCGTGCTGAAGTACAACTTTCTTTCCCACCATCCATTCCTCTGGGGGTTTGGAAGTCCGAGTTGGGTGGGGAAGTGGAGGAGAAACCCTCCTGGCTGGGGAAAAGGAGTGAGCTGGGCTTCGGAGTTGCCTTGTCTCTTTGGAGCGCCCGCCCACCGAGCTTTCTTTCCCGGGGACAGGCCTGCACTGACTCGCCCCTGTTGGGGAGGCTGCGCACCGGCGGCCTGGCGCTCGGGTGGTGAAGGACCTGAGCAGGGACCACCCGCCACCCAGCTCGGAGCGCCGCCGCGGGGGAGGGGCTCAATAAAGGGCTAATGCATCCCGACCCGTAGCTCCTTTCACTGCTCACTCTCTCAGCCTCGGCTTCGGCGACGATCGCATCACCATCCATCCCAACCTTCTCCTAATCTGGGACCATTTCGGGGGCGGAAGTGGAATGAACCCCTGTTGGGCACCTCCTCGATATCAGGCACGGATTCGCAAGCCCAGTGCCAAGAGGGTCGGTGGTGGTGCGGCGGCACCGGGGCTTGAGTTCCTGGGAGACTTGGGGACGATGGGGACCGCAGGACCCTGGCTGAAAGCCGTTCTCGCGGAGCCCTCCCGCAGCATCTGGTCCCCTCTCGCCGACCTGGGAGCCCCACTTTCCCACGGGTTTACACCCTGCTGTGGTTCCCCGCGCCCCGCAGCAGAGGCCAACGGCTCTTCGGCACTTTTATTAAAAACTAGTAACGCGGAGAGTGCTCAGGGTATCCCTAGGCCGCTCTAGCCCCGCGGGACTGGGTCAGTTCCTGTCGCGCACGTCTCAGCCCGGGGGTGGGGGTGGGGGTCGAGATTTTCGGGGCCCCAGACCCCGCCGATCACTTGCCCACCGAGTCGAATATGATGCGGTTCTGCTCGGCGCGCTCCCTCTGGCTCTGCGTCCGCGCCAGCTCCAGCAGGGTCCGTAGCAGGTGGAAGGTGAGGTCAATGGACAGCGGAGGGTCGTCCCGTCGCGGCCGCTCGCCTGTGATCGCGGATCCCCATCGGCCCTGTCCCGCGCGGCGCGGGAAGCGCTCCGCCAGCAGCAAGAGGAGCGCGCGGGCCCCTCCACCGTGGTTCCGTGTCCCGGGGCTCCAGCGCAGACTTGGATCCTGGACCCCGGCCGCCGCCGCCTCCGGGCTCCACTGGCTGCTCCCCGGGCGCAGCTGTGCCAGAAGCAGCAGCGCCGCCAGCAGCGCCGCGCGTCCCGCCGGCCTCATGGTACCACCGGCCCTGGACACACAGGCGCAGCGCAGGGTGAGGCGCGCCAGGGGTAGTCGCAGGGGGAGCCACTCTCCTTCCCGCGCACTTCCAGCGCCCCTGTCGGGCCCCTGCGACTGCTGCCCGGTGCCCACAGCCTTCCCTCCAGCCCCAGCCGCTGCCCAGTCCTGTGCCACCCTTTTCTCCCTCCCTCCCTCTTGGCGGGTCGCGGTGGGTGAGCTGAGCGCAGTCCCGGTGCTGAGGGAGTCAGGGCGGACGCTGAGAGCCACTCACAGTTTGCCGGAGAGCGTCTGTACCCTGCAGGAAGGAGCTCCCGTCTCTGTCCCTCGGGGCGGGCTGAGGGCGCCTTGGGGAACACGGGGTCTGTCCCGGGACTGCTGCCAGCCTTATATAGCGCCAGGACAGCTCCGGCTGACGTCAGCGAGGAACATGCACTGATTGTAGAGCAATGACGGCCGCAGCTCCGAGTCCGACCCTTGCGGCTGCGAGACCCCGTGGGGCGCGTCTCTGGAAGTGACACCTGGCTCAAGAGAGGGAGAAGCCTGTTGGGGAGTAAAGACTGCTCCAGCCATGAGAGTCCTTCACCTGTTTAGAACAGCCAGCAGTGACCAGGGGGCCTGTCCCCAGACCAGACTAGTCCAGATCTGCAGTCTTCTCTGGCACTTGAAAGGAAGACTGGACCGCGGGGGCTGTCCATGGTGCTGACCTTGTCCTCAGCCTCTAGAAGGGGCCAGAGGCCTCTGGAGAATGCTGTCCTGCTCAGACCCAGTCCCTTGCCCCAGCTATCAGTTCTGTAAACGGAGGCAATCAGGACAGCACTGCTGGCACTCAGCTACCATCATGGTGCCCACCCAAGAGGCGTCTGAGGCAGCTTAAGATGCCAGGATTTTTGATGTCATTCTAGCCCCAGGATCTAAATTCTAGGGCTGTCTGACTGAGGCACCATAAAAAAGAGGGCCTCTGGTCAGGGTGCTTTCAGACAACAAAAGGCTGGTCCATCTGCTTATAGGTTTGCCCCAAAGCAGGAGTTTAGCCAAGTTAATTTTTCTCCTGGGAATCACAGCAGCAGTATTACTTTATCTTTGACCTCCAGGTTAAGATCACTGGGTAGGAAGTAAGGAAACTTGCTGTCTTAAGTGTTTGAGCCGCTATAACAAAAATACCATAAACTGGGTGGCTTATAAACAACAAACATTTATTTCTCACAGTTCTGGAGGCTGGGAAGTCCAAGATCATGGTGCCAGTAGGTTTGGTGTCTGGTGAGGACCTGCTTTCTGGTTCACAGATGGCACCTCTTGCTGTCTCAGCACATGGCCTCTTTTGTGAGTGTACTGATCCCATGAGCGCTCTGCCCTCGTGACCTAATCACTTCCCAAAGGCCCCACCTCCTAATACCATCACCTTGGGCATTAGGTTTTCATCATATAAATTGGGGAGTATACAAACATTCAAACTATAGCATGTGGGTTCAAGTTTCTACTCTGCCTGTAACTCATGGTGTGGACAGGGCACCTCACCTCTGTGGACCTCAGTGTCCTCATCTGTAAAAGATTGGGCTTAGTCGTCTCCAGGCTCTTTCCAAACTCTAGAAAACGGGACTCCCCAGTCGGTTTCTGCTGGGTCTTACTCATTGCCTCTGCAAGTTCCAGATTACCTATTTAGAAATATATTTATGGAGGCACCATATAAAGAGCTTGAGGGGCTCCCCCAAAATTGGAGCTAGACTAGGGCTGGGAAGGGTTAGAAAAACAGATGTGTCTATGGAGAGTGGGGATGAGTGGTACTTGCCGGGATATGAGTGTAAACTGAAGGTGACAAAATCATATGGTTCAACAAGTATTTATGGAGTGCCTACTATGTGGTGGGTATAAGACCATTATAAAGGTTTTAGTGATTTCAGCAGGAGTCAGGTTACATTTTAGAGTGAAACAGGCCACTTCAGAGTGCTAACCCCATTAAGTTCTGACCAGCCACCAAACCCTGTGAAAACCAATGTGCCCACTTTGAGGAGGTGGTTTGACCCTTCCAGGGTCAAGCTGCATCACTGCAAGCTTGAAATGATGGAGTGAGGCAGACTCAGAGCCGATGTGCCTTCCAGGACAGGTACGAGTTCCAGATAACAGCAACACACTGGACGACAGCCAACCTAAGGAACAGGGATGGCACCGTGAAGAAGAAGCAGAACAAGGACAAGCAAGCAGGGAGAGATGGGAAAGTACAGTGGGATAAGGGGGATTATTTCCAAGAATGCCCAGATTTAGCTCTCCTTCCTTCAGCCCCCATGGAGGGATGTGTGGCTCAGACGAGAGGAAAACCAGCTCGGGTTCTGGTGCCAGCCCAGAGCTCTGTCTCCTGGACAAAAGCTCCAAAGTTAACCCCCCCTCAGCCGCCATCTCGCCATGCATGGCTCCATTATTCGTACTGCTGTCCAGGCTCCTTCTAAATACACCTGTCCGTCTTGTACAGCTGAGATCTCATCTTCCGAAAAATGTGCTGCCTGCCATATAAAGTAGCACCTCCTTCTCTTTATTTTAAATATACCTTGCTCTAGTTTCAAAGAGCACTGCAAGGACCCTAAAGTTTCATTTAGTTCATAAGTCTATACTCCTTTTAGCTGTGCTACTCATGTCCATTTTGAGCCTGTCCCCTCTGAAGAGTTTCATGCTTTTCCCTGTTCCCAAAGCCCCCACACCTCCAATAATTTTAACCACTCATCTTGGTTCCACTATATATTTTTACTGAGATTTCAGCAACTACCTTCATTATCTAGGATAAAATAATATTTTGCAGTGGACTAACCTGACCACGTTCCTACTTGTCTCTTTGGTCTACCTTTCTGCCTAACCTAGGCTGCAGCCCTGCCCCTACAGACATGCCATCAAAGGTAGAGAGCCCAGGTGGGATGGAGACAAGGACTGTGGAGCAAGGTCCTCCCTAGGAAGATGAAAGAAGTCAGCGGGCAGACACTCTGGGATGCTCTGTAATAAAATGCTCAGGAGTCTGAGGAGTTCTGACCAGGGCAGAGTGTTCTGGGGGGTCTAAGGTAGTTCAAGGTTAAAATGAGAATCACTTTGTCTCCAACCGTTCACAATGTACATCTTCCTTGAAGGGTGGTGTGGGGATCTGTCATACCTGTAATGAAGAGGGACCAGGTAGAAGTTGGCTAACTGCACAGCAGGCCAGAGCTACAACAGAGAGAAGGTAAAGGTTGGTGGGCTGCCTCCATCACCTGACCCCAGACTCCCTGCCTTGCCTGGTCTGACTCCAGCTTCTACAGACGAGAATACGTTGCACAACTGCGTGAGTGCTTCCCTGAGTATGGTGCCCATGTGGGAATGAGAGAATAATCCCAGCTGAGGGATTTCTGTGTCAGGAGGACCCCCAGTCCCTGGCACTTCTGGACTCAAGGAAGAGGAGGCAGCTGAGGCGTCAGCTCTTACATAGTAGTTGGTGATGAGAGCATCAGGGTAATCCTGAGGAGACAAGAGAAGGAACAAGTGAACATTTGCATTTCCAGGGAGCTCAGACCTCCTGATCTGAGTATCACATAGAGACTTCTGTTCAGAGAAGTCACCCCTGCACCACTGCCCCTCAGCTCCTCTCCTCCAGAGCTGCGGCTCTGCCTGCACCTCCACCCTTCCCATCCCCATGAAGCCTGCCTCATTCCCCTGGGCCTGCCGGCCTGCCATCCAGAAATCATCCCCACACCTGCCCAGCTCACCTGCTGGAGTTTGGCCCAATTGTCCTGGGCTGACAGTCCATTGAGTGTCCCTACCAGTGAGAGGAAACAGCCCAGAAAACATGGGGCAAAGCCCCCCTAGGGAAGAGAAATTAAAGCACTGTGAGCACCTAAACCCCTGCCCTCCCTTGACACAGCTCACCCTCCCCAACTCCCTTTCCTTGTGCTCACCTGATCCAACAGCATCTTCTTTAGTGCATCCACCTTGGTGGTGCCAGGGATGAGCCGGTCCAAAACCTTGTACCAGCCTCCTACTACAGGGCCCTGAAAGTAACCCCCAAAGAGGGGAGCAGGGATGCAGAGGGGAGCATTAGGCCTTTACATCACAAAGCTCCTCCCCAGCATATTAGAAACCAAACCCCAGGGGGAGCAGACACTCAAGGCTGGCTTAGATGTGAGAGGGTCCAAGGGAAACTAAAGGATGACAGGGAACTGAAACCACTGTCCAATCCACCGGCAGCCCTGCTGTGGGCAGAACTTACCACAAAGCCGCAGCCCAGGGAGACCATGGTCAGGGTCCGGCCAGTCTCGTGTGCCTGCAGACCTCGCCTCTCCACCAGCTGCTGTGAGATAACATCACCCAGGCCCATCAGAGACCCTGTGCAGGGTACACAGGTGTTGTCAGGACACCTCCCAGGGACAAGCTGCCATCCCAAGGAGGGAGGTAAGTCTGCCCACTGAATGAGGCTCTGGCACTCTGAGGCCAGGGCTTTCATTCTGGGGCAAATGGCCAGTCTTTCCTGCTGCTTCAAGGATGGTAACACCTCCCCAAGGGTGGTGATATTTAATATGTGTCCTGTTAGAAACTGGGATGAGCAGCCTTGAGCAGGCCAGGGCCCAAGAACACCGCACTGAGCAGTGAAGGAAAGCTGGACTCAGAAACCGCAGGTAGGGGAAGGAGAATCTGAGGTGCCAGGGGCTGAGATGCACTGACTGTCGGAATTGGAAAGGCCTTCCAGATGTTTTTGTGCAAACCCCTTACTCTAGAGTTATGGATGGAAACGAAGGTCCAAGACCTCACATAACCAGTAAGTGGTAGAGCCAAGGCCAAGGACCAGGTGGCTTGATTTCCTCGACAGTGTTCTTTCCAGGACGCCTTACTATGAATAGATCATGTGCAGAACGCTAAGGGATCCTGGGGTTGTTTTTCCCCCCAGCCGAAGGCAAGGCCCTGGCCAATGTCTTCACCTTGGTTTTGGGATCTCTGTTTGTGGAGAACAGCAAGAATAACTCTAAAACATAAGTGTTCAAATGGTCCCAGGCAGGAGGATGCCTGGCTGAGCTGCTAAGAGTCCCTGCAAGGAAGGATCCGGTCACCTCCCAGCACAGTCAGGTACACACAGACTTCCCATTCACAGCCTCAGACTGAGCTGCCAACAGGTATTAAGGCCATTTCTCCCCAGGTCTTTGCACCTGCTTCCCCTCCCCTCACTCGCACAGACACCCAGCTCCAAGTAGCACTAAGTAGGACACCCACACCCAGAAACCAAGACAGAAACCATCACTGTTTGGGCTCCCCTGGCTGGTGGCGCAGTGGTTAAGAATCCGCCTGCCAATGCAGGGGACACAGGTTCGAGCCCTGGTCCGGGAAGATCCCACATGCGGCGGAGCAACTAAGCCCGTGCACCACAACTACTGAGCTTGCGCTCTAGAGCCCGTGAGCCACAACTACTGAGCCTGTGTGCCTAGAGCCCGTGTACAAAAAAAAAAAAAAAAAAAAAAAAGAAACCATCACTGTTTGCAGAGCCCCCGTCAGTGACGGTGGTGTGATGGTTTCTAGCAAACACACACTTCTACTAGGGCCACTTGGGAGTGACCGTATGACCTTCAGCTTTGCCTGTCCATCACAGTGAGTAATGAGAGTCCCCTCCAGCCCCATAGCCACCACTGTCCCTGTGCCCTCAATTAGCACTGGGCAAACACATCCTCATCCTTGGCCCGGAGCTGGCTCTGACGTCCGTGCTGGCTGCACACTCATTGCTCTTCGCCCGCACCCCTGCACAGCCCTGCCCCTGTGCAGCCTCGTCAGAGGCAGCTGAGTAAGGCTGAGAGCTGGGTCGGGCTGGGGCACCCACAGGTGACCTAGGCTGCTGGCCTCAGCTGCTGGGACCCCCAGCACACCCACCAAGGGAGCCCTGCCTCTCCTCTCCCTGAAACTCCCAAAGTAGTGGAGGCCCTTCCCAGAACATGGCTAGACATGGCCTCCCAGAGGGCAAGGACAGAATCCTAGATGTCTTTGTTCTCTTATCCCCCACCATACCGAGAGCCTGGCAGGTGCTCAGAAAATAAACTGGGAGAAATGTCAGAGGTACCACCCAGACAACAAGACTGCCCTGGGAAGGGCACAGAGGATGCCAAGTGTAGCCCAAAGGATGCACCCAGGCTCAAGGTGTGAGGAGCAGTGGGGCTGAAGGCTCGCTCCCCCTCCACAATTGGCACTGAATACCCTATCCCCTCTCCCTAACAACTTGGGGTCACCAGCTGCGTGCCTAGGGAGGGGAGGGAGCTGTTGTGGCCATGCATAAGGGAAGAGTGACCCTGACGAGGCCTGGGGAAGGGGGAACAGAAAAACAGTCACTGCTTAAATGAAGGGACTAACAGTTTGACATTTGGCAAGATGTTTACAGTATACAAAAGGGCTCTCATATATTTAATCCTCACAAAAGGTCTGGAAGGTAGAGGTCACACTTCCATTTAATGTCTTTGAGAGATGAGGTGACTTGCTAAGGAGTGGAGCCTAAAACCAGGCCTTCTCTCAAGGGGGTACAGGAGGCCAGGGAATCCCCAGCAGAGGCTGAGACCTGGGCTCAGGGGCCAGTGGGCACCAAGAAGCTCCTGTGGCTGCTACTCATGGGGGGTTCCTGCCCAAACAAGGCCCCAAAGGCCTGCATATCAAAGACACTTCCTGGACTAACGCACTTCCTCTCTGTCTTTCACTCCCCAGAATGTGACCACCTCTGTTCCTTGTCACCTTGTGGGGAGGGCAAGCAGCAATATTCTTGGGAGGGAAACAGTCACAAAGAGAGGGGTGTTTTCACTCTTCACGGCTTACCAACAGTCACACAAGCTAAAGGCAGAGCAGGAGTGAAAAGCAAAGTCCCTGACGTGCAGTCCCACAGTCCTGCAACCCGGCAGCCTTTGAGAAAGATGGATTCCAGGCCCCCAAACCATGCCCATCAGGCCTGAGAGACAACCAAGCAGCAGGAGTGAGCAGGTGGTGTGTAGCCTGTAGCCCTGCCAGTTCTGTCCATTTCAGACAGAACCATGCCCAGTTCCTCCCCTGGAGGAACACAGATCATGAGGCCCCGTGGGCCTGCAGCAGCTCCAGGGAGCTCTAAGGCTTTGGTCTAAGCACAGAGCAAGGCCTTTTTTTGGTCAGAGTGATTGAGCAGGAAGGGCTGACATCCAGATTCCTCATCCCACCTTCCCCAACCCAGAGCCCAAACAGACCCCAACCGTCCTAGGCTCTGGGAGTCCTCTTGGACGTATTTGGTTGACCTGGACCCTCCAGCACTCTGGCTCCCCTTTCCTTGGACTTGTTTCCAGGGCGTTGGGACTACAGGCCTGCCGAGACATAACGCCTGAGCCCCGATGGGGCAGGACAAGGGGCTGCCGGGCGGTGATGCCCCAATGCCAGGCTGGGCGCAGAGCCCAGCGGGCAGACGCTGGCGTGGGTGTGACATCATGCCCCTGGGTAGGTGCCAGTTCTCATGCCGTCACTCGCCACCAGATTCAGCAGAGTCGGGGGGTGGGGGGGAGGGCTTGGGGAGTGCCTGCCTCTGAGCACAGATCTATTCGGGACCACCTTCTGCCCACTAGTGGAAAAGCCCCAACTTCCATGCCCTCATCCTAGGCATGGGTGGGGGTAAGTTCTCTACTTCCCCTATTTTGTTCCTCTCCTGGCTTTTGTGTGTTGAGTCTTAGATGCAAGAAACCAAAGTATTAATGGAAGATGAGAAAACTGAGGGGCAGGAAGTTGGAATGAGGAGCAGGAAACTGTCCTTGGCTATGGGAGGCCTGGGTCGGCAGGTGTAGCTGCTGGCAGGGGGCCAGGGTGCTGTCTCATTCCTCTCCAGAAGTCTCCAATAATTAAATAGCCGCCTGGGGTAGGGGCTTGGTCTGGCAGAGCGTGGAGGGAGCTGAAGCCCAGCAGTGACAGGGGAGCGCCTCCTCTGGGATCCGTGGGAGTGCTCTCCCCACTCCTGGCCTGAATCCTTCCCACTGCTAGAAAGCAAGACAAAATGGAGGGTTCTGCAGCTTGTCAGGTACCTAAGCCCAGACCAGCTGGAACTATACTCAGCATTCTGAGGTCCCAGGTGTCTCAATTGCAGGGCAGTGCATTGGGAAGTGCCCCAGGTTCTAATGCCAGCTCCACCACTGACCATGAAACCTGCTGCATATCACTCCTCCCTCATGCCTCAGTTTCCTTCTCTGTAGTATCAGGGGCTGGACTGGATGGTCTCTAATGCCTGTTGAGCTCTCACATTCAGATTGCAGGGAAACCAGTGTCTGCAGAAGCTCAGCTGCTTCCACAGCAGGATCAGAGTGGCCTAAGATGGATGGAACTGGGCCCCCTGGAGACAGGAAGGGCCCTCAGGAAAGGATGAGAGAAGGCTGACTTAGACTCTGCAGAACACACAGCAGACCTTTGCCCAGGCTGCCCTGTTCCTGACTCTGGCTTGGCCCAAAATAGGTGTACCAGACACTTCTTTTTTCGATTCACTTATCTCTTACTGCAGCCGCCACTGCAGTTCAGCTGATGGGTCCTTGTCTCAGGCCTGTGCCTTACCTGAGGCTGAGCTACTGGTGCTTTACCTGGGGATGATGCCTGTGCAACCTGGTAGAGCACAGAGCACGGGCATCAACATCCCCTGTGGCAAACCTTTGACCAACGTGGGATGGAGCCAGTGGGTAAAGGTTTCTCCTTTTCTCCAGAAAAGACTATTCACCCATAAAGTCCTAAGAGGCATTTCAAAGAGCTTCTCAGTCAGTTCTAAGGGACTGAGCAGCCATGTGCCCTAAGCAGTGTCCATTTGATAACGCACCCTTCTATTGGCTGTCCCTCTTCCCTCTCTCCCCACCATGGATCACTTCCTAACAAAGTACCTGCAAAGAAGCTTCAGACTCTACTTTTTGGAGAACCGAGCCTAGATGGTTATCCATGTTCCAAATTTATGGCTAGTGGAACAAACCCAACCCAAGCACCACTATAAAAATAACAGCTTGTTGTTCTTGGGTTGTCAACACTCATACAAAGGGCCAACTCCTGGAGCCTTTAAGTTTCTTGAGCATTTTCTGATTTCTAAAGCCTTTTCAGAGATAATCCCTACACTGACTCTGTGAGGTCATATAACTAAACTCAAATTCTAAACGAGGAAACTGAGGCTCAAAGAGGTTTATTTTCTTGTCCCGATTCACACAGCTACTAAGTGCTATGGCTCTGAGATTCAAACCTTGGTCTTCTAACTCCAAGTCTGAAATCTCTATTCTGTTTTCCAGTGTGATGAGCTATGCCATGGGACCTTAGGAACTACCGTGCTGGGATCTAAAAACAGCTCAGTGAGCTAAATCCACTTCCCCCTTGATTAGTTTGATTCGAGTACACTGAGCAGCAGGGAAGGAAAAGTCTGAAAGGTCTGGGAAAGTCTGAGAAAAGTGCTACCTGGCGGTTGCTTCAGGGCTGAGATACTGGCACAGCCTGAGGAAGACTCGGGGTGTGGAGCCACAGCACTCCAGCACTGACAGACCAGCACCCCAGTGCAGCTACGTATCTGCACTTGGACCCCTTGGAGCTCTAGCTCCTGCCTTCGTCCGCTGCAGATCCCTTGGGTAAGGAAACACAAGGACCATCCTTCCCTCCCTATTCTTGATGGCCACAAAGGGGATGGGGGAAACTTCCTTCTGGCAGTTAGGGTCCCTGAGGGAATCTGAGGCTGGGCAAAGGGCCCAGCGTGTCAGTTCCCATCACAGCCACCCAGTACAGCATGAGTCACCACACACGCAGCCAGGTGAGTCATGCAGGCTGACGGACACTCTGAGGACAGGATGGGGGATAGCTGGGCACAGGAGGCTGGAGAGGGGCCCAGGGAGGAGCAAAAGACTCCTTGGCCAGTCACTCAATGAAGTTCCTAGTGCTGATGTGGGGCTATTCCAGTAACAGGAATTCTGTTGTATCCTGGCTTTCAGTAGCATCCCCCCACCCCACCCCTTTTTAACAGTCTTCCTCTCAGAAGCCCATGGTCCTCATTAGAATCCTGTTCCCTTCCTCTAAACATAGGCAAGCCCTTATCTTAACTGGTCACTCTCGCACTGCCCCAATAGTCACAGGCCTTCCAATCCTTCCCCCTATAAAATTTATCTCTGTGCCATCTCCTCTCATATTAGCTAATCTGCAAAATGAGATGAAAATAAATACAGGTCAGTCACTGGGTTACCTTTGTGAGGTCGCTACTCAATCACTGGATTTAGAGTAAAAATAAATCCTTGATTAGTATATTGTTTGAGGATACATCCATAGATAGTAAACTATAAGAAAAGCAAGAGAATGATAGAAACAAAACTCAGGAAAGTGATTTTTTCTTAGGATGTATGAATTAGGGACAGGCATTCAAGGGGTCTCAAAGCTGGGTACTGAGACAGGAGTATTCAGTTTACTTTTATTTCAATGGTACACACATATCTTAATCATTTTTTTGTGTGTATTAAGATATATTTCACAATAAGAACAATACTAAGAAAAATAAACTGGGGTAAGAGTCTGATTCCAGCACTTATTAGGTGTGTGATCTAATGTGGACCCAAGTAATCTTAGCCCACTTTGTGTCCCCACCTTTGTGGGGACCCTATGAGATAATGTGTGCTGGAAGTGTTTTGCACACTGTGAAATGTTAAAGGAGCCTTTGTTATTGTTCATTTTCTAAGTTAAGGCCTCCTCGGGGCAATGCCTTTCTTTATCCTAAGGGGATGACTCCTCAGGTTTGTGAGGACTTTCAGATCCTACTTTATAGCCAGGTCATCTATGCGTAGCCCTTTCCTTAAGAACAGCCTTGGGGACCCTCCCTCCAAAACAGACTGGGGTGAGAGCCAATCCTTCAAGGGGTCTGAATAAAAGCAAAAAATGATGGCGGGGGTGCAGCGAGCTTCTGCCTCCCAGGTCAGCCTGCGCTGGTACCACTAGGTCCCACAGGGACACTTACCAGCTGTCAGGACCTGTACTTTCCACGGGTGAGCAGTCAGAGCCCGCTGGTATGCCCGCCAAAGTGCCATGCTTTCTGTCAAGGCGAGAGGAGAGGGGGGTCACCCCCACTGCCCCTCTCCACAGTTAAAGAGACTTTTGTCCTTCCCTTGTGCCCACTCCCTCTTCCCCTCCCGCTTCTAAATGGGCAGAGGCTTCCTGGACAGCTTCCTGTCACAGAGATCGCCTTAGGCAATCGGGGAAGAGAGGAAGGCTGTGGGCGGCTATGGAATATCGGTGGCCGCCACCCGCCACCCCACCCCCAGCCCTGAAGCAGGTCTATCTGGGGGCCTCTGTCCCGACCGAGACACACAAGAGGACAGGTTTGCTCTGGCTTTCACCCAGAGCCTGGTCGGTCCCCAGATTCAGACTCTCAGTGGGAACCACCCCGCATCCTTCCCGAGCCCAACTCCACCCCAGAAAAACGGCCTCTGACTCCCTGGGCCTGGAACGGTCACAAACGCTGCTGCCGCTACGGGATCGCTGCGCCTTGAGCGGTGACCGCGGAACTCTCGCTACTCACCAGCGCGCGAGCTCAGCCCTCCCACGTGACCTGAGCGGCGGAGGGACTTCCGCCCCAAATCCCGCCCCTTCCGCTCGGCTGACCCCTAGGCTTTCCCCTGCATCCAGGGCCGGAATGGGAGTGGATTCAGCCACTAATACCGTGGAGAGGGGCTCGGCTCGGTCTGCGCTGAGTCTTGGTGCGGGGCCCGCCTGCCCACGTGGGTCCGACCTCTGTCTGCTTCTGCCCCTTCTCTCCCTGCTGCACGGGCCTCTTAACCTGGGTAGACTCTCACTGTTCCCGCATCCCGGAACTGGCCAAGGTCCAGACGTCGTTCTCGGTCTCAGGAATCATAGTTTGGAAACTATTAGCCATAGTTAAATGCGTGCGTGTGTGTTACTTTTTTTAAAAAAAATGTAAGTTCTTCACTAGCCTCAACTGTGAGCTCCTGAATGGGTGGAACTGGGTCTTGTTGGTATTTATTGTCCTCATAGCAACTAGATCAATGCTTTGTGCACGGTAGCCTTTAGAAATGCTGCGTAAAGATGACTGTTCCCTGGAAATAATTCGGATTACAGAACCTCCAGTTTAGATACTGGTTTCATAACTAGCGGGTTTGCAGCCTTGGTCATCAGTAGACTTGAAGTTCCTCATCTGTTAAATTAGAAGGTTGGACTTTGTTTTTCAAACTGGGCTCCTCAGTTTTAGGGCTTTATAGATGTTTGGGGAAGGGGTATCACAGGTTCTTCTTTACCTAAGCCTTTAAAAAATACATGTATACTTCTAGAAAAAGCCACATTTAAACAAGGGCCCACAACTAAAACTGTTAGGAAACCAATAGATGAGGTGATTTCCTAATCCCTTTCCAGCTCTAACATTCTAAAATTTTGTGAATATACTGCAACATCCTTTCTAGGGTAGTGGAAACATTCACAAGGCTGACAGCCTTTGCTTAATCATCCCTAGGGAGCTCACACTTCAGGAGGCAACCATATCTGACTCTTTCAGGGTCTTTACCTGACTAGCTCCAGCCCCAGTTTACTCAATTCCTATATGATTAAGGCAGGGAGAATCCTGTAACGGGTAACTGGAGAAACACAGTAAGGAGGCAAGAGAATTCGATGTCACAAACATTTAACTAAAGCTTTCTATATGCAAAACACCATGCTAGAGGAGTGAATTTACACTAGTAATAGGAGACCAAATGTGCTAAGTTGGAAAGTTGTATTCTGAAGTCAGACTGTCTACCATCACTCAGTAGTTATGTGGCCTTATTCAGACTGCTTAACCTCTTAGAATCTTATCTTTGTCAAGTAAAATGGGGCAATACCAACCTCATAGGGTTAAATTAAGTAACATATGCTAAAGTACTTGAAATAGATCAAGTGCCTAATAAACTCTCATTTAACCTCTTTTCCTTCCTTTTCTCTTGGGAGCGCATGGGAGAATAATTTTTACTGGAGAAATCTGGGAAGCCCCTTGGTGGAAGTGGAATTTGAGTGGGGGCCTTGAACAATGAATAGGACTTAGGTGGAGATGGTGGAAAAGGACACTGCAGGAGCAGGGAATAGTGTGAGCAAAGGCACAAAGGAAGAAAAGTACAGGAACCTATGGATAGTATCAAGTATACATCAGGAGGAAAGTTTGGAAGGGGAGTGGGCTGGGGCAAAAAGGGCTTATGACAGAGAGAGAGAGCAAGGGCTGAAAGCATTTTCCTGCTTTTCTTTTGGTGGATGAGATTAGGGCAGAGACCCAGCAGCAGAAGCAGGGCTGCCAACACCAACCTACAGCCTCAATGACATGGGTCCCCAGGCCCCATCTTTTCTACCACTGAACGTGGGATTTCCTGAGGCAGTGTCAAAGGGCTGTTGTGTAGAATGAACAAAGCTCCTCTGCAATGGAAAGCACTTCCCTACCAGTCCTCTCAAAAAGAGAGCTGGCATAACCTGAGCTGGCTCAATAGGATGGGGCATACTTGGCTGCTTTGCATTGACGTGAGTTGTCATCTCTCTGCTGCTAATGGTCTGGGTTGCCTCCAAATCTGTTTCCTCTTCTGTACAGGGGAGGAACTGAACTACTTGATGCCTTTCCTCTTAAAGATTTTCTCACATAGTGCTAAATTCCCTTCACTGAAGAAGCACAAAGCTGTTCCCAGATATTTGGCCAATCAGTCTACAGTGTCAAAGTGTTCTGTTCCAGGTAGGCACTGAACTAATCTCCACTCCCTTAAATAGGAGCTGGCTATGTGTTTTTCTCTATTTCCTGAAGTCATCTGACTACTCCCTGCCCCAAACCTCAGGTTGTAGTCTTATACATTCCAAGACTATGGCTTGCTTATTTCTCCTTGTGGGGTCTATCCTTGCTTAAGAGGCAATACTGTAGTCACCGTGAGTCTGCAACATCCCACAAGAGGATTCTAACAAGATGAGCTATAATACACTACTGTGCTTGGGTTTGAAATACCTCCTATAGAGTTGAAATAGAGTAGCTAAATATGTTTAATAAGTCAACAATGTGACAGTATAATGAAGGATCAAAAATCATGACGTGTAAAAGAATGGTTAAAGTAACTGAAGATATTTAATCTAGAGAAGAAAAGACTTGGGAAACACATGATAGCTATTTTTAAATACTTAGAAGGGCAATCATAGGGAAGAGTGACTAGATTTCCTAACACCCATGGTAAAATTTATAGAGGTATACTGTGTGACTTGATATAAAGGAAGATTTTTAAAAAATGACTGTCTACGAGTGCTCCAGAAGGGTCAGATGACCAGTGATCGGGAATATTTCATAAGCAGGAGTAAGATCTGAGCCACTGTTCTGCTGGCAGGGTGTCTGTGGTGTGTTCCTCAGTTACGTAAATACTAGAAGCAGCTTCAGTGCAATGAGTTACCATCGCCCCCTTGCGGCCTGTGTGTTGGGTGTGTTGCGTACTCTAAAGAGGAAGTTAGGAAGGCAGTAATACTGGATCCTGGCATATAGTCAGACAGGAGCCTTTATGCAGATACCCTTTCCAGTTCTCCAAACACCCACTCACATGTGGTCTCAAAAACACCCAGTACCTTTACTTAGTTTTACCCACTTCACAATATGCTCAATATGAGCAGTTTGACTCCCAAGCCTAGGTCAGGCCTGAGTGTTTCTCGTGAGCCATAGTTTTATGCTGAGGAGACTTGAGAGTTTGTGGAGGGAGAACCCCCTTGCCCGCGGGGGGCCGTGATGACAGAAGAAGTCTGTGTAAAGAGGGATCTAAGGAGTCCTGGGGAGGCAGGTCTAAAGGTCCAGGCCTGGCAGCATCACTGTCCAGGAAAGCCCCAGTTCCTATGGCTGTGTGCACGGGGCCAATTGTTCTCGGCAGACTGCATCCTGAGTGTTCTGTGGGGACCACGACTAGGGACCAGGCAGAAGGCGATGGCTGGTTGGAGGGAAGCCAGGCCCTTTAGTGGGGGAGGCCGGCTGGAACATAGCATTGAAGTGGGCTCGGCTTTCAAGCTGCATACGGTGGCCCAGTGGACAGGTGAGCGCACGGACAAAATGGATCCGAACTAGCCCTGACTGCCCCCCAGAGACCAGCCATCCATAGGAGTCCAGGTTTGGGCTGAATCGTACCTGTGAAGAGAATAGAAAACAAAAGAGATGCTCACAGTTGTTGCTTTAGGGAGAGTCTTAGCTCTAAGAGCAAAAAAAAAAAAAGCCACAAATCTGAATGGATAGGAGGACCATGATGGGGTTAGAGGTAGGAATGAGAAGACGATGAATGAGGTATGTCTATCCTGCTCTGGAGGATGAGAGTGCCGGAGCTGTTTCCCCCGCCTTAACCGTCTCCATTACCTTTTCATCTCCCATTTCATTGCTCACAGGCCCAGAGTTGGGAGGAAATGAGATGAAGGATGGCAAAGATGAGAGATAAGGTTCCTACCTTATGAATAGCTTCCAGCTGCAGCCGGTCCAGGCAGAGCCGTGTTTGCCCCTCTCCCTCCTGCATGCGCAGCATTGGCTCTCTGTGGGGCAGACCGTGGAATGAACTCTGGGGAGGAGGGTGTAATAGGAGAGAGAAAGAGAGCAGCTTCTTAGTTTTGCATCTTTCTGCTGGGACTCCTTAGGATTCCCTACTATACAAGGACTCAAGTGTTTTACTTTTTCTAATGCCACACCCATTCTCCTGGCCTCAATTTACCAAATCTGTGTCTTGAAAGAGCAAGTAGTGATGGTTGACGGTTTCAGCGTAAGTTCGAGCCTTGGGAGGGTTGGGGGCCCCAGATGAAGCAGAAGAGTGGTCCTGACCTTCAGGACTGTCCTGATATGGCATCAGATCTGCTTTATATATAGGCTAGAAAGAAGAATGTTAGATTAGGTTCTGTAATACTGAAGACTGAATAAAAGTAAAAGAGAAAATTGGTTTGGAGCAGGAAAGACTGTAAGTAGTATGTTTAAACATATGTTCAGATGCACGAGGGTAGGGGAGATTATGTACACCTCTATTCTAAGACTTCCAGGGAGAATGTCAGGGCTGGGAGACCTAGTACTAATTTGTACCCTGCTGCTAATTGGTAGCACTAATTTGAGAGGTCATGTGGATTAGGACCCAACAGATAGTGCTGCTATTAAATATTCATATACGTACGAATCTTCGATCTACAGGTCGTTTGACATTTATTGGGTTCAGTGCCATATCAGGCAATATAGCTGCAATGAGCTCCCCAGATATATCTCCTGCAGCTATTGTCCCGAGCCAGTCGGATCCTGAAAGACTCTAATAGGAAGAGAGAGATATTTTTCATTCATTCATTCATTCACTCATATTTATTCAGTTCTGTGAACTGGTAACAACTTCACAGTCTGAGGGGGGAGAGACATATTCGCACAAATATGAGTTTATCATAACCCATATCCCTGAAGATACAATTACCACACACCTATCTTCTCCTTTTATCCAAAACTACTGCCTCTGGGACTTCCCCAGTGGTCCAGTGGTAAAGAATCCGCCTTCCAATGCAGGGGACGCAAGTTCGATCTCTAGTCAGGGAACTAAGATCCCACATGGCGCGGGGCAACTAAGCCAACGTGCGCCACAACTACTGAGCTCACGCGCCTCAACTAGAGCTCATGTGCCCTGGAGCCTGTGCACCACAACTAGAGAAGAGAAAACCCGCACGCCACAACTAGAGAGAAGCCCACGCGTCACAACGAAAAAGATCCCGCGTGCCTCAGTGAAGATCCTGCGTGTCGCAACTAAGACCCTACGCGGCCAAAAAGAATAAAACAAATTAAAAAATATTAAAACAAAACCAACCAACCAACCAAAAAACCCACTACTGCCTCTTTCTGACCACCACTAGGTGAGTAAAGGGAACGTTTTCCTGTGTAATGAAGGTTTAGAAGAGAGGGGCTCACCCAGACAGTGCCTTTTCGAGGAGCAGTGAAGTAGGCCTTGAAACCAAGGTAACCAGCATCAATATAATGAATTCCACAGAGTCCATAACTGTAAAAGAAAAAAGAAAACCTTCCTTTTTCTATGGTTAGATTCATTTCTTCCCCCACAATTCAAACTCTCTCAGTGAAACAACCCTCAACCCTCCTCTCCTCACAACCATCTGGCACAGTGTACCCCAACCCTTAGGGCCTGTCCCCAGAGCTCCTCCTCTCTCCATCCTGCCGTACGAGGCATAGCAGTTGTCCTGAGCCACAGTGACACCATTGTAAGGGAGCAGCCAGGCCAGCTCTGTACTCAAGAAGCGCTTGATAGAGTTTATTGGTTCATAAGGTCGTCGAAGGTCCCAGAATTTGATTTTCCGGTCACTCCCTGCAGAGACTAGGAAATGACTGTGGAAAGATGGGAGAAGAGAGAGAGGATCAAATCTGAACAAGCCTGGAAGAATCAGCCTGTCCCAGTCTTCACCTCCCACCTCCACAACTCTCCTATACCTGTTAGCTTTGCACCATTGAAGGGTACGCACAGCCTGGTCATGGGCTAGGAAACACTGGAAGGGGTAGAGCTTCAAGGAGCCATCAGAGAGCCGTATCCGCTGCAGAGGCGAGTTCGTGGGAAGGTTCCAGAAAACCACCATGCCTGAGGTAGGGACAGAATGCATAGGTATTAGAGCCAGGTTCTCCCTTCTTGTTCTAATTCCTTTCTCTGGCTCCTAGGGTCTATGTCTTCTACTCTCAGACCTGATGGATTATGAAAGGCTATAGAGATCATGATTAGCTAGTCAACATTCCCTCCACGGTTTAAAGACTCAACCTGATATTTTTAGTTCCAATTCTCATCAACATAAAAGTAATAGCTTAGTCTGAGATCTGCAGTTGAAAGATAGGTTGAATGAACCCAGTGTCCTCTACTCCCTACTAAATAAAAATAAAGGGATTTTTAAAAAAGCATAAACCTTCCAGGACAAGGGTTGGCAAACTACAGCCCATGGGCCAAATACAGCTTGCTGCCAATTTTGGTAAATAAGTTTGACTGGAACACAACCACACCCATTTGCTTACCTAAGGTCTGTGGCTGCTTTCACTTTATAATGGCAGAGTTGAGTAGTTCCAACAATGGCCGAACAACCCACAAGGCATAAAATACTCACTATCTGAACCTTAAGAGAAATGTTTGCCAGCTCTGCTCTAAGGCAAAGAGAACAGGCAAGGAGCCAAAAGCAACAAAATGTAGAGGAATAGAAAACAAATGGACAAATAGAAACTAACTCAGCTGATCCAAAACAAGCTGACCCCTGACCAGGCTGGCAGAGGACGAAGTAATCAAAAGTATAACTTTGATAAAAGTGAAAGACAAACTAAAGAACAATAAGAATTTAATAAACAAAAGTGGGGGAAACCGGGACTTCCCTGGTGGCGCAGTGGTTAAGAATTTGCCTGCCAACGCAGGGGACACGGGTTCGAGCCCTGGTCTGGGAAGATCCCACATGCCGCGGAGCAATGAAGCCCATGCGCCACAACTACTGAGCCTGTGCTCTAGAGCCCGTGAGCCACAACTACTGAGCCCACATGCCTAGAGCCCGTGCTCCACAATAAGAGAAGCCACCACAATAAGAAGCCCGCGCACCGCAAAAGAGTAGCCCCCGCTCGCCGCAACTAGAGAAAGCCCGCGCACAGCAACAAAGACCCAACGCAGCCAATAAATTAATTAATTAATTAAAAAAAAAAGTTGGGGGAAGCATGTGAAGCTAAAACCCCTTTTATACATAAACTCAGGAAATGTAGCATCTATGAGCCTTTTTGAAAAAACTTGACAGTGAATTACAGCTAAGCAATATAAGTAATTCAGCAATGGAGGGGGAGACCGAGATGAAAGGACTGGTGGAGACAGGCAATCATTTTCAATATAGAGTTAAGATTAAGTAACTCTGGGAATTAAGACAGCAAAACAGCACTGAGTACCACATACCTTGACAGTGTAAGAACAAGACCACCAAAAGAAACACAATTAGGAGATTGTGAGAAGGATGACAGGAAGCAGTGTACGAGTGCTAATTCCCTTATCACCCTAGCAGAAAGTCTGCTGGTGTGTCTAAAAGTGAAACTGTCATTTAAAAACAATAACAACCTAATAATGCCAATTACTTAATGTTATTTATAATTTTTTACCTTTTTCCTTTTTAATCTTAAAAGTATCTTTATGGAACTAATCTCTCTGTGGTGAAAGAACATTTATTGGGACCTTAGCTAATTTTTCAGTTTCACTTGCCTTTTCCTTCCATAAAGTTAAAGTATAATTAAACTTAATACCTTTTAATTTAAAATAGTATCTAGAGTATGATCCCATTTTTACAGAATTCTTTATCTCTCCATCTAATCTTTTTATCTTTATACATGCATAGAGAGCAGCATGAAATGATATGTATCTACTCAATTATTTCTTTCTGAGTAGAAAAATTCTAGTGACTTTTTTTCTCTTCTTTGTATATTTTTACACTTCATGAAGAGTTACAAGTATATAATGGCGAACACTGAATCAAAAAGGAAACCACAACAGAAAAACAAGCATATATAAAAGTTTCAAGAGCGGTAGCTCCTTATGCTCTGCTTTGCTTTTCACCATTATAATATCCAGCAGCCAGGTGGTGGTGGGGCCGGGTGGGTATCCAAGCCAGGCTAAGGCACTGACCACACTCAGAGGGGTCTGATGCTTGCATAGACCCCACCTGAAGGGTTGCCACACATTGGACCTGCAGGGACAGGAGAGACAAGGCTAGGGTTAGGGATAACTACTGTTTGGAATAAAGGCTCCAATCCTTGTTTAATCCAGCAGGAGGTGGGAGATTTTTCAGGTGGAAGGAGACTCGCTGTGGAGTCAGTAAGGGAGGCTCAAGAAGATGGAGCCTTGGCTAAGGTAGCAGGTTCCTTACTCACCTTATAGATGGCAGGCTTCACTGCATCTGTGAGGGAAGAAGAGCAGTAACTGACACTCTGCATCCAGAGGACTGAGGTCCTAATTAGGCCTTGCTCTTAGGCCAGCACCCCCGGCCCTTTCAACCATGCCCTTCCCTCACACTCTTCTCTCTCTACCATCAAATGTATGAACCTGCCTCTATCTGCCCCCCAGATTCTCCTTTCCTCCTGTTCTATATGATAGCGCCCTTCCTCCTATCAGAATGGCTAACCCCTCCACTCGGCTCTCTTCTCATCCCCTCCTTTTCCAGAGCGTGGCTCATTTGGTTACCCTCCCCTTCTCCTGCCTGTCTACTTTCTCTCTCCCTATTGGGTCACTCTCATACTCACATGTAAACATGCACTCTTGTCTTCTATCTAAATCAAATGAACAAACCAAAACCTTCCTTTACCCATTCTTCTTTTTTTTTTTTTTTTTTTGGCCGTGCCACGCAGCACGTGGGATCTCAGTTCCCTGACCAGGGATTGAACCCACGCCCCTGCACTGGAAGCACGGAGTCTTAACCACTGGACTACCAGGAAAGTACACCTTTACCCCTTTTTCACCTCCAGCCACCGCCCTCATTTATATGATCCCCTTCACAGCCAAACTTCTGAAAGAATTGTCTATACATTTCTGTCTTCACTTCCTCACCTCCCACTCCCTCCTCAGCCCACTCCTAACACCAGACCACCGAACACCGGATTTCTCAGGGTTCAAACCTAGGTGCCCTCTTCTTTAATTACTCAGTGCTGTTGAAAAACAAATAAATTCAACCAAATAGGAGCTGCATTTCCTGCCCCTTCCTCTTTATGTTCACCTTCACAAAGGTGAATATAGAGGGAGAACTCTATATTCTCTCCCTCTCTTCACAACAAAGAGAGTGTGTTTACGTGTATGTGTGGTGGTGAGGGCAGGAGAGGTGGAGGACAGGATCTGGGGAGGAAGAGGAATATGGCGGGGGAGACAAGCCTCAGGCGCAAGCCTCAGCCTTCAGCAGCTCTTTACACAGCCAATTAACTGTAGTAGCAAGAGGGGGAAGACCTGAGAGCACAGGAGAGCAAGGAAGGGGGGGAGATAAAAGCTAATGTGCTGAAAGAGGGCAGTTACAAGACTGCCAAAGAGAGGACTGCGTGCAGGCTGCCAAAGAGAGAGGTCAAGAACAACACGTGTGAAGTCAGAATGGGAGGAGTGACTTGGTAAGGCTTTGTACTGGAGAGACTGGGCCTGGAGGAGTTTCAGGGGAGACAGACAGGCCCTGCTAAACTGTGGCCACAACTCCAGCAGCCCCATTCTCCTTGCTGTGCTACTCACCTAGGGGCTGCTGAGCCAGCAGGGCCTCGGGATGGGGCAGACTGAACAGCAGCACCTTCCCATCTGAGCAGGCAAGAGCCAGGAGACCCAACCGGGGCAAGAGAGGAGCCTAGAGGGGGAGACCAGATCTGCACTGAGGCTTGCTGCCTTCAGGCACCTCTCAGAAAACTTTTCAGGTTCTGGTCCCTGAAAATATGATATGGAGTTGCTGGAAAAACTCCACCCACCACTCTCTAACCTCCCTCCCTCCCAGAGCCAGCCCCTTGGTCCTGGCTCTGAGTCCTAGGGCCATCCCACAATCAACTGGGAGGTACCTTCCGAGGGGTGCCTGGAAGTTCCCACGCTCCACTGGGGCAGAACTTGAGGTCCCAGATGCAGCCGTGGTCACAAGCAATCCCATAGACAAAGTGGGCTCTGTTGCCAGGACTGAGGAGAGAAAGCATGTGGGGAGAATGGGTGGGAAGGAGGGGCCTGGAGCTGCCAGAGCCTGCGCTCCCCTTGTCTCAACCCAATCCGAGCCTTGCCCCCTTCCCCTGCCCAGCCCCATCCTTCTCTCCTCCTCAACCACCCTCCAATGGCAGTGTCCCAGCCCCACCTCACCAGCTTTCTTGCTGCAAGGTCCCAAGGTCCCAGAGCTGGAGCAGCCCAGGGCCCGAATAAAGCTGGCTCAGTGGGTGTGTCTCATTCATGTCAGGGCTGGAGAAAAGAGCCACATACTGCGAGGCTGCTGCCCCCTCTGGCACTGGGCACCAGTCCAGAGCCCAGAGCGGTCCCCCCGTAAAGAAAGACACATCCCAGCGCTCTGGGTGTGCTGTGATAGAGCTAAATCTAGAGAAAAGTCAAAGATGGGATGAAAAAAGGAGTTAATAAAAGGTAGTAAGGACTTCAGTAGATGAATGGATAAATAAACTGTAATACACCCAGACAATGGAATATTATTTCACACTAAAAAGAAATGAGCCATCAAGCCATGAAAAGACATGGAGGAACCTTAAATGCACATTACTAAGTGAAAGAAGCCCACCTGAAAAGGCTACATACTGTGTGATTCCAACTGTAAGATATTCTGGAAAAGGTAAAACTATGGAGATAGTAAAATGATCAGTGATAACCAGATGTGGGGGAGGTGGAGGATGAATAGGCAGAACTGACTATCTTTAGGGCAGTGAAAATACTCTGTAAGATACCACATTGATGGATACATGTCATTATACATTTGTCCAAGCCCACACAATGTACACTAAGAGTGCACCCAAAAGTAAACTATGGACTTTGAGCTATTATGATGTGTCAGTGTAGGTTCATCAACTGTAACAAATGTGCCACTCTGGTGAGGGATGTTGATAATGGGGGAGGCTGTGCATGTGGGGGGCAGGGAGTATATGGGAAAAACCCTCTCAATTTTGCTGTGAACCTAAAACTGCTCTTAAAAAAGAAAAAAAAAAAGTAATGCAAACAGAATGGGAGCTCCACCTGGAGCTCCTGTGAACTGACTTAAGCAAGCACCAGAACACCAGTCACAGTCTACAAGTGAAACCAGTCCTGGCCACCATCTGTATCTTCCTCCTTTCCTTCCCAAAGTCTGTCTAGTCCTAGGCTTACCTTCAAAGATGACAGGTTGTGCATTCTGGTTTACTACAGTATTCTCTCTAGGGCCAGTTTGTCTAGGTCTATCGGAGTAGATGTGACCTTGAAAACTGGTTTTACCCTAAACCTCCCTAGGCTCCCTCAGTCTGGCCAGCAGCGATAAGCACTGCACATTCGAGGGGGCTGACCAGATCTAGCCAGCACTCCTACCCTTGGGACCAATTGGACCAGCATTAAGGGAAGAACAGGGCCAATCTATCATCCCTTTCAACATCCATTTTTCATTTTCCTGTCTCCCAGAATCAGAAAAAGAGGTGCAATCGTCACCTGTTTATTCGGTAGAGTGTGCCATCTTCAGGAAGTCCTTCACGTTGTACAGAAAACAGTGGCGACTTCTCCTCCTGGGGCAGGTAGTGAGCTGCCTCACTGGGGGAGGGCAAAGGGAATAACCTAAGTTTGGAAGAGTTTCATCCATCCTGGGATTCCCATTATAAATCTAGAGTCCTCCGTTACCCTTCTGTCTCCAGTGGTGTCACCCCCTCCTAGATTTCAAAGATGTTTCTTCAACTTACAGTTCAGATAACAATTGCCACTTCCAGGCTAAAGGAATCCATTCCGCAAACTCCCAGTATGAATGCTTCTGTTCTCGGCTGGAGAAACAGAAGCATCATGAATGAAGGAAGAGAGAAATTCTAGAGCAGCGCTGCCCAACAGAAGCAGCGCTGCCCAACAGCAGCAGCTCCCAGTGATGGGAGCGATCTATTATCTGTGCTGTGTAACACGCTAGCCGCCAGCTGCAAGTAGATACTGGGCACTTGAAATGTGCCTAGTGCAACTGAGAAACTGGACTTTCAATTATATGTAGTTAATTGAAAATGAAATTTAAATGGCTTCATGCAGCTAGTAGCTACCATACTGGACAGCACAGCTCAAGGGCTCTCGCCTTGGACTTCCTTCGTGGCGCAGTGGTTAAGAATCCACCTGCCAATGCAGGGGACGTGGGTTCGATCCCTGGCCCGGGAAGATCTCACATGCTGCAAAGCAACAAAGCCCATGTGCCACAACTACTGAGCCTAGGCTCTAGAGCCCGCGAGCCCCAACTAATGAGCCCGCATGCCCCAACTACTGAAGCCCACATGCCTAGAGCCCGTGCTCCACAACAAGAGGAGCCACTGCAAGAGAAGCCTGCGCACCGCAACGAAGAGTAGCCCCCGCTCGCCACAACTAGAGAAAGCCCGCACAGCAACGAAGACCCAATGCAACCAAAAAATAAAATTAAATTAAATTAAAAAAAAAAAGAGCTCTTGCCTTTGGAGCAGTGCCTTTTAGTTATGAATGTCTTCACAGTGTTCTACTCTGCAAGTGCCTTCCGCCCTTCCCACAGCCCCACTGCTAGATAGTCGTTTGCACTCCTCCACCACCCTTTCATCCTCAGCCCCCATTCCCCAAGTCTCACAGGTCCTTGGTGAGATGAAGGCACTTCCAAACAGGAGCCATGATGTGATTTGGTAAACCATTGGGAGCCACTCCCCGGCAGTGTGGCTTCTGCTTCTGAGGATCAAATTGAAGAAAGTGTAAGGGAGAGAATCTTATAAGCTGGAGAAAGTCCCCAGGAGACCGCTTTCCCAACTTTTACTTTTCTTGGCATTACTTCCTCTCCAACCTTTTACCTATCAGCATCTTAAAAGATTTGTATCTCAACCATTACAATGACTTCTTCATCTTCTGCTCTTATTCCTCCATCAAAACCGCAAAACCTGCTCTCTGTTTTCTGTTCATCTTCCTTGGCATGTCTCCATGGCACCTGATTCAGAGGACTCCTTTTGCTTCTTGAAACTCCTGCCCTATGGGGTAGTCTCTCCTTATTCCTCCCATGTCTCTCCTTATTCCTCCCACGTCTCCTTCGCAGGCTCGCCCTCCTCTGATCCATTTGGTCAGTGACGGTATTTCCCAGAGTCCCTCTGTCTCCTCAGCCCTCAATACACGTACTCCTGGTAATTTCATCCTATGTCTCGTGGCTTTGACCACCATTTTAATGCCTGATTATCAAGTCTGCATCTTAGTAAATGTAAACGTTACTTAGTCTCAACTTTTCTACAAATTCTAGACCCAGTGTGGTGCTGAGCCATATTAGAGCCTGAGGCAAAAGGGAAAATCAATTATATGGTTTCTATCTTTATTTAAATTTTTGATATTTTCTTCACCACAGAGTTGTTGCATTAATTTTGATTTTTAAAATGTTGCATCGAGATATTTATCTTGATTACTGGGGGTTTTGGTGCTCCCTTAAATGTTGCATCTGGGAGAAGTAAGGCACTGGTCCCATATATCTGACTGGCAAAGAGACGTCTCCAGAAGGATGGCCCTTGATCTACCAGCACCTCCAACTCGACATGTCAGAAAGTAAACTCATCACCTCGCCTGCCCACCTTCCCCCGTCCTGAGTCCCCCACTCTTTCTGTGTGTCCAGGTTCAGTGTATGAGAGCACCATCAAAGCTGGAAATTCTTACTCCTTCAATTCCCAACTGCTATTAATTCTCTTATATATCTCCTTTATCTGCCTCCCCGTCTTCTCTTCCTTCACTGCTTAATTTAGGCCCTTACTAACTCTGGAGAACTAGAGAACTGAAGCTGTCTTCTTTATTGTCAACTGCAAATTAATCTATTGTCCTAACTGATCATGTTATTTTTCTACCTAAAAACCTCTGTTGTATAGAGTTTCTGTTCGGGATGACAAAAGTTTTGGAAATGGATAGTGGTGATGGTTACACTACATTGTGAATGCACTGAATGCCAATGAATTATACATTTTAAAATGATAAATTTTGTTTTATCTACTTTACCATAATTAAACACACACACACACACACACACACACACACACACACAACCTTTGTTGGCTCCTATCAGTTTTAGTCCTTTCATCGTCTCTAGTTTAATCTTCCCCACCACTTTACCCCAGGCCCTATGCTGCAGCCACAACCAATTTCTGGGAAAACCATCCTCTCTGGCAAACTTCTATTCCTTTCAAGACCTAGCTCAAGTATCATTTCTCCATGAAGTCCAAGCAGTTAACCATCCTTCCTCTACACGCCTAAAGCAGACTGTTCACTCCTGATGCAGCACTTATTACACTGTGAGCTTTGTAAAGCAAGACCTTGTCTTATTCATGCTTGTGTCTCCTAGCATAGAGTAGATGCTCAACATATGAACGAATAATCTTGTTTAGCTACACCCGTAGCCCCTACAATCTCAACTGTGTTTGAAGTTGCTCTTTTTTCCTTTTACCTGTTTAGGCCATCCTAGTTACTAGGCCAAAGCTTCCCTTCTAGGCATCCTGCTGACCCCCTAATAATCCTGCTATCCCCATTCACTCTGTCTATTCAGGTTACCCCTGAAGTGGATGCTCGTGCGGTGCTTCGGGGCACTGTAGGCTCGGGGTCAGACGAGCTCTCGCTTGGGGCCTCGCTTTCTTCTCCATCTTCAGCCTCAACCTGGAGAACGAAGTCTTCGTCCCGTGCAGTGCCATCCTCTTCTTCTCCATAATGACAGGCTGCCTGCTGCTGGCTCTTCTTGGGTTTGGTGGGGCTGCTCACCTTGGGGCTCTCAGGACAGGACACTGGAGCAGGCAGGGCTGTTGAGAGCTCTTCAGCCAGTTCCTGAAGGTACAGAAGTGCCCTGTAGGATAGGGCAGAGTCAGAGCAACACTCACAGACACTTAACCGAGAGCCCACTGTGCCCGACACTTGGCTGATTCTTATCTCACTAGATCCTCCCAGTGACCATGTGAAGTGGCTATTAATTTCCCTTCCCCTTTGATAGATGTAGAAACAGAAATCCAGGAAAGTTAAGTGACTTGGCCAAGATGATTCAGATCACATATGTGGAATCTGAACCCAGTTCTTCTGACTCCAAGTCCAAAGCACTTTTCACTCTACCACAGTCAAAGATCATTGAGGGCAAAGGGAAAGAACGGAAGGGCACATATATACTGACACATATTGGGCAGTAAAATTGCAATGAAGACTTGGAGGACATTGTGAAAAATGCGATAGGATATGAGGTACGGAAAGGAACCTCCCAGATAGACAAATTTAACCACAGATAAAATTGCTGTGGTAAGAGCTAGAAGATTGCTCAAGTCCCCAGATCCCAGACACCACCCCTGCTTACCTGACACCTCATCACAGTCCACTCATCTCTCCAGCATCTGCCCCACCCTCATCCCTTCACCCAGCCCCCCTCCACCAAGCTGTGCCCCGAAATCCTTACACTTGGGCAGCCCTTCGGCGGGGTCGTTCCCCAGGAGGGGTCTCAAAGTCCTCAGGGGGCCTCTTTGGATGTGGAGACTCTGGCTGATCTAGGCCTTTTGACAACTTCAGCAGTAGCAGATCTGCCTTGGACTTTCGACCTCGTTTCTTAGGCATGGGGGTGGACAGAGGGTTGGACTGATCTAAGAGACCAGGAACCCGAGGGGCTGATGGAGAATTAGGCTGCTGGGGCCTTTTGGGGCCTTTCCGTGTCCTACCACCTCTCTTCGGGCCAGGCTTTGAGGCCCTAGGCTTTGGGACCTTTGACATCTCTGAAGAAAGATCTGTAGAGAAGAATATGGGTCTGTGAGATGGGACCAGAGCTCAAGCCTCTTTGGAACAGATTACACCATACCCAAGTCTGTAAGGTCCTATGAGCTCAACCTGCTCTTGTTCATCTTAAGCTGAGCATGGGGAGATAAAAAGCTGAAAGGTCAAGGGACATACCTTGCTGTTCCAGTCTGGAGAGGGTTTCCTGTTCTGGAGGGAGCCTCCTCTCATCAAGAGAATCCTCAAATCCAGGCAAAGGGGTAGATAATGATGTCTCTATGGAAGCCTCCACACTGGTTGTTTCTGAAGAGGCCTTGACATCAAGCTGTTTTAGCACCTCTTGTCCAGGAGAGTCTACCACAGTCATGTTCCCCACGGGGCCGGCCTCCTCCAGAGCAACACAGCCGACCCCGTAGGGATCCATCAGCACCCCCTAAAATGGCTGCGCCTGCATATAAGAGACATACAAGTGAGTAGAAGGTAAAAGCTATTTGCACTGGCTCAGATTTTTCTACTTTCCTGTCTTTCTCTTCTCACAACCATTTCTCCAACCTCCCCCCACCTTCCCCACCAACCAGAAATCCAAGCTCTCTGATCATTCATTCATTCAGCAATAATTACTAAGCATAGTCTATATGTCAGGCACCATTCTAGGAACTGGTAACATGACAATAAGCAAGACAGACAAGGTCCCTGACCTCACAGAACTCACATGTTAGTGGAGCTGACAATAAACAAACAAGCAATAATAAAGCTACCATTTATTAAATGCTTACTATGTGCCAAGTATTGTACTAAGTGCTTTATTTAGATGATTTAAAGTGAGTGAACAATTATTTAACTACTCTCCCTGAAACCCAATGAAATGAATCATCCCCTCCCCCTCAAAAAAAAAAAAAGAGAGCGAGAGAAAATCACCTGTTATGAATGTAGGAAAGGGCCGCAAGTTTCTAGAATAGACTATAAGGAATAGCTGCCAGATGCTATACAGTTTACATCAAATTGAAGGAGGACAGGATGACTAGAGCTGACATCCATCTTTGTGAATATTAGTCAAGGTACAGATTTATTTAAGAATAAGTAATTCTCTAGTGTCCTGCTAGCAATCTTTCAGCTGGATGGGGGAGGTGGTAGCCTATGAGACAATTAAGGAACATCCTACTACATTAAGAGACCATTTCCACACTGAAGAATAGACTGAAAAATGGTCATGAATCTTCATTTTCTTCAAACCCAGGAAACCAGCTGTGCAACCATGGACCAAAGTAAACTGACAGAGATAAACAACACACTGACTACCAAACCAAAAACCTGAGCAACACAGAACTCTGCAAGGGCCCAGTTTCTGGCCAGAATAACCTACTTGTCTGTAACAAAAGGGAAGAAATAGCTCAGATCCCAGGAGGAACCCCTCCATAGGTCTATATATGTCTTAAGGATAAAGAACTCATCAGCCTCAGTGGAAAAGTGTGCTAATACAAATACCACAAGAAATATCATACAAATTAAAGTTTCCAACTGTCTCTCTTGAGGAAGCTACAGTCTATCATTATAAACTATAAGGATACATTATAACATCATATGCTAGGGATATAGTATAACACTATCAAGGTAAATAGAGGTCAGTGAGAATCCACCTACATTGTTCTCTGGTAAACAGCAAACCCTGAGAGAACTACTCCATTCAAAATTAGTAATAAGCAAAAAGGATCCAATGGGACCTATGCATAGTTACTATGGAAAGAATATAAAGGACACAAATGAAAAAGGTGAAAAGTACCCTTTCAAAGAAAGTCTCCAGAAGACAAGAAATTTTCCAACAAAAGCTTCTATTCTTTCAAAAAAGGCAAAGAGACTGTGGAATCCAAGATTCAAGAGACCAAAGAAGAAATAAAACAATGGCAAGGCAAAAAAAAAAAATGAGCTGGCAGTCATAAGGAAAGAAACTGAGTAAAAGAATAAAATCAAAGAAATGAAAACCAGAGAAGCAAAATGCTGAAACTATACATACTACTGAAAAGACAATCAGTGATATGAAAGACATGTTTGAAAAAAACCACACAGGTTGTAAAGAGATAAAAGTGATTAGTGAGAAGATGATATGGATGAAAAGAGAAAGTGGAAAGCCAACATATGAATAATTGATGTTCCTGAAGAAAAGAGAAGAAAAATGGGAACAGAAAAAAACATGTTCAAAGACCTAACAAAAGAAAATTTCCTGAAATGAAAACTAGAAATGTGTACTTTCCTAACATAAAGGAAGATCTCAGTCTATAGATCAAAAGGGCTTATGGTGCAAAAGACAAAAATCAATAAATACTCATTAAGACCAAGAAATACAAGTGAAGATACTAAATTTCTCCTACAAAGAGAGAAAAAAAAAAAATCAGGTCAGCCTCAGAGTTCTCAGAAACATTTGATGCCAGAAGATAAAGAAACATGAAAAGGATCAAGAGAATTCTTTACTTAACTGTCATTCATGTAAAGGTAAGGGGATGACATTCTAAATATGCAAGTTTCTAAAAAAATACACTTGAAGACCTAATTTAGCCAATGAAAGATAAATCAATATAAAGAACTTGCTAATGGAGAAGTTGTGTTATTAAAAGGCTGGCAGTAAGGATTTAACCCAGTGACACATCATTAACTGTGGTAACTACAGGTATAAAACAGATTATAAATTAAAAATTTCAATGTCCCACAATGTAAAAATACCAGTATTCTGATTGTAGTAGATTGGGGCAAAAGAAGAAGTTCTTAATTTTGCTTCTAAGGCTGACAAATTGAAAAATATAGATTTACTAATACCATTTTTTTGGGGGGGGGGTGCACCGTGTGGCTTACGGGATCTCAGTTCCTGGACAAGGGATTGAACCCTAGCCACGGCAGTGAAAACCTGGAATCCTAACAACTAGGCCACCAGGGAACTCCCTACTAATACCATTTAGATGTTTAATAGAACTAAAAACAGTATACTATATTGCTTCCAAAATACCCAATAGGGCTAAGAAATGGAATTTTTTAAAAGACCACATAATAAAAGATCATTAAAAATAATGGAAGCACACACACACACAAAGAGAAAAGAAAAAAAAAAAACAACACAAGGGTGACAGAAACAAGATAAATAAAAGGGATTTATTACAGGGTATTAAATGGTTCACATCAGTGGTTCTCAAAGGGTGGCCCCAAAACTGGCACATCACTTGGAAGTCAGTTAAGTGCAAACTTCCAGTCCTACCCCAGACCTACTGAATCAGAAACTCTGGGATGGGGCCAGCACTTCATGTTACAGCAAGACTTTCAGGTGATTCTGCGGCATACTCAAGTTTGAAAACCACCTGCATAGAGGATCACTGGAAGGGTTGGGGAAAAAACGTTTAGGAACAAGTACTTGTCAAATTGAGAAGCTGTTTACAGCTGCTGGTTCAAGAACCACATGGCTTCTCCTCTGCCATGGTGGGGAGCCAGAAGCTGGATCAAGAAGCCCCTGCCATAGCTGATGGCTCCATATATAAGCTGCTTCTGCAATAATCAGAAAGTGACCAACTGAGGAAGACTCTTCTCTGGCTCCCAGATCCAGAGCCGTATCACTGCCACTATCCGCAACAGCAAAATGCATGCCTTCTGGCCTGCCTCCTCTCTAAACTCAAGTCCAAATTTGAGTTCCTCAAGAGCACATTTGATTGGCAAGGCCTAAATCATATTCAGAATCTTGGATGGAAAAATTCCAGGCAATGAAATTTCTAGCTTTCCAGGCTCTCAGATGGAGGGTGCTCATTCTCTCACATCCCACTTACCCCAGGGTAGAAAGTAGGATCAGTATTTTCTCAATTCCTCTCCAGTGTCAATTCTTGACCAATAGTCCTCCCCATCTTGTAAAAACTTTGTTCCTTCCAAGCTCGTAAAGTTCAGCTAAATCACTGCTAGTCACTCCACTGTCACACCTGAACCTTGTCAGCATATAAAACCTTTTAACCTCTAAAATCACTAAGACACCCAATATCTGATCACAACCTCCCATCATTACAGCTAGATTGCTCAACTACTATCACTATATCTATTCTTTAACCACATTAATTAATCCACTGATCTCTCCAATTTCTCCCTATGTCAGCCACAAACCATCTAGTTTAGACTTCTTTATTTTAATCAGACTCCTGTTGATATTACAAACTTCCTTTCTTTTTGTTCCACAGGCCCGGCAAAATTCAAGCCTGGATGAACCAATCACCCATCTTCTCCACGGGAGCATGTAAGCTAGTTGAGCACTAGCGTTCTAGTTGAGCACTAGTTGAGCACACGTTCTAATCAGCTCCCATACCCTCTCTCCTCCAACGTCTGATACCCTAGTCCTCAGCAGATAACTTAACCTCAGATTTCTTAAACGATCAAAAACCATACTTCAATTTCTTGTCAGATAACCTAACACTCCCTGCCTCTGAGCCCCTCATCCACTTTCCAAAGCCAAACTTTCCATTTGTGTTCTAGCCCCATGCCCCCTCCTGCCCCACCGAAAGAAAATGAAGATGTTTATCCTTTTCCTTTCCATTGGCTCCTTCTAAACAGAATTTAACGGGAATTCCCTAGTGGTACAGTGGTTAAGGCTCTGCGCTTCCACCGCAGGGGACACGGGTTCAATCCCCAGTGGAGGAACTAAGAACCCGCATGCTGTATGGTGCGCCACCCCCCACCCCCGCCAAAATAAATACAATATGTGCCTCCCCAAAATAAATAAATAAAATTAAAAAAATAAACATTTAACTATTTTTTAATTTTCATCTTAACACAAATACAACTATCCTTCAACCCAGTTCTCCAACTAATATCCTCCTGCCCCTCACAGTCAAACTTTAAGAGCTGTCTGCCCTTGACGTTTTAATCACCCTGCTGCATCCTAACTAGGAGATTGCCCTCAACTCATCACTGAAGCTAAAGTGATCAATAACTGTTGTGTCAATTAGTCCAATACTCTTCTCAGTCTCGTTTAACTTGACCTCTCAGCAGCACCAAGGCTCCTTACCACTTGTTTCTTGAAACATTCTCTTTTCTTGAGAAGCAATTCAAGTCCAGTAACCTTCCAGATGTTTACAAAATTTCCTGTCTTTTACAGGTGTCTTACATCTGTTTGGTAGCTTTTTTGCTTGTTTGCAAACTCACCACTTTTGTCTCTCCAAAGTATTCAGTTTTAGTTTGCTTTCTTTTCTTTTTTAGAATTGTTTTTATAAAATCTTTAGTTGATACAAAATACTTATAAATAAGTGTAGAATATAAAGAACAACAATAAAACACCTGTATATCTGCCATGTTTCAACTTACTTTTAATAGAAACAGTAACTCTTACATACTCAAATTTCCTTAAAATTTAAATATATGTCACAATTATATAAACATAGTGACAAATCAACTTATATTAAAAATGTTCGAACCAACACAATGACTCTTGGCAAACATTCAGTTCAACTACTTAGAG
The DNA here is from genome assembly GCF_003031525.2 of Neophocaena asiaeorientalis asiaeorientalis. NCBI lineage: Eukaryota > Metazoa > Chordata > Mammalia > Artiodactyla > Phocoenidae > Neophocaena > Neophocaena asiaeorientalis. Next base: position 1,152,531 of record NW_020175181.1, on the reverse strand, counting down.
TGACCGGGCCTATAGGAAAAAAATCTACAGGCTTCGAGAATTCAGTGTGCCATGGGCATCAATAAAGTATGTTTTATGCAGGAAATGGAGAATGTCAGTTAACAGAGGGAGCTAGTTAAATGGAATCAGTTAAGAGAATTTCTACATGTCTTAAAGATTTTTCCATATCATTTTTCCACATACATCTTTTTCATTCTTCTTAGTTACTATATGGTGTTCCATAGGATTATAGTTTATTTGGGTATTTCCCATTTAATGGACAATTGGATTATAATACTATTACAAATAATACTGCAGTGAATATTCTAGTATAGATCTCTTCATTAATGAGAAATTATTTTTCTAGAATAATCATCTGAAGTGGAATTACTGTACTGGGTTAAAGGGTATACACATTTCAAAATTTAATAGATACTGCCAAACAGGTCACCAAGGTGAAAAGCAATTTATACTCTTACTAACTGTAAAAATGGGTATACCCATTTTACCACCCCTTGTCAATCTTTCATTTTTGCCAGTCTGATGGGTGAAAGAATTCTTCCCTACTGTATTTATTTGCATTGTCCTGGTAATAATTGAGATTAGCAACTCCTTTTTATATGTTGGACATCTGTCTTTTATGAATTGCCGATACACATAATTTGCCCATATTTCTATAGGACAAATTGATCATTCCTTATTTATCTGTGCAGTTATTTATGTTGCAAATATTTTCTCTCTGTATCTACCTTTTAAAAAAGCTTTGCTTATGCTTCTTGCTAAACTGAAGTTAAATTTTATAAGTTAAATTTCTCAGTCTTCTCCTTTATGGCTTCTGTTTGTCTTTTTTTTTTGGCCATGTTGCATGATGCGGGGATCTTAGTTCCCTGACCAGGGATTGAACCCATACCCCCTGCCGTGGAAGTGCAGAGTCCTAACCACTGGACCACCAGGGAATTCCCCTGTTTGTGTCTTAAAAAGGCATTTCCTACCCCACTGATATAATATCAGAATATAAGATATCTTCTTTTATTTTCTTCTAATAATTTTTCTAGTTTTGGATTTTACATGTAGCTCTTTAGCCCGTCTGGAATTTCCTTATCATAAGAGATATGGGTATTTACTTATTCCATATCTATCTTCCTTAAAAGTTTCATGAGATAGGGCTCTTGTCTATCTGACTCACTATTGTATCTAGAACCTGGTACGTGGTAAGCACAATAATTAACCTTTGTTGATTGAACAACTAACTTCTCAAGGTACAAAAATCTCTATAAGGATTCACTTCTCAAAGAAGGCATGGCATTGGTGGTTAATTTCCATTTTTGACTACACAATGCAAATCCTGGGCACAAGTTAAGGATGTTTAGTAAATGTGTACCAGAGTTTATAAAATTTTGCATCGGCACCCCAACTTGTCTGGTTCCCATGCTGCTCCAAGGCTGCCAGCCTGATCTCCCCAGATGTGGAAAATGATTAGATAACACTGCTCCTCAAGTATGGAGTTACTTTACACACACTGTTTAGTCTAATACATTGCCAAAGTGTTCCTATGGTACAACTGGTGGTATGCAAGATGATTTCTGAGATACAAAAATGAACGATTTTATTTGACTAATTGTGTTTTTATTTTAACTTGTATATATAAAAAGAAAACTATAACTAGTCCATGAAACCCATGGTTTCATCTACATTGTTTAGATCAAGACTAAAGCACTTAAATCTTAAAATTAAATCAATTTAAAGAAAATTACTAAGAAAACAATACTACAGTTGATAAGAAGAGGTGGCCAAAAGAGACGAAGGCACAGGAATGACAGATTTGTGTAACAATATGCCCCTGGGGCTATAAGCCTTGGCCATACCCTGCACCCCTCTAACGAAGTGAGTTACCACGGGTGAAGCTGGTGAGTTACCAGAGGTCCCCCACCTCTGCCTTCCCCAACAGAAAGCCAAGTTGCTGCGGGATAAAAGGACTAGATTGGGAAACATAACTGGCCCCTGGCTGCGCCAATGAGGTTGCAGCGCGCGGGGCACAACCCCCAGGGTTAGAAGAGCCTCACCGAGGAAGAGGCTGGAACACAGCAGAATGAAAAGACCGACCCGCTACCTCTCTAGGGGTGACCGCCTGCCCTTTCTCAGTCCTGGGCGTCGGGTAGCTTTCACCACTAGCCTGTTCGGGAAGCGAGCCCTGAGTTTCGTAAGGCTGAGGACTACGGTAGGTTCGCAGAGTCCGAGGGTTGCAATGTAGGCAGCGCCGCGGCCGGGACACAGGACGAGGTGTTACAGACACCGCGTGGGGAAAGAAGGCGAGACCCGAGGAGAGCAGAGATGGGGGATGCACGGTTGCCACCGTGGGTTAGGGAGGTGGGGACCACGACGGTTTCCGGAGGAGTTCAGGGGCTGGAGGTCGCGATGCTGTGCAGAGGCGGAAAAGCGGAGCCGGAGTTGGTTCCCAATATCTTAGTGCTACCGAAAAAGAAGTGGGGTAGGGGGGTAGTAATCGTGGGGCCCCGCACATCCCGCTGTGGTACACTCACCCTCACCAAAGTCCTTCCGGAAGTCCAAGTTCGAAGATGGCGCCGCCTGTCTGGTCGCCGTTTTATGACGAAATCTGGTAGCTACTCTTCATTGACGACCCCCACCCCCCCGTGTACAAGGTAAACACGTGGGCTTGGTTGGGAGTTTGTGCCCCAGGACGTTTTCTATTAGACTATGTATCCCATAATGCAGTGCGGCGAGCGTCCCCGAGCCCTGTCGCAGCGGGCGCAGCTCCTGGACGCCGCTGCACGGCCTTATGGGAATTGCAGTGTCCCGAAGGGAACTGACGCCTGCGCGGTGATAGTCGTCGCGCCCCCGCCGGTTCCCACGCGGCTTCTACTCGAGCCTCGACAGTGCGAGTGTCCAGGCCTGAGTGTCGCTCCCGAGCGCGGAATCCTGGCTTTCTGTCGAGACTACCGGCCTGTGGCGGGCAGGGCCGGGCTGACTTGAGAATATTGACCTGCAGCCCCGCCGTCGAGCCGGAGACTGGGAGACAAAGGAATCCTTGCCTCGGAGGACGACTCCGGCTTCCCCCTCAGGGCAGCCTCCAGCAGATCCAGCCACTAGTGAAGTCAAGGATGGACCCAAGACGGAAACACAGTGAAAGGGAAGAGCAGTAGAAAAGCCTGGCATGGGGACGCTCTACTCAAGTGATCCTCGGGCTTGGACCCTCGCCTTGGTCGTAGGCCTTGCCCCACTCCCTCCCTGGGAAGTAGGAAGCTGCTGGAGAAAGAATGTAACAAACTTCCGCCCTTTCCTGAGGCATTTAAAGCTGTGTAAATCTCACAGGTCTCCATACACCGAATAGTGGAGTTCAGGATGTATAAACAAACAGGAAAGGGTGGGGTAAACCAGTCTTTCTCTTCCCAGATAATCTCATCTATTAAATTACCGTGGTTACACAAAACATTTAAGAAAAGCATGGGAGAAGCTAGCTAAGATTTAAAATCTAGAGCAAGGGGGGCTCCCGTCCCATTTGCCCTAAGTGGCCTAAAGACAGCTAAGGCTGCGCTGTGGCTTAGGACTGACTCCTTTCTGAGAGTGCAAAATCGGGTGCAGTCGAGGCTGCAGTTCCTCTAATACGGGGTATCTACAATGCTTGTCCGATGAACAGCTCTCAACTTGACAACTTCAAGCATTTATTTTTCTATTAAAATTTTTTTTCAAGCATTTATTTCTGTAATGAACAAATCTGACTCTTCTCCATTCCTGTTGCCTCAGATTAGACTATCTTTGACTTCCCCTAAAGCAAAATCTTTTTTATACTAATAATTGTATTTATTTTGGGGATAAGACATTCACATGGCTGAAAATTCAAAAGATACATAGGATATAAAGTGAAGAGCACCTTTCACCTGTCTCCAGCCTCCCAGACCACATCCACCCAGGCAGTTTTCTTGTTACAGGTCCAAGATACTTTCTGTATTTATACACATGCAAATACATATATATCTCCCCCCCACACACACACCTTTTTTTTTTAAACTTTTGGCCACGCTGCACATGTGGGATCTAGTTCCGCAGCCAGGGAATCTTTCCCCTTTTTAATTCAAACAGCAACTACACACACTGTCCTGCACCTTACTTCTTTTGAGTGTACCTTGGAGACTATTCCATTTCTCTATATAAAAACCTTCCTTATTCTTTGTTATGTTTGCTTAGTATGTAATTATATGAATGTAGTAATAATTAGCCCTTATTATTAATGGATATCCAGGTGGTTTCCAGTCTTTTGCTATTATAAACAATGCTGCTATAAATAACTGTATCTAAGCTACTTCAAATGTGCAACTATATGGCTAGCATTAAGTTCCTAGAAGCAGAATTGCTGGACCAAAGTTTAGGTGCATTTGTGATTTTGATTGATAGGCAATCTCTTTTTAATTGATCTGGTTCTCTGCCTCTAATCTCTACCAGCTACCAGCTAAAGCACAGAGCTGACCCTGTTGAACCTCTGCTTAATTTTGATGATTAAGTGGTATGCTCAATATGTAAAAAACCATGAATTTATCATAATCTTTATAGAGAGAAAGCCAAAAATTCAACAACTTCTCATTGTATGCCACTGGAAGTAACCAGTGATCAATCCTGAAAACTGGCAATTCAAAGGAAAGAATTAAACATTTATCTTGCCTTTCCAGTATGGACTGTAATTCAGAATAGTAACTGATGAGAGGGAGTTCTTTATAGAAGATTATTAGCTAGTACGTATGGAATGATGTAATTAGGAAAAATAAATTTACCATGTTGCATCCTCTAATGAAATAATTCAGGCAACAATAAAAGTGGATGAAACCACTAAATCAAAGTTTGTTGGGAAACTTTAAAACACCTGGACCCTTTCATCACTGAAAATGGACCAACCAACCTGATGACAAGGCAGTATGAAACATACTCAACCTGGTTCCTGGCACAAGTCTATGTCATGAGAAAAGAAGGGGCGGGGTTGGAGAGACTGCTTTTGATTACAAAAAATTTAAGACAAAATAACGACATGTAATGTATGGATTTGTTTGGATCCTGATTCAACAGTAAAAAGCTGCTTTTGAGACCATCAAGGAAATTTGATTATGGCTTGGACAATAAGGAAGAGTTTAATAAGTGTAATGACATGGTAAGCTTCCATATTTTTTAGAGACATAATGACGTTTGGAGGAGTAAAACGATATAATGACTGGGATTTGCTCTAATACAACTTCAGCAAGGAAAACAAGGGAAACAAAAAAAGCATATGTGGCGAATCTTGATAATTACTACATTTGGTGATGGGGATTCTTTGTATAGTTCACTGTACTTCTATGCTGCTTGAAATTTTTCAATAAAACATACACACACATACATACACACGCACACACACACAAAATGGATGACTCTAACATATTTTTTAGGCTAACCACAATGGTTAGACTCTCACAATCTGGACCCAATCCAACCTACGTCAGCAGCTGTATCACTAATTGTCCACATAAGCCGAGGTTCTAGCTTTACCACACTACTTGACACTTTGGAATTGGCCAGTCATTTTAAGGCCTATTCTGTAGTCTAAGTTCTTTCCTCTGTTCACCTGCGTTCTCATTCTTTTCCAACTGGGAAACTTCTTATCCTTCAAGGACTAGGTCAGATGTTACCTGTGAAGTCTTCTCCAACCTCACTAGATCTCCTGGCAACATCCTGGGTTGCTTCCAATGAACTCTGTTCATACTACTAGTAGAATGTATCTCATACTGTAGATGTCATCTGTCTTCCTCCATCATGATGAGTACTCCTTAATGGCAGATAGCGTAAAAATTACGGGCACAGTCTCTAGATCCAGAATGCCGGAGATCACATGCCGGTTTAGTTAGTGTTACCTTGGGCAAGTAACTTAACCTCTCTGTGCCCCAGTTATCTCATCTATAAAATCGCACTTCATAGAGTGGTATTAATCTTCCTAAATGGATAAAACGGGACTACAACAGTTTATGACACACAGTAAATACTCAATACTAAGGATACAAAATATTAATATATTAATGTGTAACTATTTAATGTAAATATCAATATATTGGTTTAACTTAAATATTAATGTAATAATAATACTAAAATACTAAGGATAGGACTCTTATTTGTCCTTATTATATTCTTCCTCATATCTAGCTCAGTGTCTGGCACATAGATACTCAATAAATGGTTGATGACTTGGATAGTTTATGGTCTCCATACTGACCTTCACTTTGGCCCCAAAGCACTGGCATGGAGGTTGGTAGCAGGTGCTAAGAGGGGCTGGACAGTCTGGTCTCCTAACCTAAGCGGTGGCAATGCTAAAAGAGATAAAAGGCAGCAGAGTTGCTAAGTGTAGGGAGTATGTCATTTATTGACCCTGTGTTCACCCACTCACTGGTCACTACTCTTGACTCGCAGCACAACAGGTACAGAACTGCAAGGGATCATGCCCAGCTCCGTGATCACCAGATCCACCAGTTCTGGGGGGATCACATCATAGACCAGATTCGACAACCGTAGGGACGAGTGGTTCTGCCAGTCAGCCAGGGCCACACGTTCTCCTCGCTCACACAGCAGATCGTCAGGGTCATCTGCAATGGGAGGTGTACCCTTTTATGCACTTTTAAAAAATAACCTGTGGGCTTCCCTTGTGGCACGGTGGTTAAGAATCCACCTGCCAATGCAGGGGACATAGGTTCGAGCCGTGGTCCAGGAAGATCCCACATGCTACGGAGCAACTAAGCCTGTGCGCCACAACTACTGCGCCTGCGCTCTAGAGCCCGTGAGCCACAACTACTGAAGTCTGCACACCTAGAGCCCGTGTCCGCAGTGAGAAGCCCGCGCACTGCAATGAAGAGTGACCCCCCCACTCGCCGCAACTAGAGAAAGCTCGCGCACAGCAACGAAGACCCAACGCAGCCAAAAATAAATAAATAAAATAAATTTATAAAAAAATAAAAAGAAAAAATAAGTTGTACTTCAACCTCCCCTCTCCCTCCCAAATCTTCTCAGGTCCCTGGAACCTTCTCTCCTGCCCTCCTGGGCCTCCTTACCTAGCTCATTAGAGACAAAGGCATCAGTCTGCACACGCTCACAAAACTTGTATGTTTCACAGCAGACCAGCACTGGCACATTATGGGCCCGTGCCACCAGGGCCAGCTGTGCTGTCCCTACCCGTGACATCACAGACCCGTTGGCCAGGAGTGCATGAGCTCCCAACAGCACCTTAGAAACCTATTTTGGAGAGTGGAGAGGAGGAAAAAAAATGTCATGTGTGACCAATGCAGAATAAGGTTCCCAACTCTTACCCAGGACAGCAATATTAAGGCAACGGGTAACAAATCTTAATAAAGGCTCTTGGAAAACACCTGACCGCTGACTCACCGCACCACCCACAGGAAAGCTAAACTCTTTTGTCCTGTTCCCTCTCAGCGGCTACTAGTTTTATATAAGGTTCTTGCAATAGGTAGACATGCTGTATAACGTGCTGTAGATGCTTCTCCTACTAAATATAAACACAGCTGTATAATTCTAGTATTTCTAGACAATTGCAACGTTGGGAAGGCGAGACTATGTCTATACTACTATACCCTTTTACTCCAACTTTGGAGTTCTTTTCCTCTGCCCTCACCTCTGGGAGCACATAGGAAGCTGCAGGAATCAGCAGGTAGGAGGCAGGGACCCCAGCACGGACCAGAAAACGTAGTGTGTGCTTTCCCTCCAGCCGTGGCCGGCTGTCCACCACTACCACCCGAAACCGCCGGCCGTTAGCCCAAGCCTCCTGAAGAATTCGTGATACCAGAGATGAGCTAGAGTGAATGGAGAGGAGGATTCAGTTATAGATGTCACTGACTGATGGTCAGCTCATTCCTAAAGGGCAAAGGGGCAGTTCCTTCTTCAAATCATTTCACTCCCCAATTTTCTCAGTCACAGGGTCTGGCCCATACCATCCATATACCAGGATTACATCTCCATTACTGATCTTCTCATAAGCAAAGCGTGAGATTGCCTCAGCTGCAAGCACAATCTTCTCTTTCACATATCGATCGATGGCTGCTCGAAGTTCTGACTTGGCCTAAATGGAGCAAGATACTTATGGAAAAAGAAACGGACACAGCCCTTTGATTATCATGCTGGATGCTTGAATATGCACATAATGACAGGCCTAAAAGGGGCCCAGGTCAGACAGACCCACCACCTCCTTAACCCTTGACCAGGCAGACCAGAGAGTTGCCCCTTCTGGGAGCCCCGAACATGTTTCCAGCTCTATCCCCCAGGTGCATGCCTCGCTCATTCCTCATACTCATCACCTCCTCTTCCCGCTTGGAGCTGCTCACACCCGTGATCTCCTTGTTAAGGAACTTGATGGCGTTGTACATGCTCGCTGACAGGGGACGGCACTGAGTCAGGAAGCTACAAAAACAACACCTTGCATCTGTGCAACTCTTCACAGCTTACAAAGCTTTCACGTTTAAAAACTTTTTTTTTAAAGAGAAGACAGAAAAATGAAAATAGAGGTAGAAGAGCAAGAAAAAGGCTCCAAGTGCAATATACATTCAGTATTTGGCATCGTTGGTTTTCTTGGCTTTGTGCATGTTAGACCTGGTATTTCTACTGATACAGTATTCTTATAGTTTCTCATACTGTTCAGTTTGACAGTCCTCAATAGTAACTAATACTAATTTTCTAGGGTGTCAAATTCAGAACCAGGCAGATCCATCTCCTGACCCTAAACATGGTCCTAAAGTAAATTGCTTGAGGAAATTAGATCCCAAAGATTACAGGTGGGGAATTTTGAAGTGTGTCCACGTTTCACTGGAGATCAAAGAAGCCTAACTAAAAGAATTGTAGGCTGACTCACATGACAACTTCTTTTTGAAAGGGTTTTTTATCTTGAAGATTATGAGTTTGGAGGAACTAAGGTGATTGGCAGTGGAAAGAATCAGAACGTGTGAAATTCCTTGAAAATTTATTGACTTAAATAACTTTGTGTTACACATAATAAAAAAAAACCCTTTATGCTTTGAAAAAAAGAAAAAGAAAAAGGGTCTAAGAAAAGGTCTGAGCAAGGTGGGGTGGGAGTGGATGTGCAGTGGTCATCCTTACCTGAAGTAGGGCTTTAGTTTATTCACTAGGTCCCTTGACAGTTCTTCACTGGGAGGTGTGGTATAATCCTGAATCACCTGTAGGGTACACAAGTTGATCAGCAAAATGCGCCCTAACAAAAGTCTCTGAAAGGGGGACAGGGTAAGCTTCTCTGAGGAAAGTCTTCTGAGGGTGGAGTCATTCCCTCTTCCCCCCAGAGATTACTCTGGGTGAGAGAAGCCGGGGTAGCGTTGGGGAAGGTGAGGCTGGATCATAAGAGGTAACAAGATGGGACATACCTGCTGCAAGGCACGAAGCAAGGCAATGCACCGGGCATTGGAGCCACTGACCAGGCCCTGGGAGTACTGCAGGCCGAGTCGCACCATGGCTGGGTGGATCACAGAGGATGGGATGCTGATGGGATGGCGGTGTCACACACTTTGCAAGAGAAGTTGAGCACCTACCGCCCACCTTCCCCTGATGAAAAGGAACCTCCTTCACTCGCACAGACACCCCCATTTGAAGAAGCACGCCTTGTGTTCGTGCTTCTTTCCACAGATCCAACCTCAAGTTTCCAGTCACTTTCAAAACAGAATTACTAAAACTCCTCATGCTTAAAAGTTATGACAATTTCATAAGCTCCTACCTCATAAACTGGGTTAGAGAGTTTTGTCTGCTGTACTGGGGTAGGTGGGAGAAGAGACTGACTTTGGATCCATAATCCTTTCGTGTAGGAACCTTGACAAAACAGGGGAACAGGACCAAGGGCCCAGAGTTTAAAACTGTGGGATAATGCTGGGAAGGAAGAAGATGGTGAGCCAAATACCCATACTTTTCCAGGGTCTCACTTCGCCCCGAGCACCTTTCCTCCCTCTATTCCATCTCCCTAGGCTCTTTCTGGCCACACACCAAACCCACTTCCTACCTGCTGTCGTTCTGGTTTTTTAACAAGCCTCCTCAGAAGCGTGGGGTCATCAACCTGACTATGCTCGGGTAGACGCTTCACTCCTAGAAGATAACAATTGTGTTTTCAAGACACTGTAGGTGATAATGAGAAATCTGCTTTCAGGGCATAAGAGACATCAAGAAAGATTTGAGAGAGAGATGGAAAAAAACAGGAGAAAAAAGTAGAAAAAGAAACGGGTAGGATGAGGTTAAGGAGAGAATTGTGAACTCTGGGAACCAAGGTGAAAATTGGGAGCTGTTTTACTGTGGGGAAGCCTGAGCTAACATAGGCATTTGAATCAACAGAGGTCTTGAAGTGAAGATACCTGAGGGGGTTTCTCCAGCTGTGCTGGGGCAGGCCTGAGGAGGTGGCCCTCCTTGGTCCCCTTTTCTTGCCTGCTTCAGGGCCCGCTCAGCCTCCTGCTTGGCCCGCCTTTCAGCTCGAAGTTCAGCCTTACTCCGACCTGCTGGAACTTTCTCCTTGGCACTGCCCAACTGACTGTCCAGTCCAGGCAGGTCTTTGGTCGGGCCTGCTGAAGGTAGAAGGAAGAGGTGCCCAAGCCCTAGGTAGGTAATAGCTATGCCCCAACCAAAGCTTCTTTTCCTGTTTATCTAAACTTTTTCCCTTTTTACTTGTGCAAACCAACTTTGTCCTGTCTCCCCCTCTTCTCTCCCACCACATCCCTTTACCAGCTCCACACCCCGGCCCTTTAAAAAAGCCCCCGCACCTTGACTTTGGGCTGCAGATACAGCAGAGCCAGTTTCTGGTTCTGCCCCCTTTTCCTCCTTCCGTTTCTTCTTCTGCTGTTTCTTTTCCTTCCGAAGTTGCAGCTTTTCTTCTTGGGTCATCTCCCTCCCCCCTGCCTAAGACACAGACATAGAACACTAACCTTCCCCAACAATTCCAAAAATGAATAAACACTACTGGATACTTACTAGTCTCCCACAGGATCCCTAATCCTTCCTAAGTCTCAGAAGCTACCTGTTACGAGCTTAGAGCCCACAGGGATCGAAGTTTCTCCTGCAGATCACAGTCACATTACCATTAGGGCTGAAAAAGCTCTGTAAAATCTCTTGGCTTTACCAAGAAATAAAGTGAAACGGGGATGAAGATTGGGTCGGAACGAAGTTGACACGGGCTCCTGCGTACCGCCTGACAGGCGGCTAGGGAGGGCACCCGCACTTACCCCAGGCCGAGGAACAAGCTCCGCCTTCATCCCAGATCCCAAGTCTGCATCAGAAAACAGGGCACAAAGTGAACCAGAGAGGCTCTGGGAGGGTTTGCGGGGACACGTATTCGGCGCTGCTGGCTGCTGGGTCTGCATGACCACGGGTCGCCACCAGGCGGGAGGTGAGCCGGGGATCGGCGTGGGGGACGCAGTGCGCTGCAGGATCAAAGGGAAGGGGGGCGGGGGAAGGAAGAAGCACGCACACCTCCCGGAGGAACAAGCCGGTACGCGGCACGGAGTGCGCCCGAGGCAGTGCGGACCAGAGTCCGGCGTGGCGCGGGAACCGAACGACAGGGCCCAGAGGTACTCAGGGCCCATCAGTAGCCGTCCGAGGCCCGTCCGCTCGCGTACCTGTTTGTGTGCCCGGCCCTTCACTCACCCTCGCGAACAGCCACGGCCGCGGCAGCCATCATCCTCCGTCCTGGGCTCCGCCTGCCTGGGTCACAGGGACTACAAGCGCCCCCTGGGCCGACAGCCACGGCGTGCAGCCCCAACCGGACTACAAGCCCCGGAGTGCTCTGGGGCTCTGCCCCTGGCTACGGGTCGCGATAAGGGCCTTTTCAGCTTTGGGCTCCCAATCCCGGCTGTCGGCTCTTGCCCTTTAGACTACAGTTCCCAGGATGCCGGGGGCGCTGCGCCCCAGAGCGGACTTCCCCAGCCCTTCCCACCTCTGATCGCAAGTCCCCCCCCGCCCCCCAAAATGGCGAGCGAGGCTGCGGGGACGTGCTGAGGAGCGGAGGCGAGCGTGCAAAGCCGCTGTGGCCCTCAGAGTCCGGACCCGGCCGGGCCCTGCCGCAGGGAACATGCACTTTTCCATTCCTGAAACCGAGTCCCGCAGCGGGGACAGCGGCGGCTCCGCCTACGTGGTGAGGAGCGGCCGGAGCCCGGCCGGGTAGGGGCGGGGATAACGGGCCGGAGCCCTCTCCGAGCGGCCTCCGAAGTCTGGCCGCCACCTTTCGGGCCTGGTGACAGGCCGCCGAGTCCCGACGGCCTCGATGGGAGCTTATATTACGTCTCAGATTCATTCAAAGGTCGCCCCAGCTCCTGTAGGTCCTTTGTTCGGCCGCATCGCCTCCCCCGGCTGGGCCGCGGCTACTCTGGTGGGCGTCCCTGGCCTCTTGGGGAGGAAGACTGCAGCCTGAGCGCCCGGGTTTTCCCCGACTGGTCCTCCTGCTTTGGGACCTGGCTCTGGGGAAAATCGGCTGGCCACCTTTGGAAGATCTCGGCGCGTTGCTCAGGCGGAGCTGTGGCAGGCAACTTCCGGCCAGGGTTCTCAAGCCCCGCCAAAATGGCGAGCGAGGCGAGCGACCCTAAACGAGACCGCGACCCTAAACTGCTTGCCTGCTTTTGTGTTCTCAGGCCTATAACATTCACGTGAATGGAGTCCTGCACTGTCGGGTGCGCTACAGCCAACTCCTGGGGCTGCACGAGCAGGTGGGACTAGCACCCCTGCCTTGAGGCTGCTTCAAGCCCTTTTCTACACCTGGGCATCAGTGTCTCCATTTCCCTCCCCGTCGCTTTCTCGTAGGCTGTAGTTCCCCTTTAATCACTGCCACAGGGAAGGATTTGGTGCTTATCGTCTGACATTTCCGGGGAACTCCCAGGGAGCTTAATGTCTGCCCCTAACTGCTCCTCCCTATACTCGCATACTCCCTCCTTTCTTCTCTGTCCCCATCTTACACAGCCTGTACACTGCCTGTGCCTGTGCATAAAGAAAACGACAACCCTACCCCCTAAGCTGCCAAAGCACTTTCCTTCTGTCATCTGAGCTGCAACTTGAAATTCTTTTTCCTGCTCATATTGATACAAACCATTCACCAATTTCTGTCTGTGTTCCTTGACTCACCTGAGCGGGTGTAGCTGTTCCAGCTATCCTTATGTGTCTGTGATGTAATGTTTCTCTGTTCTCCTCACCAGATTCTGAGCTCTGTATTTAACTCGGTACAGAGTCCTGGTTTTACTGATAACTAGTTGTGCAACCCTGAGCAAGTTACCTGATTTCTTTGGGCCTCAGCTTCTGCAACTGAAAAATGGAGTCATTGATCTGCAAAGTCCCTTTAAGTCCTAAAATACTTCATGAATATATTTAGCTATTCCTTAACTGTGCACATAAACTTTCCTTACAAAGCCTTTTGCTTCCTATGAGGGTTCAATGAACACAGCTTTGCTAGATAAGCAAGGGTCTCCCTAGGCCCTGGCCCTATACAAACCCTTCCCACACCGTGGAGGAACAGACTTGTACACTGTAAGATTGGAAAAAACATATATCTAGGACAGAGGAACAGCTCCCTTGGGATGCTGCCCCTGCCAAAGGAATGATTTCCTGGATGACCAGGGTAGATAGGGGAGCAGGGACTAAGGAAAGGGAAGGGGAGCCCAAGAGAACATTATGAATGTCGATTGCCTCTTCTCATTTGCTATGTTTATGTGAAGAGTTGTATCTCTTTCTCCAAATAGCTTCGGAAGGAATATGGGGCCAATGTGCTTCCTGCATTTCCCCCAAAGAAGCTTTTCTCTCTGACACCCGCTGAGGTAGAACAGAGGAGAGAGCAGTTAGAGAAGTACATGCAAGCTGGTGAGTGGTTGGAGGGAACTTCAGGCTGACTCTGTTGAGGACTATGGAGAGAGACTCAAAACAGCTGATTTTGTAGAAGGTCCTGAAGGAATCTGTAGATCTGGGAAGCCTACTGTTTTATCTATTATTTAATTAGCAAAAGTAAATAGCATGCAAGGATGCTGTGGTATCTAGGTACGAGCAAAGCAATTTGGGCACTGACATCTATGAGAAATACTAATATAGCACTAACTAGTCTTAAAGCAGTTTTGATCGGTGGGGAGAACTTAACTTGTATCTGATGTGCTTTAGATGAACATTATTTTTCTCTGGTTCTATAGACTGGACTCAACTAGATGGTAGCCAAGGGTGGGGCAGGTGAAGAATTTATGCAAACAGCGAGTGAGGTGAGGCCAGTTGGGAGATGGGACAAGCCACCATCAGCCCAGGAAAGGGGACCTGGGGGGCCTGCCAAAAAGAGAACTGGGGGGATCCAAGAGGGAATCATAAGTTATTAGAACATCATTCTCTTGTCCCCACAGTTCGGCAAGACCCATTGCTTGGGAGCAGTGAGACCTTCAATAGTTTCTTGCGTCGGGCACAACAGGTAAGGCTTTGGATGGGACCAAGTTTTAAGGGAAGCACCTTCCTGCAGGGCCACATCATTTTAATGAGGTGGGTACAGAGGAGCCATCCTGGCACCTTTCTGTATGGAATGGGGCTTCTGCTATACCAGTGAAATCAAGGAAACCCAGTCTATAATTAGACAGCTGAGAATAAAGTCACCAGAGGGACCTACAATACAACATAGTGGGGAAGGGCCAGAGCTGGACGCTGGGCATGTTGTTAACAAAGTGCCTCCCATTCCCGTGTATGCTCACAACCAGGAGACACAGCAGGTCCCAACAGAAGAGGTCTCCTTGGAAGTGCTGCTTAGCAACGGGCAGAAAGTTCTGGTCAATGTGCTAACTTCAGATCAGACTGAGGATGTCCTGGAGGTGAGGCGCTTGTTCTGCACTGCTCCTCCTCCCCCTGCACCCCAGGTTCCCAGGCTTGGGGTGATGGGAACCATCCAGCATGATGAGCTGTATTTCCTTCCTTATTCCTAGGCTGTGGCTGCAAAGCTGGATCTTCCAGATGACTTGATCGGATACTTTAGTCTCTTTCTAGTTCGAGAAAAAGAGGATGGAGCCTTTTCGTGTGAGTTTGTCTGGACTTTACAGCTTCCCTCTGTTTCCACTAGTGAACATGCCTATCTCCCCCAAGAATGTGGCATTTCCCCAGGGCCTCTCGCTTGATTTCCCTCCCCTGAGTTTCATGACATTTTCTTTTTCTTTTCTTTTCTTTTTTAAACCCATAGTTGTACGGAAGTTGCAAGAGTTTGAGCTGCCTTATGTGTCTGTTGCCAGTCTTCGGAGTCAAGAGTATAAGATTATGCTAAGGAAGAGGTCAGGGCTGGGCTTGGAGGAGGTAGAGGGTGCTGGACTGGATTATGGGGCCACGTATTGAGACAGAATAATCTGGACAAGGGGGTAGTGCTGGGTGTTTCTACCAGGCCTCCCAAGCTTCCTCCAACTGTATCACCATTAGCCCCATAGTTCCAGATTGCTCCGGTTTTGCCCCTTTTCCATTCTGCCTCTTGCCTTCCCCCAGCTTAGCCCCATTACCCCTTTCCACCCCTTGGCCTCACAGTTATTGGGACTCTGCCTATGATGACGATGTCATGGAGAACCGGGTTGGCCTGAACCTGCTTTATGCTCAGGTGAGCTTGGAGCTGCCTCAGAACCCTTCCCCTGAAAATGGCTCTGGTGTCCCTCTGCCAAGAAAACTTTCGTATCTTTACTGCCAGTTCATGGGGAAGTTTCTAGAATACTCTCAGGGCATCTGGCACAACCTCTACTCTCCCTGCTTTGTAAGCTGATATGGTCAAGGACTCAACTGCAAAGAGCTTGCTCAAATGTGGGGTGAGGGGTCAGGCTGGACAGAGGTAACTGGACACTCTTTGGGTCTCTGAGTGGGAGCCCCGAACACCCCACCCCTTGTCTCCGCTGCAGACAGTATCAGACATTGAGCGTGGGTGGATCCTAGTCACCAAGGAGCAGCACCGGCAGCTCAAATCACTGCAAGAGAAGGTCTCCAAGAAGGAGGTGAGCCCTGCCTCCCTGTCTCCCTCCAAGGGGTTGCTTCCTCTGGGCTGTCCCACTTCCCCTCCTGACCCGTCCCGCCTGCTGACTGGGTTTCAGTTCCTGCGGCTGGCCCAGACGCTGCGGCACTATGGCTACTTGCGCTTCGATGCCTGTGTGGCTGACTTCCCGGAGAAGGACTGTCCAGTGGTGGTGAGCGCAGGCAACAGTGAGCTCAGCCTCCAGCTCCGCCTGCCTGGCCAGCAACTCCGTGAAGGCTCCTTTCGGGTCACCCGCATGCGGTGCTGGCGGGTCACCTCCTCTGTGAGTGGGGGTAGGAGGGGGAGACCTTTGGGATGGAGGCCCGGCAAGCCTTGAGCTTCGGGAATGGGCTGGAGTGGGTCAGGGAGAGGCACATCGGTCAGAATGAGCTCAGCCTAATTCTTACCCTTCCTCTCCCAGGTGCCACTGCCCAGTGGAGGCACAAGCAGCCCAGGTCGGGGCCGGGGTGAGGTGCGCCTGGAACTGGCTTTTGAATACCTCATGAGCAAGGACCGGCTACAGTGGGTCACCATCACCAGCCCCCAGGTGTGAGCCCACCCTCAGGCCTCCTCTGGAGCCCATTGCACCGTCTCTCTTAGATACCCAAGTCTAGGGCTTCCAGGACTCCATGTGAGTGGGAGCCCTTGTCTTAGGGGTGCTGGGCTCAGGATGGCCACCCAGTCAGGCTGAGCTCTCTCCTTGCCCTCAGGCTATCATGATGAGCATCTGCTTGCAGTCCATGGTGGATGAACTGATGGTGAAGAAATCCGGCGGCAGTATCAGGAAGGTAAGCGGCAAGCACAGACCAAGCGGCTGAGTGGTTGTGCTCTCCCTGCCTTTTGTCCTAGGTGTGATGCCTCTCCTGAGAGGGAGGAAGGGATTGGGATTCCAAAGGGGGTGATCAGCCCTTCTCAGCATCAGCACCTCATGTCTCCATCCCCAGATGCTACGCCGGCGGGTGGGGGGCACCCTGAGACGCTCAGACAGCCAGCAAGCAGTGAAGTCCCCACCGCTGCTTGTAAGTACTACTCCCTGGTCAGTCCCCCAGCCCCCAGGCCTTGCATCACCTCCCCAGTGAGGTCTCTGACACCTCTGCCTCCTCCTCCCCAGGAGTCACCTGATGCCAGCCGGGAGTCCATGGTCAAACTCTCAGTGAGTTTCCCACGAGGGTTGGTGAGGTTGGTGTTTGTAGGGGACCTTAGGGAGGCTTGAGCCCTCTGACCCCGACCCTGCCTTTATTACAGAGCAAGCTGAGTGCCGTGAGCTTGCGGGGGATTGGCACTCCCAGTACAGATGCCAGTGCCAGTGATGTCCACGGCAATTTCGCCTTTGAGGGCATTGGAGATGAGGATCTGTGATCTCCAGAGCTTGGATGTCTGCCCTCTACCCTGGAGGAGTGTTCAGAAACTTGCCCTGTGCCTGTATCCCCCAAACTGGGGTATTTTTCTTCGTACTGTCCCCTTTTCTGCTCGGCCAGGGGCCTCCTAACCTGCCTTCCCTTCCCCTCCCCAGGGCTGGCTATACAAAGGATCGCTCAGAGCTGGCCTTCAGTGCCAAATTAGCATTTAGTATTTTGCACAAAGTCCACGGGGCCACGGCTACCTGCCTGGGGAGGAACCACAACTCCCCCTAGGCTGCTTCTGGCTTCTCGGGGCCACGAGCCAAGGGGATGGGCAGAGGTCTGTGTATGGTCTGGCCCAGCTCCCCGTCATTAAACTCAGCCTGATTGCTGCCTACCTCTGGTTCCCTCTCACTGCCCCCGCTCCCCCCATCACAGCATGGATTGCTGTGCTACGGGTGAGGCCAAGCCGTGCTTGCCACTGCCAACTCAGCATAGACGTGGCTTTGTTAGTGTTTCCTTTATTATAAAGCACTGAAATAAGTTAAATAAACAGGTGCGAGGCTGGACAGTCCCCCAGCCAGTTCATCCACCGCCCCTGGGAGCAGTGGAGGTGGATACAGGGCCCTTCTCACTGAGCTTATGAAGTCGCATCAGTCAAGGCAAGGCCCCCCTGGTCCATATGGGCCCCCCGCCCATGGGGTTTGGACTGGTCCGTATAGTGCCTAGGTTAGTCTGTGTGGAGCCCCTGGCCAGCGGGGGAGGAAGGTAAAGGTGGCTTCTGGTCCATCTGTATAAAACATACAGGAGGGTCAGGGCTAATTCATAGAGCCCTAGGGGAGAAGGACCTAGTTCAGGGTGAGTCTGTGTGGAGAGCTCGGCTACCAGTGGCACCCAGGGCTGTTGGGCCCCGAGAGCTCAAAACAGAGGGGGGACTGTGAGGTGGCGCCCAGCCCTCAGAGGCAGAGAGGCCAGGCCCTCCTGCCCCACCGTGGCCGTGCACCTTCTGGTGGCGTTTGTAGTTGTCCCAATGGCCCGTGGTATAGGCGCAGGTGGCACAGCGGAAGGGCTTCTCGCCCGTGTGCCGCAGCATGTGGCGTTTGAGGTTCATGCTCTGGTTGCAGCTGTAGTTGCAAAGACTACACCGAAAAGGTTTGTCCCCAGAGTGGATTCGACCGTGACGCTTGAGGTTGGCCAGGTTGCCACAGGCATAGGGGCAGAGGGGGCACTTGTAGGGCTTCTCTCCTGTGTGGACGCG
Source organism: Neophocaena asiaeorientalis asiaeorientalis (assembly GCF_003031525.2). Lineage (NCBI taxonomy): Eukaryota > Metazoa > Chordata > Mammalia > Artiodactyla > Phocoenidae > Neophocaena > Neophocaena asiaeorientalis. Next base: position 1,133,954 of record NW_020175181.1, on the reverse strand, counting down.
CTGGTGCCGTTTCAGATTATCCAGATGAGCAGAGGCATAAGGACAGCGGGCACAGCGGAAGGGCTTCTCACCACTGTGCGTCTTCATGTGCCGAGCCAAGTGGTTGGGATAGTGAGTGGCAAAGGGGCAGAGGCTACAGGCAAAGCCTTTGTCACTGGGGCCCTGGGGTCCACCACTGGCACCACTTCCAGTCTCTCCTCGCATGCAGCGCCCACACATGGCTGCTCCCAGCCGACTACCCTCCCCCTCTTCCAGCTCTTGTCCACAGTTCCGGCAGGTCCAAGGGAACAGCAGCTCTGGCAGTGGTTCTGATCCAGTCCCACGTAGGCCTTCCCCTTCACTCCTCAGCTGCCCACAGTCCGGCAAGAAACTGGCACCGCCTGGTGGCACATGGAGGCTCAAATCGGGAAGCAGCAGGGCATCTGTAGAGACAGTGAGACCTGGGCTATGAATCCAAGTTCCCCTAAGGCCACCCACCCACGTCCCAGGTTCTTTGGTCCCTGGCTTTTTACCTTCAGGTCGCCGGGGCACTGCCCCCTCCTGCTCTGTGGGACTGGGAGGCCGGGCAGGACGTGGAGCACAGCAGCGGAAGCCACAGGTCGGGCAGGGAGGAGTGGGGGGCCCCGCATGGGTGCGCTGATGCCGCCTCAGGTTGCCCAGGCTGCTGCAGGCAAAGGGGCAGTGGGGACAGCGGTAGGGCTTCTCGCCAGTGTGGGTGCGAGTATGTCGCGTCAGGTTGACGAGCTGGGCTGAGGCGTAGGGGCAGCGGCCACAGCGGAACGGCTTCTCCCCGCTGTGTGTCTGCATGTGCCGCTTCAGGTGGCTCGAGTAGTGGGACACGAAGGCGCAGAGGCGGCATGAGTATAGTAGCCGTGGGGGCAGCGGGGGCCCCCCACCCGGCCCTCCTGCCCCACAACACGGCCCCTCACCTGTGGGCCCCCCACACAGCTGGCAGGCTGGGCCTGGCCTCTCACCCCTGGCCTCCCCTGGACCCCTGGCTGGCTCCTCAACTTCACTCTCCGCACTTAGTGCCCGGCCGCCCCCAGACTCGTCGTCGCTCAGCCCATAGGGAAGCCCAGGCCTGGCCCCCAGAGAGTCTCCTGGTGAGACAGACATGAGAAGAGACATCAACACAGGCTAGGAACAGACTCCAAACTCCCTTTCTCACTTGCGGTCTCCCCACTTGCTGGGCTCCACCCTTCTCTTCAATCAATGATCCTAAAAATTCAACACAAATCATCTACCTTCAAGTCTGGACTAACCTAGTGATGACAGAGTTGTACATAGGACCAATGAATGGAAAAAGATCAAGGGCTCACAGTGGGCCACATACTGAATCAATAATTAAATAATTAACTGATTCTTGGGATAAGTAAAAATACACAAGGCAGAGGCCTGATACCTTTTTCTAGTGCCTCTATCAGTAAGGACTCTTAGTGTTTATTTTATAACCACCTCCATACTATCTCAAGAGGCAAAATTTGGAGGGAAGGGCTTCCCTGGTGGCGCGGTGGTTGAGAGTCCGCCTGCCGATGCAGGGTACACGGGTCTGTGCCTCGGTCCGGGAAGATCCCACATGCCGCGGAGCGGCTGGGCCCGTGAGCCATGGCCGCTGAGCCTGCGCGTCCGGAGCCTGTGCTCCGCAACAGGAGAGGCCACAACAGTGAGAGGCCCACGTACCGCAAAAAAAAAAAAAAAAAATTGGACGGAAGAGGAAACAAAGTAACACATGTAATACCACATCTAAGCCTAAAGGATGGATTCTCTTTTACATGGATTTCCTCAATGACTTTCAAAATCATCCTTCAGAAGTGGCATTAGTGGATAGGTAGTGCAGCAAACTAGGTTGGGGTGATGCTAAGATCAAAGGGAAGAGGAATGTGGAAGGATATTTGAGGGCAGAGACTAATACCTCCATACAAGAAGAGTTTATGCTGCAGGTGAAAGGGAGTTAGATTAGATATAAGTACTAGCTTGAATGAGGTTGCTTCCCTGAACCTCTTAAAAATAAACTCATCTAAGGAATAAGCTAGGGAGTGGGATAGTTATTAAAAGGGCATTTACTTTTAACCAGTTGTTCCATGTGATTCCTCTACCGTCCTATTCATACCACCTTTGAACCAGGCCCCAGAACTTGACCTCAACAAGGTGATGGACCATCAGGCAAACGAAGAAATCTAGCTCAAATCTAAACTGAACCAGCCCCAGTGGCAGGAAACGGTGTTTTGCTCACTGGCACTATACTCTAACCCGCCTCCTAAAGGCTGAGGTTCCAGCGGTCACTTCCTTAAGTCAGTCCCCCAAACCCACCTTCAGAGTCTCTCTCGAAGCCCATGAGCTGGTCGCTGTTGCCGTCACCTTCCTCCTCTTCCTCTTCTTCCTCAAACTCCAGATCCTGGCCTAGTAGTAAATCACTCTCCAATACCAGGGCCCCGGGTCCTTCGTCGAGGGAGTCTTCAGTATCCACTGAAGAGGGGAAGAGGCTTGTAGATCCTCCCTCAGGAACTGTGCCCATCATTCGCACCCGGGGAGCCAGCCCTCGCAGACCGTACTTCCCGCACTCGTAGACCCTCTCGGGTTCCGTTAGTACCTCGATGGGAAGCTAGGAGTCCAGATCGCCCACCCCATCCCTCAAGAGTCCCCCTCCACCCAGACCTGAACCCACACCACTGACCCCACCCCCGCTCCTCCCCACCTCTCAGCCCCTGACCCCTGACCCCTGACCTTTGACCCCCTCGCATTTCACGGGCTGCGGGTGGCTTTGCTTCCTTCGGGGCATCGTGACCGGCTCCAGCCCGACGCGCCTCCGGCCTGCGGCCGCCCGGCCCCGCCCCTCCCAATTCGGCCTGCCCGCCCTTCCTCTCAGGGCCCGCGGGCCGCCCCCATGCAGAGGCGCGGGCCCCGGGCAGCCCCCGGCCCTGGCCCCGGCGCCCAGCTCAGGCCGCTCCCGCCGCCGCCGCCGCCGCCGCCGCGTCCATTCATGGAGCCCCCTACCCCCGCCCTACGGAGACCAGCTGGTACCTCCGTACTCGCTTCCGCTTCCGCTGTCGCAGAGCCACACGGGACGCGTAGTCCGTGGAAAGCAGAAGCCCCGAAAGCGTCCACAGCGTGACCAGGAAGTGATTGTGACGGAAGCAACCGGGCGAGCCAATCAGGGATCAGATGAAACCTGGCCGGCAAGGAGGGCAGGTCAAACCGTGACCCTGGCTTTAGTCTTAAGGGTCGCCTGGCCGGTCCCGACCCCTCCGTGGAGGAACAAGGAAATCGTTCCTCACCCTAGGAGGGGGTGAGGATGAGCCGCGACGCCAGGCCAGGCTGCCAGCGGCTCAGGGAGTTACCATACCCGACCCCCTCTCCCTGAGTCACACACGTCACACACAGGCAGGTAGGTGGGCAGGTGCGTGCGCGCGCACACACACACATCGCACACACCACCTCACACCCCCCCCACACACACACCCCACACCACCTCACACACCACCCACACACAGGGAAGGGGCTAGGTCGATGCTACTGGTGGGGGCCAACTATGGAGCCAGGGCATCCTGGGTGGCTGGTCTGGACAGGATGGCAGCAGAGAAAAAAGGACACCATGGGCACGATTAGGTTTTGGCCTTTAGTCTGAAAAAGTGTTGACTGAAAGTGTACAACAGAGAGCGGGTACAAGCGGCTGGGGGCCATGGAGCCGCCAATAAAAAAGAATGTCCTTAAATAAAGTTCACAGAGTAAAAACCAGAACCACCAGTCCTTCCCTCCAACACAACAGAGCACAGGCACAGAACCGGTGATGAGCCCCAAGGAGCAAGGAGGCGGCTGGGGAGGACAGCAGAGGCTCCCAGGCTGCTGTGTGGAGGGAGAGCCCTCTTTGGAATGGGCTGAGCAAAGCCACCCAGCTCCCCCTGCACACCTCATAACCACTGCTAAGGCTAAAGGAAAAAGACAAAACTCAGTCTCAGTCTGGAGGGCTCAGAAAACAGTCTGGGTGGGCAGGGGTCTGGACAACTGCTAGTCCCGCTTGGCCTTCTTCTTGTTGTCACTGTTGCCATTTTCTTCAGCCTCCTCAGTAGAGAGCACCTCCTCCAGTTTCCGCTTGCCACTCTCTGGCTGAAGTGCTGCTGTGTTTCGGGGCTTGAAGCAAATGATGATGCAGGTCATGTTGTCACATCCTGTACCGTCCCCAGAAGTGTCTGGTGCCAGGCACTGATCCAGCAGCTACAAAAGGGATGGGGTAGCTCAGCTTCAGAGTTTGAAAACCTTCCTGGCAACCTAAAGTCTCAAAGGGCTGGCCTTGCTGAGACAGGGTGGCAGAAGGAGGGGAACAGGCAACAGGTGTCACAAAACAGGCCACTTGCTAGTGCATGAGGCATAAGGATAAGTCAGGGAAATGAGGGAAAGTGAAACTTTCTAGTCAGAGTTTAGTATCTGTCAGTAATTAGTGATATGCCCAGGCTCTGGTCTTAGGCCAAAAGAGAAAACCTTGGATACACAGACCAGACATCCTCTCTCCTCTACCCTGGGACTTACCTCTTCCACGATGGATGACAATAACCGAAGCTCCCCATTTTCATCACGCTGACTGATCTTCGATTGAATAAAGTCTATAACTTCCTGGCTGCTCATCACATTCCTGGGGTCAAAAACAACAGTAAGAATCGTCTTTAGTCCCAGCAAGGCAGAGTAGAGGATAGAGGTCACAGATGGCTCAGGCCAACGTAAACACCCACAGAGATTTTTCTCAGCTTTGCCTTAGGCTTGGGGGTCTTGACACCAAGCTGCTGCCTATCTAGGCTCTAATTCTAGAGCAGCCTGAGAAAAGGGGCTGACTACAGCCATTAGAAGGAAGATAAAGCAGCTCAGAGCCCTAGAAGTCATGCTGCAGGGGAAAAAAGAGAATTTTAGGGTTTTCCGCCAGTGCTTACCAGATGCCATCACAGGCAATGACCATGAATTCGTGATCGTCAGTGAGAGTCAGCACCTTGATGTCAGGAAGGGCCGAAATCATCTGTTCCTCAGGTGGCAAGTTCTTGTTTCTCTTGTAGAAGTGGTCTCCTGAAGTAAAGGAATGGATGGATGATGAGTAAGTAGTTTGAGCACTTCACACAGATTTTTGTTTGAGGCCAGTCAAACCCTGCCATTTATTTCCCTTCTTTACAAAGTTCCATAATCTAGTGGAATGGATGGATGATGAGTAAGTAGTTTGAGCACTACACACAGATTTGTGTTTGAGGCCAGTCAAACCCTGCCATTTATTTCCCTTCTTTACAAAGTTCCATAATCTAGTGGAATGGAGAAGTGAGTTCTAGTTTTTCTGGTTTCAGCACTGTCTTTGGGTTGCTGAACCTTAGGTCAGTCACTAACCTGTTTTTTCATCATCTAGAAGTGATACCTATTTTACCTATTTCATAGCGATGATTAAGGGACATAGGTAGTAGATACAAAAATACTTGGAAAGATAAAAAGGCCATGAAGATTAAAGTTTGCTATAGGTAGTCTGGAACAGAGAACAAGACCCCAGAAGTTTTTCCCATAGTTTCTTGGCCCTTACCAATGGCTCTGGAGAGGTTGAGGCCACCATTGACTCGCCCATCCATGGTGACCTTGCCACCAGCATTCTTGATGCGTGCTAGCTCCACTTCATCCTCCGGTTTGTGGTCATAGGACATGTCTAAAGCTTTGCCAGCCTCAGACACCACACAGCGGGAGTCTCCTGCATTGGCCACGATCAACTGCTTCCCTCGTATCAGAGCCACCACTGCTGTTGTACCACTGTCAGAGCCAGGCTTAAAAGGAAGAAAAGGACCATCATGGGAGCTTCTGGACACCAGCTGTAATCATTCCCCTATGTCTTCTCATCTCACTAGGACCACCAAGAGCACTTTAACAGACAGGAGGAGCACAGCTTTAATCTTTCCAGATATAGCATGCTCTCCCCCTTTTCTGAGATAATTCTACCCGAAAGGCCTAATTCCCCTTGCAGAGTAAATCCTTCCATGACCATGACTTCAGTGCTAAGATAGGAAGGGACACTTCTCCCAAAATCAAAATCAGAGAATTCACACTTGGCCTCCTGGCTTTCCAGACTCATTGCCCTCCTTTCCCCACACACCTCCTCTTTGCCTTCCATCCCAGGCACCATCATCTCCTCTTCTTCTTCCTCATCCTCTTCAGCCTCCTCAGTGTCATCCTCGTCTTCCTCATTCTCTGCCTCTTCACTGCTGTAGCCATCTTCTTCCTCACTGCATTCCTGCCAGAGGGACAATCCCAGGCTACTGAGACTGAGATGACCTCCTTGCCCCCTCCCCTCAACTCACGCTCAGAACCAAGAGGCCCTGACTGAACATAGATCCTTAAAACACTGAAAGATGCAAATATATGATCATGACAGAAAAATGTGGAGGACGGGAGAGTGGACTAGGATGGATATAACTAATATCCTGAACTAGGTTCAGCGGTCACCAGCAGGAAACCTCGGGCAAGGCCAGAGCTGCTAGCCAAAAGCACCTTCCAGGCAACATGACCAGAAAATAAGTTGCCCAGAAAAACCCAAATATCCAAAGTAACAACCACCAACTTCTTGTTCTCTCTCTAGGAGACAGACTCTGAAAGGCCAGAACTAGATGTGTTTGTTATAATGTCAACAAAGGAAGAGGTTAAGAGGGCTAATGGTACCTGTGTTGGTGGAGATAATGAATTTTTAAAAAGCTTAGACTGTAGTTGGGGGATGATGTCAAAATAGACAGAAAAGAGTAGAAAGCTATGCACAGCGACCAACCAGGCCCTCTCTACAACTTCAACGTCTATCTGCCCCCACTGGGCCCTTACCTCGCTGTCTTCCTCCTCCTCCTCCGCCTCATCTGACTCATCCTCACTGTCCTCAAAGAACTTGGACTTAGCAACTCGAGGCAGCTTGTCGGAGGCTGAAGAGCAGGAAGGCCCAGCCTCACCAGTGGGAGTGCCAGGCTCCCCACCTTGGCCTGCCTCAGTCCCACATTCCGAGTTGGAGGAAAGGCCCGTGTGAGCCTTGGCTGTGGGGCCATTTTCCTCTGAAGAAGTTTCCCTAGATGGGTCCCCAGGTCCTGCCTCCCCATTGAGGCCCTGGGACCCTGGTTCCTCGCCTGTCCCAGCTCCAGATTTGCTGTGGGGAGCACCCTTGTGACAGTTCTGCCCGTAGCGTGTCAGCAGCTCTTCAATAGTCATGGTAGCCTCTTCATGCAGCAGTGCAGCCTCCTCATTGTCCACTGCAGGGGAGAGGCTAAATCAGCACCCCATGCCAGACTCCTCATGGAATCAGTCCCTTACTACCTCCACAGCCCTTGCAACCTGAGTTCCAACTTCCCCACCACCTCCCACTCCTAAGGCTCCTCTCACACTTATCAAATCTCAGAAGAACAGCCCTTTGCTCCCTTTTCCTCAAGTAACATCAGCCTCCAGAGACTTCCTTTGGTCTTTGTCTTGCACTCCCTTCTTAGTCAAAGGAATACTAGTTACTATATGTGTTCCCTGTCACCTCTCATTTTTTATTGGTAAGTTGGAAACCCTAATCTGGCTGAGGACCCAGGAAGTCCACAATGCTACTAGTCCAGGCCTAGGGCTCAGGCTTAATGACTGGCTGCTATGGCTAATGGCAGCTCCAGTCTTAAAAAAAAGATCACATAAACATTAAAATGAACCAGAAAGACCCAATCGCAATGACAAAAGATGATGTATATAAAAATGCTTACAACTACAACACTATGAACTCAACAAAGGTTAATCCTCTCTCTCCTTTTCATAACCACCTGTAGTACAGGAGATTCTTTAACATGAGGATTTCCCAGGTCCCTAGGAAGCCATCTTTCAGAACTGACACACAGCTAATATGTATTAAAGAGCAGTTCTTTAATATGCCGATTTCCTTTCAAACAAAAGATGCCACACTCACCATCATCTTCATCAGCTACTTTTTCTTTTTCATCCTCATCCTCAGTGGGTCGCCCTGCAATCTGCGCCAGCTCCTTAATGACTTCCTCAGTGGTCAGTTTGGCATCGATAGCCAGGAAGGCATCTTCCAAAGCCTGAATATAATCAAACTAGTATGAGGCAAGTGTAGGAAGAAGTACGCGGGTACAAAATGAACTGCCTATACACAAGCCTGGGCACGAGGATGAGATGCAAATTAGAGTGTGATCCACCAAGCTATGAGACACTCACAGACAAATAAAAAACAGTTTAGAGACTTAGGAATCAATAAGGTAGCTCTAAAAAGGATCAAGTGGGAATAAGCTCATTTTAGGTACAGAATTCTTTAAGAAATACAATAAGAAGAAGCTGGGTGGCAATGAAAAAGGAAAAGCCAAGGACTGGAAAAAAAGGGAAAGTCTGCAGAAATGGAGAATGAACAGTGTGGGAAGACAGACCTTCTGTAGCTTGCCTTCTTTGTAGGCCTTCTGATCTTTGATGATATCAGGAAGATATTTGGCACAGTACAAGGCAACTTCCTCCCCTAGAACAAAGGTAAAGTCACCCAGAGCATAGCTTCACGCACATAGAAAGTGATATAATATCAGCACACCATTCTAGAGTGATTCCCAAGGACTGAGGAGATGAATGTCTTAGCACAACTGAAACCTATTTAAAAGACAATGTTTTGGGAAGTTCTGACCAAGAAAATGGATTTCACCATCACCTCTCTCAGGGCTATATTAATATAGCCCATGTCTTTTCTCACCTGTATACTTAGTTTTCAGTGAAAAAGAGATAAATACTAATGTAGGAAGAGACTTCTTGGATTGAAACAAGGCCTGGTGAGATTAAGAACCAATACACTATCCTCCTGGGAAGGATGAATGGCAGAATAGAGAAAAATAGCACTAGGCAGGAAATTATATCTGAGGACCAGAACCCTGGAAAGTAAAAGAACAAAGGACCTGGAAGTGGGGTCCTAGAATGTTACCATATGATCTGCTAAAGTTACCTCCATGTCCATCGTAGACAGAAAACATAGCTGTCTCACTGTCCAGCTCAGGAATACAGTTGTGAGCATCCTAGGAAAAAGAGCATAATCAGCATTTCTTAAGGTCAAAGGGTATTCTTCCTTGTGCACCTCAGGTCATTAAGGATTGCCTTCACACCTTAATCTCACTAACCCTTCCCTGGCTGACCTACATGGCCTAGAAATAATAAAGGAAGATGGGATGATAAATAAGAATATTACACAGGAGGGAGAAAGGAAGGGAGGGGGAAAAAGGAAAGGAAGGAAGGAGGGAAGAAGGGAAAGAGATGAATCAGGTCACTACCTCTGCAGTCTAGCAGCCTCAGCCTAGGAGATCTCAGTCCAGATGGCAGAATGTTTGGCTGTTGGAACTCTAGACCTGACCCTTTTGGATTTGTGGCAACTATGGGAAGAACCAGAATAAAGGATCTTCAAAGTCACTTCCAGACCCATTCTATCAATCAGTGAACTTAAAGGAAGAAAATGTTAGGGAAGATAGCAAAAAGCAACCTGAGGGCATTACCGACCTAAAAAGTTTCTAGGAGAATCCTAAGACGGCCTGAGTGAAAGCACTAGAAATTGGTAAAGCTACATACATTTAATACTCCCCACCCCCCCAAAACCACCATCTAAACAAATTACTCCCCTTTTCTCTTAAAGTTTAACTCATTTAAGAAGTTACCCCCAAGGCTAGGGGGAGGATATATTTACAAAAGGTATCTTTCCAACAAATAGTTATTAAACTACACTGTGTGTAGTACTTGTTAACTGGAATTTACAATGCCCCATTAAATCAGCCATCCCATCTCCTATCCCCAGCTGGAACTGAGATACCATTTAAATCTGAAGGCACAGCACACCTGAAGAGAAATTTGAAATGGCCCTGCTACATGAACATTTTATTTGGGAGGCTGGGCTTGATCAAATTCTTCTATTAATAAAACTGCCACCCAAACTAATATTCCTGGCTAAGCCAAAGTTCAGGCAAGACTGTCAGACCTAGATAAAAGGGTACCGCCGCTTACCCTGCCCCATCTTGGAAAACAACCCAACCTTCCTTTCAGGTATTCTCTATAGACAAAAAGGATATAATTAGCTATTTACTTTTTTTGTGTGTGTGTGGGGTACGCGGGCCTCTCACTGTTGTGGCCTCTCCCGTTGTGGAGCGCAGGCTCAGCGGCCATGGCTCACGGGCCCAGCCGCTCCGCGGCATGTGGGATCTTCCCGAACCGCAGCAGGACCCTGTGTCCCCTGCATCGGCAGGCGGACTCTCAACCACTGCGCCACCAGGGAAGCCCCTAGCTATTTACTTTGATTAGTTAGTAAAGTTAATAGTTCTCCTTTGTCTTTCAGATATTAGTATTTAAATTTTTCTAATTATATTGATAGTCAGGAGACCTGAATGTAGTAGTTCTGTTGTCACTAAAATAAGACTATTCCTTCATTATACAAGTCTAGAATATAAAACTTAGGGGGCTTCCCTGGTGGCGCAGTAGCTGAGAATCCGCCTGCCAAGGCAGGGGACACGGGTTTGATCCCTGGGCCAGGAAGATCCCACATGCCGCGGAGCAACTAAGCCCGTGCACCACAACTACTGAGCCTGTGTCCCGCAACTACTGAAGCCCACACACCTAGAGACCGTGCTCTGCAACAAGAGGAGCCACCGCAATGAGAAGCCCGCGCACCGCAACTATAGAGAGCCCATGCACAGCAAAGAAGACCCAACTCAGCCAAAAATAAATTTCAAAAAAAGGGGCTTCCATGGTGGCACAGTGGTTGAGAGTCTGCCTGCCAATGCAGGGGACACGGGTTTGAGCCCTGGTCTGGGAGAATCCCACATGCCGCGGAGCGGCTGGGCCCGTGAGCCACAACTACTGAGCCTGCGCGTCTGGAGCCTGTGCTCTGCAACAAGAGAGGCCGCGGCAGTGAGAGGCCCGTGCACCGCGATGAAGAGTGGCCCCTGCTCGCCGCAACTAGAGAAAGCCCTCGCACAGAAACGAAGACCCAACACAGCCAAAAATTAATTAATTAATTAATTTAAAAAAAAACTCACTTTAAAAAAACCAAAAGAACCAAAAACTTAGGGTTTTAAAGTAGGGAAGGAGAGCACTGAAAAGGAGCTACTCTTTCTTGTATTTCCCTCTGATTGTCTCCAGGAGAAAGTGTCCCAGAAGCTAATGGGCGTCCACAGAAGGCCTCTGATGGCTTATCTATGGTCATTGACACAACTGCCTCTTAGCCTCATCCCCAGGATCTAGAAGAACACCACACACCAAAGGTCATCTTCTTCATCTCTCCCTCTTCCAACCACTCTACCACCAGCCACACTGACCTCCCATCTCTCTAGACCAGGGTTTATCTTACTGGGCCTTCCTCTCCTATCACCAACATCTTAGCACTTTCTTGCCTTTTATGATTGTCTTTTACCACAGCATCCTCTACAGTGGTCCTCAGACTTTAATGTGCCTAAGAATTCATTTGTTCATTCATTCATTCATCAAATATCTGAGTATCCATTATGTGCTAGTATGTGTTCTGGGTGCTCAGGATATATCAGTGAACAAAATAAAGACCCACACTTCATAAAACACTTATATTCTAGTGAGGGATATAGACAACAAACACAATAAATAGGTAAATCATAGAGAATGATAGCATAATTCACATAGAAAGATGGTAATGCTATGAAATAAAGAAAAAGTGAGAAGGGACGGGTTGGATGACAAAAGCAGTGAGAGAATCGGCATGGGACACAGTATAGCACAGGTATGCCAAACTCATAAGAAACTGTACCTCAGCCGTCACTACCTTGGTCATGCTGTGAGTGTCTGATCAGTTTCAGCAAAACAGTTGTGTCACATTTATGTTGATTTTAATTCTGTTGATTTTGTAGTTTGGTTTGTTGGCATGTAATTTATGTCCAGTTCTATGTTTGTACACATATAAGTAACATTACATTAAAATCATTTTAGTGAATATTGGAGATCCACAAATATTGCTTTCCTTAAAAAAAACAAAAAACAAAACACAAACAAAAAAAATCCATGGAAGATCTCCAAGATATTTTGTTAAATAAAACAAAGTGCATAATGATATATTTAGTAAGCTGCTTTCTGTATAGGAGGGAGCACAGAAATAGACATTTGCCTTCTCATACTTTAATACTACAAGGACACACAGAAAACTAATAAAAGTAAACTGTGGGAGGGCATGAGGGTGCAGACAGACTGATGGGAGCAAGACTTAACCATGGGAATGTTTAGCTTTTTCAAAAGTAAATGAAATGTCTTTTTAAAAAGACTCAATATATGCTAAAATTTGAGAGGCTGGTCCAACTAATTTCACTTTTTTGGTAGATGTGAGAGGAGCACTCTTCCTGTCCACTGCTTCCCAGTGGAACAAGAGAATCAACTGGTCTTTCTCTGTCCTGCAACGTACTCTAAATCACAGCTGTATCATCTTTTTTTAAAAAATAGATCTTTATTGGAGTATAATTACTTCACAATACTGTGTTAAGTTTCTGTTGCACAACAAAGTGAATCAGCCATATGCATACACATGTCCCCATATCCCCTCTCTCTTGCATCTCCCTCCCATCCTCCCTATCCCACCCCTCTAGGTCATCGCAAAGCACGGAGCCAATCCCCCTTTGCTATGCTGCTGCTTCCCACCAGCCAACTATTTTACATTCGGTAGTGTATATATGTCGATGCTACTCTCACTTCGCCCCAGCTTCCCCCTCCCACCCCATGTTCCCAAGTCCATCCTCTATGTCTACCTCTTTATTCCTGCCCTGTAACTAGGTTCATCAGTACCGTTTTTTTGTTTTGTTTTAGATTCCATATATATGCATTAGCATACAGTATTTGTTTTTCTCTTTCTGACTTACTTCACTCTGTAAGACAGACTCTAGGTCCATACACCTCACTACAAATAACTCAATTTCGTTTCTTTTTATGGCTGAGTAATATTCCACTGTAAATATGTGTCACCATCTTCTTTATCCATTCATCTGTTGATGGACATTTAGGTTGGTGTACTATCTCTTTTGAACCCACACCTTTATTTAAAAAAATCTTTTTGACTTCTCATCTGTTCCTCATAAGATCATGTGACTTTGAAGCAGATCTAGCAACACTGAACACAGGAAAAAATATTTAACCTCAATAGTAATCAAAGAAATGAACATTAAAAAAACAAGGAATTATCCTTTTGTGCAAATTAGAATGATGAAAAAGATGAATAGTATCCAGTAATAATAAGAGTGAAGATAAAAACACATTCTCATGTACTCTGATCAAACAGGAATATAAATTACTAGTTTTCCTGGAGGGCAATTTGGTAATATGTACCACAATGTGCATGTCTTTTGATCTAGTAATTTGACTTCTAAAAGTTTATTTTATGGGACTACTGACACAAGGAAACGAAGATAGGAAGAATGTTCATTTCAGCATTACTTATAATAAAAAACAATTATAACCATCTAAATTTCCATGAATAGATTAGATTACAAACAGTACATCCCTCCAATGGAATATATGCAGCTGTCAGAAATGATCAATATGTATTCATTTAGAAATGAGTTCACAATATATTGTGATAAAAGCAAAATATTAGGTATCTATGTATATGTCAGAAGTCTGTAAGATCACACATCAAACTTAGTGGAGGGTGAAATCTGAGTAATAATTATATCCTACTTTTCAAGATTTTTATTTTTATTAGCCATATCATTCCATTCTGAATAATGACCACAACAAAAGAAACCTATGATTGTCCTTAAGCTGCCAAGCTACCATATACTGTGTGATCTCTGGTCAGCTATCTATTGGTGTGCCTCAATTTTACCCTCTATAGTATGGAATAAGAATATCTACATTACTCATATCATCACAGGACTATCATGATGATGATGTAAAACTTCTTTGTAAACTGGAACATAATATATAAGTATATATATTCTGCTCTGAAATTCAGTACCTGGTTCACATTTGTCTTCTCTATCCTTTTTCTCAAAGAGGAATGCCCACAATAAAGGCTCATCTTATGCCTTGAGGTCTCAGTTCCTAAAACCACTCCACATTACCTTCTCCTCAACTTCTTGGTGAGGTTTTGGATCTGTATCACTTGGAACTGCTCTACCTTCTCTAAGCACTTCAATTTCCCCCTTATATCTTCAATCATAGCTTACATACCTTTACCTTTGTCTGTCTCTGTCCTTTTCTGAGTCAGAGCTAAGTACTGCATATTTCAACTCTGTCTCTTAGCAATCTAGAAAAACTCATCCAACCTTGTTATAACCCGACCAAATGCTTTCTTCACACTTGAATCAGAGCCACTAAGTATCGCTAGTCATAAAATGTCATGAAATCATGTTGATTGTGGTGACTACTTCCATTTAGCACTTTTTTCTCTATTCTGCATTGACTCTTAAATATATTAACCACAGTCAGTCACAAACCTTTCCCACATTATTCAAGCTCTCAATGTTATTTTCCTTTCACTCACAGCAGATGAGCTAACCTCTTACTTTACTTAGATCAAGGTCTTATTTCAAGATCTACCTCATCTTCCCTATTCTAACTCAAAATTTCTCCATAGTTGTATCTAACATCTCCTTCACTTCTGCCTCAGAAGCAATATTTCTCCTCTTTTTTAAAATAAATTTATTTATTTTTGGCTACGTTAGGTCTTCGTTGCTGTGCGCAGGCTTTCTCCAATTGTGTGGAGTGGGCTTCTCACTGCGGTGGCTTCTCTTGCTGCGGAGCACTGGCTCTATGTGTGCAGGCTTCAGTAGCTGTGGCACGTGGGCTCAGTAGTTGTGGCTCACGAGCTCTAGAGTGCAGGATCAGTAGTTGTGGCACACGGGCTTAGCTGCTCTGCAGCACGTGGGATCTTCCCGGCTCAGGGTTTGACCCTGTGTCCCCTGCATTGGCAGGAGGGTTCTTAACCACTGCACCACCAGGGAAGTCCCTCTCCTCTCTTTCTAGATTAACACTTCCTCTTAAACTCAAACCCTTCTCCTTCAAGATCATACTTCACGAAGCAGGCAGTCAATATAACAGCAATCCAAATAGCCATTTTGCAGGCTTCACTCTCCCCAACGGCTGTATGTAATTAAATAGTACAAACCATGTCAGCTTTCTCAAAAGTTCTCTTGGGTTCTGTGAAGAACTGTAGTTCTATACCTCCAATTGCCTGTTTCTACAGGATATCCCTTCTCCACCTCAAGCTTAATATATGTAAACAGGAACTTAGCAGTCTCCAAAAAAATCAGAGCTTCCCCTACATGTCTTATTTCTGTCAATGGAATCTTAACTCTCCTAGCAACACCTAGTATCAGTCCTCCTTGACTTCCTGGCTGTCTTCCACCAACTATTACTGAGTCCTGCTGACTTTTCCCTCATAACTGTGATCCTGGATTACTTTATTCTTAATGGTATTTTAACTCCTCTCCTGTCTCTACTCTCTGCCTCCTGTAATTCAGCCTACATACATCCAGCTGCCAGATTAATCTCCCTAATATAACATTTTATTGCTAGGCCCTTCAATGGACTCTACTGCATTAGATTAATTCCATACAAGTTACTGGCAATTTAAGGCACTCAGTAATCATTCCTATCCATCTCCATAACCTAACCTCCTTAACTCATACCATTCCCCAAAAGAAACTACTCTTGACACTCTTGATACTGAACACCCTACCCCAGCAAAGTAGTAAGCATGCCTGCTTCAGTCTTTCCTCCTATCCTTTCGTCTAATACTTTTCTTCTCCCACTTTCCTCCTCCCCATTTGTTACCATTTATACTCTTTCCTAAAGGTCCAGTTAGTCTCACCACCTCCAAGAGATCTTTCTTCATCACACCAATACTCTGTGATCATTCCCCACCTGAACTCTTTTAATATTTATTGCTTCTACCAATAATTTGGCATTCAGCATATGCTATCTTGTATTGTTATCCAACATTCCATAGGGGAAAAGGGAGTCCTAGGTCCAAAACAGCATGAAAACAGACTGTCTTAAATTTCTTTACAGCGCTAGGGCCTAACAGTATGTTCTGTAACACAGCAGGATGTTTACTTATGATGGTGAGTTCCCAGCTGCCTCAGAACAAATATCTTAGGGATACCTCCTTCTTCATTTACTACCCAAAACCTAAAGTTGTATCATAACACAATAACCACTGAGGTGGTACGAAAGAAATGATGCAGAATACACAGATCACCTGAATGAGGGCTCTTATGTCTTGCTTTACTAAATTATATATCACACAGCCCCTTCTGACCTTCTAGACACCAGTGGATCTGCTATTAATAAAGACCTGGTTATCTTTCCTGATGTCAATTTCCTAAAGTTACAAATACATCCGCAAAGGCTCCTGTGTCACTTGATCAATCATTTAGGTTTATGATACTTAAATTTATCTAAATCTTTGCAATTCAAGGTAAAACTTTTGAAGGTGGTTGGAAAGGGAACTACATTTTTGGTTTTAAAAAGTCATGTATTACTGTCTGACTTTTAAAATTATATGCATGTATTACCACTGTGCTATAGACTGAATGTTTTGTGTCTCCCTAACATTCCTATGTTGAAACTTCATGGCCAAAGTGATGGTATTTGGAGGTAGGGGCTTTGGGAGGTAATTAAGTCATGAGGGAGGAGCCCTCATGAATGAAATTAGTACCCTTATAAAAGACCCCAGAGAGGTCCTCTGCCTTGTGAGGACACAGCTAAAACACAGCCACTATGAACCAAGAAGTGGGCCCTCTCCAGACACCTTGATCTTAAGCTTCCCATTAGGGTCTCAAAGAGATATTTACACACCCATGTTCATAGCAGCTTTGTTCAAAAGAGCCAAAAAGTAGAAGAACCCATGTGTTCATCAACAGATGAATGGATAAACAAAATGTGATATATACATACAAAGGAACATCATTAAGCCTTAAAAAGAAAGGAAATTCTGACACATGCTATAACATGGATGAACGTTGAGGACATTATGCTATGTGAAATAAGCCAGTCATAAAGACAAATCTGTCTTTATATGAGGTACCCAGAGTAGTCAAATTCATAGAGACAGAAAGTAGAACAGTGGTTGTCAGGGGCTGGGGGAAGGGGGAATGGGGAGTGGTTTAATGGGTATAGAGTTTCAGTTTTGCAAGATGAAAAGAATTCTGGAGACTGGTTGCACAACAATGTGAATCTACTTAACGCTACTGAACTGTACATTTTAAATGGTTAAGATGGTAAGTTTTATGTTATGTGTATTTTAGCAAACAAACTTCCTTCCTACAAAGAAAAGCCCAGTCTCAGATGGCATCACTGGTGAGTTCTACCAAATATTTAAAGACTAATTAATAGCAATTCTTCACAAACTCTTCCAAAATACAGAAGACGGGGTGACACTTCCCAACTCATTCTATGAGGCCAGTATTATCCTGATACCAAAGCCAGACAGACATCACAAGAAAACTATAGACTTAATATCATTAAGATAGCAATACTCATCAATACATCTACAAATTCAGAACAATTCCTATCAAAATCCCAGATGCCTTTTGTACTGAAACTGACAAGCTGATCCTAAAGTTCATATGGAAATTCGAGGGACCCAGGAAAGAAGAAACAAGAAAAGGAACAAAGCTGGAAGACTCGTACTTCCCAACTTCAAAACCACAAAGCTATAGTAACCAAGACAGTGTGGTACCATATATCAATGGAATGGAATTAAGAGTCCAGAAATAAACCCTCATATTTATGGTCAATTGATCTTAAACAATGATGCCAAGATAATTCAGAAAGGGAAAAGAATACGCTTCTTAGCAAATGATGGGGACTTCCCTGGTGGTTCAGTGGTTACGAATCTGCCTTCCAATGAAGGGGATGCAGGTTCGATCCCTGGTCAGGGAACTAAGATCCCACATGCCGCGGGGCAACTAAGCCCTGAGCTGCAACGCCCTCGCACTCTAGAGCCCATGCGCTACAACTAAAGAGAAGCCCACACGCTGCAACGAAGATCCTGCGTGCCGTAACTAAGACTCGATGCAGCCAAATAAATAAATAAATACCTAAAAAAACAAAAAACAAAAACAAACAACACTGGGACAAACACATATCCAGATGTAAAAGTTTGAACTTGGACCCCTTCTTTACACCATACACAAAAATTAACTCAAAAGACCTAAATGTAAGAGCCAAAACTATGAAACTCTTAACAGATAAACTGGACTTCATCAAAATTAATAACTTTTGTGCTTCAAAGGACACCAACAGGGGCTTCCCTGGCAGTCCAGTGGTTAAGACTCTGCACTTCTACTGCAGGGTAGCACGGGTTCGATCCCTGGTTGGGGAACTAAGATCCCACATGCCCACATGCTGCTCGGCATGGCCAAAAGAAAAAAACAAACAAACAAAAGGACGAAGGATCTGAACAGCCATTTCTCCAAGGATACAGAAATGGCCAATAAACACAAGGAAAAATGCTCAAATATCATTAGCCACCACGGAAATACAAGCAAAACCACAATGAAACATCATTTCACACCCACCAGAATGGCTATAATTGGAGGAAAAAAAAAAAAACGATAACAGGTGTAGGGAGGAGGTAGAGAAACTGACACCCTCATATACTGCTGGTAGAAATGCAAAATGGCGCAACCACTTTGGAAAACAGGCAGTTCCTCAAAATGTTAAACGTGGAGTTACTATATGACCCAGCAATTCTACTCCTAGGAATATACTCAAGAGAAATAAAACTTATTTCCACACAAAAATTTGAACATGAATATTCATAGCACCATTATTCATAATAGCCAAAAGGTGGAAATCCAAACCACCATCAACTGATGGAGGAATAAACAAAATGTGCATACAATGGAAGATTATTCAGCCATAAAAAGGAATGACGTACTGATTGATTCATGATACAACCTGGATGACCCTTAAAAATGTTGTTTAGAAAAAAAAAAAAAATGTTGTTTAGGGGCTTCCCTGGCGGTGCAGTGGTTAAGAATCTGCCTGTCAATGCGGAGGACATGGGTTTGAGCCCTGGTCCTGGAAGATCCCACATGCCACGGAGCAACTAGGTCCATGTGCCACAACTACTGAGCCTGTGCTCTAGAGCCTGCGAGCCACAACTATTGAGCCTGCACGCCACAACTACTGAAGCCCGCGTGCCTAGAGTCCGTGCTCCGCAACAAGAGAAGCCACTGCAATGAGAATCCTGCGCACTGCAGTGAAGAGCAGCCCCAGCTCACCACAACTAGAGAAAGCCGGCAACGAAGACCCAACGCAGCCAAAAATAAATTAATTAATTAAAAATATATGTATATTGTTTAGTAAAAAGCAACCAGACATAAAAGGTGACATATTTATATGAAATGTTCAGAATAAACAAATCCATAATGTAAATTAGTGGTTGCCAGGCATTAGAGGAGGGGGGATAGGGAGTGACTAATAATGGCTACAAGATTTCTTTTTCGGGTGATGAAAATGTTCTAAAATTAATAGTGGTGATGGCTGCACAACTCTGTGAGTATATTAACTATTGAAATGTACACTTTAAATGGATATGGTACCTGAATTATATCTCGATACAGTTGTTTTAAAAGGGACCTGTATATACATTTTCAAGTACTATGCATGATTAAAAGTTGACACACTCCATCTCTGAACTAGACTTAGAGGGAGACAGAAAACAACTCCACTGGAACTGGTACTCAGTTTACAGTGTCATTAAACATCAGTGATGCTTTCAGTTCTAAAGATTTGTGCTTCCAGACAGCACAATTTTAATGGCAGCTAACAGTGGCAAGAACTACTGATCAGATCTGTCAAAATTTCTACACTCAAATTCAAGCCCTTACCTCTCAAAGTATAATTCCAAGATGGTAACCCAATAGAGGGTCAGGGGTTCAGAAGCAGTATTAACTGCCAGGGGATTGGGCAGAAGAAATAATGTAAAATATTCTTGAAATCTTGAGAAATAAGTTCTGACTGTAACTTACAGTTGCTTGAAAACTTATAAAGGAATAGTATAGTAGAAAATAATTTCTCTATATTAATGGACATACATTCGATATCATTTCATGCTAATTTTGAATTGTAAAGAATAGGAACTGCATGCTGATCAAAAAGAATGCCCTTTTATGAAAGCTGCTTAACTGTATCCTAGACAAAGGAATTCTGATCTGGTTCAGTAAGTAAAAAGTGCTTTAAGCTACAGATGAGACACTAATCTGAGGTACAAACAATAAATGCTCTTCAGCCTCAGATGCCCTCTCTCAAGTGGAATCCCACAGCATGCTTGTGGTATCTCATTTTATATTTCCCCTATTAATATAATGATTTAAACTGTCATGCATGTACCTTTAAGAACTTTCTGCTCAACATTTATCTATAGTCAATTCTAGATGACCCTCTGTGATCACTAATAAGCCAGCTTCTATATGGCAATAAACAGCTAGCCTACTCAAATTTATACTCTAGGTATTGATGCTGCCTTTAAAAGGGACAAATATAAGATATATATAGAGATATATAGATATAGATATCCTAATTCCCCACAGGAAGCAATTTTGTCACTTCCAGAGAACCTCATAACCAAAAACTAAAAGTACTCTAGTCTCTTTGAGACTACATCAACTAAAACTGTTTTCAGATTGGACTTCTCATTAGACATTAGAAACTCAGAGCCTTTCCATATATATTTCTCAGGCACCCTTCCACAACCTACCTGTTAACCCCCAAAATACATACCTCAACCAGCTTGAGGGTCCCTCCAAACCATGGAGAAGGAAGAAGGGAAGGGAACATCAACTGTGGTATTTTGATTACCCCTCCTCAAAACACCCTGGTTCCACAGCAAGAGGGGCTGGAGAGAGGCAGAAAGTATAAAATGCCAGCTATTGATAGTTGCCATTCTTGCCTCAAGAGAAGGGATAAAACGGTACTCTCTAAGGCTGACTATACATCAGTCAGGATTTCAGTAACCTTTATAATGTGTATGGGTGTGATAAACTTACCTCAACTAAATCATTAGGACCAGGCAAATAAGGTCAATAGAATTAATAAACTGGTGAAATTCAGCCCTAAAGGTTAAGAGGGACAGGAGTACACTTTCTGAAAAGGTAAGATTCACTCAAGAGGCTAGAAGTCAGTTCTTTTCTTGCCATAGCAAAGAAACTATGTTACACTTCAGGGAGAAAGGAAACAAAGCCAGAAGCAAAAGTATCAATGCAGCAGAACAGGATCCCAAACAGGACTTCAAGAAGATTTGATTGGGTCTACTTAACTATTCAAACAAAGGGAAATTCAGAAATCGCGTAATAAGATTTTAAAACCCTAAGTGGTTATCTCTCAGGAGGAAGATTGGATCTAAGGAATAGTCTAGCAAGATCTCTACAAACCAAACAGCCCCTGATGAAAACAGTTATGTTCTAATTACCAGAGGAGAAACCAAAAATAAAGGGAAATGCCCTGCAGAGAAGAAGCAAACAGTACAGAATCACTGGGCAAAAGACTTGGAAAACTGATTATCCAAGCAACTCAATTCATAAAGAAACCTAGAAAGAGTAACAAAGAAGTGGAACAACCACAGCAGAGAGGAAAGTGGAAAATATGGAATAAGAAACCCAAAGGAAAAGCCTTACTGTGACATGAGATAGTCACCTCAAATCTTACAATATTAACAGAAAATGCCATAGAACTGGAACCTCCAAATTACCAGCTAACCCAAACCCCAGACTGACAATGAAGCGACATCCAGATATTTCTACCAGCCAGACAATTACATTTACCAAGCACCCAGTAAACTCAATACTGTGCACCACAGAGAAATCTGTTGACACAGATGAGAACACTGTGTAGTATAGGTCTTGAACAATTTTCATCCTACAGATTCTTTCCACCAAGGCACAAATAACCTAATCTCTCTGGGCGTCGGTTTTTGAGCTGTAAAATGTGGTGAGATGAACTATATAGGATCCTCTCCATTCCTGAGATTTTAAGCAGATGATAAAGTTTGCCGTGGGTATAAAATGTGAGTCTGAGAACAAACCATTTAAGTTTATACTGTCATTCCAGAGCTAACCACAGGGAGGAGTGAGGGATTTGATGAAATTCCCAAGGGAGACTTTTGGCTGTTACCTGAAGCCCACCTAGTAAGTGGATAAACCTTCGATCCCAGACATAATTAGCGCATTTCCCTGGCTCCTCTGTCTAAACCTCACAAAACTCTTCACAAAAACACGTCTTACACATGTCTTTCTTCCTTTCCCTCCTACCATAGTTTTCTCTGTTCTCCTTTGTAGTTTCACACCCATTTGCCCAACACTACTCCTTTTTATCCAGAATTTTTCCATTTTTCCCTTTTATCGATAGTAAATTTTTCTATAAAAGAAAAATCAGTTCTCTGTAGGATAAGAAAAAAAAAGTTGATGAAATGATTGAAAATCAAGGAAACTATAAGCTACAACAAGCACAGGCAAAATGACAATTATTAAGTTTTAGAGAAATTCCGAGTGAGAAAAAAACATCAGGCATAATTTTAAAGGAAATTATAGTGACTGACACAGTTCAAGGCTTCCAAAGGCCAAGAAAGGCCCTGAAAGAATACAAATGAGTGACAATTCTTGGAGGTCAAGTCAAACCTCTGAAATTAACATGTGGTGCCCAGGGCCAGGCATCCAGGTATTAAGATTTTGAAGCGGACTATTTGCGTGGCTTCCTTTCCTGTCAAACTACTCGTCCAAAGACGCCTCACACATCGCTTTTTTTTTTTTTTAAGTACAGTCATTCACATCTATCCGCCTCTCTCTAGCAAAAGTCAATGGATAAATAATCCCTCTCTTCATCTTTACTCCCACATTAAACCTCACACCGTTTACGAGCCTGGAGGGCTAGTTTGTCACGAGAGGATGGAGCGAAGGCACGGGGAGGTCGGTCAGTGGGCGGAAGGTGCCTCTCCCCACATGGCCGAGCCCTCGCCGCCAAGCTGGCCACCGTCACACGGTCTCCTAGCACCGGCAGCTCCCTCTCGGCCCCGGCCCCGCTCTCGCTGTCGCCCCCCAATTTGCCGCTGCGGTCACAGGCTCTCGATTCGGACCCTTCCCCGGGGATGACCCCATCCCCCCCGGCTCCCTTTCTCCGTCAGGTTCCCGCCCTACAGCCGTCAGCCTATGGGCCCCTCCCGCCTCACCTCCATGGAGACGCGCCAGCCTTGCATGGCGGAGAAGCCGTAGGGCAGCGGCAGCCGCGAGGCGCCAACCCCGTCCCCAGAGCACTTCACCGTGTTGGGCTGGGAGAGGTAGGCACCCATGGCGGCGGCTGACCGGCGGCCTCAGGGGCAGGCGAACGGAGCGCGACCCGTGCCGGCGCCGGAGCCGGAGCCCCGGGTGCGCGTGTGGCAGGAGTGGGCCCGGCTGCGCGGCCGACGCAAGGTGCCGGTGAAAGGCGCGAGGCGGCCCAGGTGGCGGTAACGGGACCGGAGCAGAGAGGGAGCGGAAGCGGAAACGGCGCCGCTTCAAACCCCGCCCGGCCGGCGCGGCGCGGCGCGGCGCTGCGGGCAGTCATTTCCTTAGCAACTCGCCCCGCCCGCGGGGACAACGGCCCGCCCAACCGCCCTCCCGCGAGATTGGCGCGGCCACGCCCACCAACGGCCGCGGCCTCCTTGGGGCAGACTGGGAGGTTGTTCCTCGCCAGTATCTCTCCCCAACTGTCCCCCACTGTCCCCCGCCTCCGCTCCCCTACCGCGGCCTCTCGCGTTTTGTCTGAAGCTCTTTTGTGCGGGACCTGGCACTTCCGGTTCATCTTCCAGCGTGTCAGCTCCCTCTCCACCGCGCCCTCAGACTCCCTCAAACCCCGCCCCGTACAGTTCAATTAAAGTTGGCTAGTGTTTTGAGCGCAAGAAGTACCCTGGCCAGGCTTTGTGAGGCCTATGCGAGTAGGATGTGAGAGAGTCTTTCTGACAAAAGAAAATGAAGACCTCGATCTGTGACCCAGTCTATACTGGTCGAGAAGAAATCAAAGGAGAGTGGAAGAGCTGTTGCTTGAGGTCCTCAGGATGCCCCAGGCATGCGTTATACCAGGGGGAGAAGGGAATAATGTTACAAGGTTGCAGGGTGAAGAATGAAAGTAAACTGCTTTGGTGACGGTTTTTGAGGAAGCTATCTGGCCTCGTTGGAAATTGATTTTAAGTGGTAATATTAGATAGGATAGAGATGGTCGCAAGCGCCAAAATGGGTGACTTGGATCACTGCTATCCTGGTGTAGCACTTGGGGATTGTTGGTCTAGTCTTCGTGTACAGTGTAGATTGGAGGGAGAGTCTGGAAACTAACTGGTTAAAGGGCTCTTAATCTAAGCATGGGACGAGAAGGGCAGAGACTAAGGTGGGTGGCAATGGGAATAGAGATAAAGGAACAAATTAGACGATAAGAAATGGACAGAATTTAGTAACAGATTGGATTCAGGGGGTGGAAGAGAAAGGGAAAATTCTCAAAGGATAAGCAGATTAATTCTTTTAAAATACAAAGGTCATGGCTTCCTCCTACTCTTCAGATAGTCCAAATTCCTTAACATAGTTTACCAGACCCTTCATGCTTGAAAGGCTTCTTCCATGTCTCTCCCATTCCTCTCCATTTCCGCTACCCAGTGCTTCAGCAATATGTCTTTGGGTTCCTCCATGCTTTCTCTTCCTATGCTTTCACCCATGGAACATACCTCCTCACCCACCTACCCTCATCATTACTACCTTCAGGAAGTCTTTTCTAATATCCCTACAATGGTTTGGGTCCCCACTTGTGTGTCTTTCCTGACAGACTATAAGCCTTTAGGAAGTCAGAAATTCTGTCAAACTTACTGTTGTATACCCCAGCATCCCTAGCACAATTCTTATCTGTGCTCAATAGTATTTAAATGCTTGTTGAATGAATGAATATCACCAAGGTTTTGACTCTGAATGACAAAAATTGGCAGAGCCCGTAACA
>NW_020175181.1:1095848-1108981 GCF_003031525.2 Neophocaena asiaeorientalis asiaeorientalis | reverse complement strand
GCTAGTTTGGTTTAAGGTGACAACTAGATATACAAACATTGCAAATATTGGCTTGAAGTTAGGCTATGAAGGTAGGAGGTGTTAATTAGGCCTGTTGGTCATCTCGAACCTGGATAAGTGTTAAAGGAGCATGAAATTACTCGGCCTCTTTTTTTTTTTTTTTTTTAATTTATTTATGTTTTGGCTGTGTTGGGTCTTTGTTGCTGCACGTGGGCTTTCTCTAGTTGCGGGGAGCGGGGGCTACTCTTCTTTGCGATGCATGGTCTTCTCATTGCGGTGGCTTCTCTTGTTGCGGAGCATGAGCTCTAGGTGCGCGGGCTTCACTGGTTGTGGTACATGGGCTCAGTAGTTGTGGCTCGCGGGCTCTAGAACGCAGGCTCGGTAGTTGTGGTGCACGGGCTTAGTTGCCCCGCAGCATGTGGGATCTTCCCGTACCAGGGCTCTCACCCATGTCCCCTGCACTGGCAGGCGGATTCCTAACCACTGTGCCACCAGGGAAACCCTCAACCTCTTTTTTTTTTTGCAGTACACGGGCCTCTCACTGTTGTGGCCTCTCCCGTTGCGGAGCACAGGCTCCGGACGCGCAGGCTCAGCGGCCATGGCTCACGGGCCCAGCCGCTCCGCAGCATGTGGGATCTTCCCGGACCCGGGCACAAACCCGCGTCCCCAGCATCGGCAGGCGGACTCTCAACCACTGCGCCACCAGGGAAGCCCCCCTCTTTTTTTTTCTTCTAAGAGTGGAATGTGGTGTTGTGGGGAAAAAAGCGTGAGTTTTGATATATATATTACCTATGTGGTCTTTCACAAGTTACTTATTCTCTCTCAGACTCAGTTCCTCATCTATAAAACAGACATACAGTATCTACTTTTTCGGATTGCTTTAAGGCTAAGAGGAACTGAATATAAAATGCCAAGTTTACATAAATGTTGTATTATTATTCAACCAAAAATCTACCATTCATTAGGTATACATATATACAAGCTAAATATGGAATGGAAATAACATTAAATTATGTTCACAAAAAAAAATAGACGAAGGCCTGAAACAAAATGGGAGAAAAACAGATAAGGAAAAAAGTGGGAAAGAAAATATTATTCAAAAAAAAGTGAGGAAAAAAAAAAAAAAAAAAGTGAGGCACCGGGAGGGCAGTGGTGCCTCTGAGAGAAGAAATGGAGATACTAAGGGACTCATGGAAAGAGGTGGGAAAAAGACAAAGAATATGAAGGTTATCCTCTCCCTATTCCATCTCCATTTCCCCCAAACCATTATATTACACTTCTGAGGACACAAAGGTTTTATGCTTTGAGCAAAAAAAAATTTTTTAACTAAAAATACTCTAAAACACTGTATTCGCAGATTGATTTTCATGAGTCTTTCTGTAAACTGTGAGCTTCAGAAATCTGACCTATCACACATAGTAACAGAAGCAGCTTCTGAACATGTACTTTAGGGGCCGGCCTGAATATAAAAAGGGTCTCTAAAATATATACCAAGTTCACACAACAACTAGGGATAAAGGCATGGAATTGGTTTGTTGTGGGTAGAAAATAACTAATTCTAAGCATCTGGCGATTCCTATATATATTCACAATATTGAGGTATTGCCTTTGCCTTATTTTTTAAAATAATATTTATTTATTTATTTGCTGCACCGCTTACAGGATCTTAGTTCCTGGACCAGGGATTGAACCCGGGTGTCAGCAGTGAACGCACCAAATCCTTAATCACTGGACTACCAGGGAATTCCTGATTTTTATATTTAAAATTAGATTGCTTATATTTTCTTGTTGCTCAAATTGATCGAATATTGAAAATAAACTGACAAATACTTGTCATTTTTAAAACTTCTTTTGTCTGTTTGTATTAGCCTCTCATGAGTTTCTTTCCAGTTATCTCTCATAAGAGAAAGAAGAAAAGAGAAGAAAGTAGCTTAAGCCAGTGTTTTTCAAGTGTGAGTAATTGTGTACCACTGAGACATACCTGCAGATCCCAAGGGATTTAAGGGACCATCCCCCGTTCCCCCCCACCCCGGCCCCCAGGGCTGGGCAACATTGCCTTAAAAGTTAAATGCTAACTTCAGAGTATAATGTGATACCAGTTAAATTGTAAACTTAAACATAAATTCAGGATCACTCAAAAATATAAAATGTTAATCCAGATGATCCAAAATATGCTAACATACTTATAAAACTTAAAACACAGTGTTTTAAAATTCTCATAGAAGTGCTCATTTCGGCAGCGCATATACTGATCCAGCAATCCCATCCCTGGGCATATATCCAGAGAAAACCACAATCCAAAAGGTTACATGCACCCCAGTGTTCATTGCAGCACTGTTTAAAATAGCCAAAGATATAGAAGCAACCTAAATGTCCATTGACAGAAATGGATAAAGAAGATGTGGTACATATATACAATGGAATATTACTCCATTAAAAAAAAAAATGAAATAATGCTATTTGCAGCAACATGGGTGGACCTAGAGATTATCATACTAAGTGAAGTCAGAGAAAGACAAATATATGATATCGCTTATATGTGGAATCTAAAAAGAGGTACAAATGAACTTATTTACAAAACAGAAATAGAGTCACAGATGTAGAAAACAAACTATGGTTACCCGGGGGTGGGGGGAAGGAGGGGAGGGATAAATTGGGAGATTGGAACTGACATATACACAATAGGAAACTAATAAGGGGCTTCCCTGGTGGCACAGTGGTTAATAATCTGCCTGCTAATGCAGGGGACATGGGTATAAGCCCTGGTCCGGGAAGATCCCACATGCCGTGGAGCAACTAAGCCCGTGCGCCACAACTACTGAGCCTGTGCTCTAGAGCCACAACTACTGAGCCCATGTGCCACAGCTACTGAAACCAACGCGCCTAGAGCCCGTGCTCCACAACAAGAGAAGCCATCTCAATGAGAAGCCTGCACACTACAACGAAGAGTAGCCCCCGCTCGCTGCAACTAGAGAAAGCCCGCGAGCAGCAACAAAGACCCAACGCAGCCAAAAATAAATAATTTTTTTAAAAAAGAAAATTAATAAGGACCTATTGTATAGCACAAGGAACTCTACTCAATACTCCGTAATGATCTATATGGGAAAAGAATCTAAAAAAGAGTGGACATATGTATGTGTATAACTGATTCACTTTGCTGTACAGCAGAAACTAACACAACATTGTACATCAACTATACTCCAATAAAAAATTTTAAAAAACAAAAATAAATAAAATTCTCATAGAAGACTCAGAGTGCCTTGGAAGTTCAAGACCCCCAGAGGGTAACAGACCACAGATTGAGAAACCTAACCTGCATGTGGAAGATGTTAAGTGAGGAGAGAATGAGAAAAAGGCAAGAAATTGAGTCCTCCCAGGCTAACCCCCACCCAGGCTTTTCTTGGGGTTCCTAATTCTGTTTTTGACCATATCTGGTTTCTGATGACATTGTACTATTCATAAAAGAATACCTTTGGAAGCTCAGCAGTTTTTATGCTACATTCCATTCTGTGTGTGATTAGAGGTGAAAGATTGGTTCAGGGAGGGAAAAAAAAAGTGGGGGCAAGATTTAGTGCTAAGAAAGAAGGAATATAGATATTTTGAAGTTACTAGAAAAGGGAAGGAGTCCATTTCTGAGGTTCTGTTCTAGCCCCTTCTCCTCTTTGTACTCATAAGTTTTAATGGGTGCCCAATAACTGAAACATTTTCTAAAATCAGAGAAGTGTTATATTTTACAGTCACAGTTTTATATTTCTAGAAGGCAAGATGTAAATTCATTTTGAAGCAGTCTGCCTTTACTTAGGAAAATCACCAGAATGGGCCCACTACACATACATAAAGCAAATACCCACCTTTATCCTAAAGAAAATCATGAAATGACCATTAACCAAAATCCAGATATTTCAGACTGAGATGCCGAGGTTAATTTATTTATTAGTGTTAAAAACTGTGTCTTTCACAGGATTGTGCCCTTGCAGGGAGAGAGAGATCCGTTTTTCTCCGTAAATAATAATATAGACTGGAATGTTTCTTAAAATCCTTGTTGTTCTTAGGAGGCCAATGTTTTTATTTGTTTATTTTTGGCTCTATTGGGTCTTTGTTGCTGTGCGAGGGCTTTCTCTAGTTGAAGCGAATGGGGACTGCTCTTCGTTGTGGTGCACGGGCTTCTCACTGCAGTGGTTTCTCTTGTTGTGGAGCACGGGCTCTAGGTGTGCGGGCTTCAGTAGTTGTGGAACACAGGCTCAGTAGTTGTGGCTCATGGGCTCTAGAGCACAGGCTCAGTAGTTGTGGTGCATGGGCTTAGTTGCTCCGCAGCATGTGGGATCTTCCTGGACCAGGGCCCGAACCCGTGTCCCCTGCATTAGCAGGCGGATTCTTAAACACTGCACCACCAGGGAAGCTTCAATGTTTGTTTTTAATTCAAGTGTTTGCTCGCAGGTGATCAGAAAACTGGAGCCACCCTGAGGTGTGTGCCAGTCTTTTCTCTATACCTCACACCGGACAGACTGGTCTGAAAAACTG
The DNA here is from genome assembly GCF_003031525.2 of Neophocaena asiaeorientalis asiaeorientalis. NCBI lineage: Eukaryota > Metazoa > Chordata > Mammalia > Artiodactyla > Phocoenidae > Neophocaena > Neophocaena asiaeorientalis. The sequence continues at coordinate 1,104,460 of NW_020175181.1, read as the reverse complement.
ATATCTCACAAAGTGGAGTTAGAGCCAGATTATCTGAAGCCTGGAAAGTGTCCACAATTCCTGGGATTGCATCAACCAGGTCAAGGTGGAGGTGAGTTTTTCCCCCTAAGGAAAAGGATAGATGTTCTAGAGTGAAAATAAGCAGGCCTTGAACTGGAAAAGAAAGATTCTCTTTGGACTCATGCCTGTTGCTGGCATCAAGACTCCAAGACGTGGCACAGTCTGGAGATTCCTGATGGGGAAAGTGGGTGGGCTGAGCTGGCTCTGCCTTACCAGGAATCTGAAGAAGAGCCGCTTCTAGTGGCAGTTGTGGGCTACTCTTTGTTTTTCATGTCTGTGCCTCTGTGTCTTGTTAAATAGCCTGGACTGAACTGAGCTTTGGGGAATCGAGTGAGGAGATCTATGTCCATTGGGATGGGGCCATGTGGGGAGCCTGAAGAAGGTGGTGACAAAGTTCAAGAGCCGCAGTGGTTTGGAGCAGGGACAGCTGGCAAAAGTGATAGTAATTTCCTGTGAGGATCTGTGGCACACTTAACCATTCCTTAGAGATTTCTCAGAATCCTTTAGTAAGAGAACTCCTTTGCTCTGTTGGCTGCTGAGAACTGAGGACACACAAGTTGAGTCTGACAGATTGGCCCAAGAGAACCAGGGTGTTACTTAGAAAAATTCTGCTGGTTCTTGTAGTCACCAGGAGGGCAAAAGTTCTTAATTGAGGCTCACATTCCAAGTAACAAATGACCTCACATTTGTAATCTCTTGGCTCTCTGATTTGCTAAGGAATAAAGATCAAACAGTAGTAATAGGAAACCTGCCAGCTGGAATCCTGCTACCCTGTCCACCAAAATGGCTTTCTCACCACTGGAAGATTGTGCCAACTCCTCCTCTCAAACGGTTCTTTCCTCAACCTTGATAGTTTCATCATGAGTATGTTTAGCCGAGATCTTGAGAGGATCCTTCTGCAGAGCTCCATAGTTCTCTCTGTGTGTATCTCCATCCTTTCTGGCACTCTTCCCTGAAAATGTTAGCCACCTTGGCCTCCCTGAACTCCAAGCTCTGTCTTCCCAATGCAGTGAGATTGTCAGGCTCTGTTTAGTTTCCTCTTTCTACAAGGTGGCCTGAAAACACTTTCTAGGCTGTAAGCTGGGGTACTCATAGGATTCACTTCATTTGTTTACCTTCTTTCAGGGATCACTAACCTGTGCTGCCTGTTGTCCAATGTCTGAAAATTGTTGCTTCATATATTTTGTCCAGTTTTCTAGATGATTAAGGCAGGAGGGTAAACGTGGTCCCTGTTATACCATCATGGCCAGAAATGGAAGTTTTCCTGAGCAGTTTTATAAATTGTTATTTATAACTATGTTTTTCAGTGAGATTGTATGGGTGGTTTAAAAAAAATTCCTTAATTGTTTCTGGTATATCAAAATGTAGTTTGCCCTCACTCTTTAATGATATTTTGGCTGGGGATAAAATTCTATGTTCATAGGGAAGTCTTTTTTTTTTCTTTTTTTAAGAAGATGCCGGGCGCAGGAGTTTACCAATCAATCCATTTATTTTTGCTGTGTTTGGGTCTTTGTTTCTGTGCGAGGGCTTTCTCTAGTTGTGGCGAGCGGGGGCCACTCTTCATCGCGGTGCACGGGCCTCTCACTATCGCGGCCTCTCCTGTTGCAGAGCACAGGCTCCAGACGCGCAGGCTCAGCAGTTGTGGCTCACGGGCCTAGCTGCTCCGCGGCATGTGGGATCCTCCCAGACCAGGGCTCGAACCTGTGTCCCCTGCATTAGCAGGCAGATTCTCAACCACTGTGCCACCAGGGAAGCCCCCTATAGAGAAGTCTTTTATCAGTCTTCACTGTTGTTTCATAGGTAATCTGTTTTTTTTCTCTCATCTCTGGTAGCTTTTTACAATTTTCTCTTTATCCTTAAAGTTGTGTAAATGTTCCTATAATGTGCCTCAGCATGTGTTTATTTTATTAGTACTAAAGGCTTATTTTTAAAATTTGATGTCTAATGTCTTTCATCAATATTTTAAAATTTTATCTCTTGCATTTTCAAACACTGTTTCACCATCATTCTGTTTATTTTCTTCTAGAACTCTCATTATACATGTTGGAGCTCTCCATCTATCCTCCCTCTCTCTTAACTATATATATCCTTGTGTTTCTGTGCTGCATTCTGAGTAATTTATTCTCTCTTCCGTTATACCCAGTTTAGAGCTCTTACTAACGTCTTATTTTCACTGTCTTGTTTCTCTTAGTCCCAAACAAAACAGGCAAGGAGTTCCTTTGCTTGTTTTTGGAGAGTGTTTTGTCACTTTCTTTCCAAGCTTTCTCCAGTAGTAAACAAGTGTCCTTATCAGACTCTCTAGTTTTTTTCACTTGCTCTCTTAAGAATGTTTTTCCTAGAGAGTCTCTTCTCTCCCAGATGTAAAAAACTTTGTAAAAACAAAGATTTCAATTCAGGGAGTTCCCTGCTGGTCCAGTGGTTAAGAATCTGCCATCGAATGTAGGGGGCGCAGGTTCGATCTCTGGTTGGAGAACTAAGATCCCACATGCCGTGGGGCAACTAAGCCCGCGCTCCACAGCTACAGAGCCCACTCGCTGCAACAAAGATCCTGTGTGCCAACTAAGAACTGATGCAGCCAAGTAAATAAATAAATAAACAAATAAATTTTTTAAAATAAAATAAAATCAAACTGAAAAGCCAGAGGTGAAGTGAAGGGAAGAAAAATAACACCTATGTTGGAAATCTTCGACTCTTACTGCTAAAAAATGAGGCATATGTCACAAAACTTGGGGTACAAAATCATGTTTTAGGTCCAACTTCCTATCTTCTGAGACTGGAGAGTCAGAGAAAAGGAGGGTTCAGTCTTCTCTGGATTGTTCCTGCTTCCCTTAACATTCCTATTCATCCTTTATCTACTTATTTATTTTTATAAATTTATTTATTTATTTATTTTGGCTGCATTGGGTCTTCGTTGCTGCGCGCAGGCTTTCTCTGGTTGCAGCGAGCCGGGGTTACTCTTTATTGAGGTGTGTGGGCACCTCATTGCAGTGGCTTCTCTTGCTGCGAAGCACGGGCTCTAGGTGCACTGGCTTCAGTAGTTGCAGGACATGGGCTCAGTAGTTGTGGCTCGCAGGCTCTAGAGCGTAGGCTCAGTAGTTGTGGCGCACGGGCTTAGTTGCTCCGCAGCATGTGGGATCTTCCTGGACCAGGGCTTGAACCCATGTCCCCTGTGTTGGCAGGCGGATTCTTAACCACTGTGCCACCAGGGAAGCCCCCTATTCATCCTTTAAAACCCAGGTCAGGCAGACATCACTCTTGTTCTCTGGGAAACTTTATGTATTAGTTTCCTATGGCTGCTGTAACAAGTTACCACAAACTTGGTGGATTAAAACCCCACAACTGTTTATTTTCTTACGGTTCTGGAGGCCAGATGTCTGAAACTGGTTTCACTGGTTTAAAGTTAAGGTGTCAGCAGTCCTGGTTCCTTCTAGGGGCTCTAGGGAAGAATCCATTTCCTTTCCTTTTCTAGCTACTGGAGGCTGCTTGCATTCCTGGGCATAAAGACAATCTCTTGCTTCAGTGGTTACATTTCTTTCTCTTCTGTAGTCAAATTTCCCTCTGCCTCCCTCTTTTATGTGCACTTGTGATTACATTTAGGGCCTATCCTAATAATCCAGGATAATATCTCCATCTCAAAATGTTTAATTTAATCGCATCTGTAAAATACCTTTTGCCATATGAGGTGATATTCACAAATTCCAGGGATTAGGACATGGGTATCTTTGGGACCATTATTCAGCCTATGACAGCTTCCCCTGTATCTTTCTTCTGTGAAGTCAATCAGGTCCTTCTCTATTCAGCCTATGGAACTTTATACATACTTCTGTTGTACTTGTTAAGTATTGGCACTGTTTTGTTTACACAGATATCTTCCTAAATAAATACGAGCTCTTTAAGGACAGGAACTTTGTCTTATTGATTTGTCTGCCTAGCATGGCACCTAGCACGTACTCTTACTAGCCAATAAATATTTGTTTAGTTAAATTGAATTTTGTTCTCTGATTCCAGCCTGGCTGTGAGCTGTGAAATAATGAAATCTTAGACTACTAATGCTACAAGGGATCTCCAAAGGCCTTTCCTTAAAGTCTGAAACTATGTTTTTTCAGGAAATAATTTTAGATTTAGGAAAGTTCTCTCTATTACTACAACAAAGATAAATTCAGTAAATGAAGAGAAACAAAAGGAGTTTTAGCCCAGAAAAAGCTGTGGAATGACCTGATAATTATTTTAAACTCACAACATCCCTGTGAAATAAAATAGGTATTAACTCTATGCCAGTAAAACACAGAGCAAAATAAATAATAAATAAATTCGATTTGAACATAATTGAATACAGTTGTGGAAATCTAATAATCTAAAAATTAATAAATCTAATTCTTAATTTAGATGAGCTGCTTTTTTTCTTAATTTCCCAGTGCCCATATTTATCTATCATGTTTATTTTAGAAGTTGACTCAATTTCTTATGACATGACGTAGAGGTGTAGGGCAAATCATGTTCCCATTTCATAACTTAAACAATGAAGCTCAGAGGCCTAAGTTATGAGGCAATGTCTGGACAGGAATAAGCATGAGCTATGATGATGGTTACCACCCTTCAGCCTAATGATGAGCCAGGCTACCTGCATCAACATCACCTGGGCAGAATTTTAGGCATACAGGTACTCAAGTCCTCCCCGGCTCCCAGATTCAGATTCAGTTGATTCAGGTAGGGTCCTGGGAAGGTGTATGTTTTAAAGCACCTCTCAGATGATTCACAATTATCACGAAATCTAGGTTTCTTTTAGTTTGAGGTCCTATAGAAATGTAAGTGCGAAGCTTGAGGCAAAGGAACATTTTTGTTCCTTTGATTATGTCTTCATTCTGAAAAGAGGCTCTTTTGGAAGAAAGAATCCACATCACATTCCTAGAAGAAAGATCCGTTTGGAGGTGTGACTAGTGAGTCGCACACTGAGGAAGAAAAGCTTTGAGCAAAAACCCAGTTGATTTTCTAATTGCCCTGATTTATGGAAACCAAGATCTGAAAGATTCTGGACAGTTTTATTGAGGTATGATTTTCACATCGTAAGATTCACTCACTGTTAATTCAATGAGTTTTAGTAAATGTATAGAGTTGTGCAACCAGCATGTCACAATCCAAGGTCCACTTGGGAGATGAGGTCAGCAGGTCACTTGGGAAGCTTAGAAATTAGTCATATATATATGGGTATTCTAAAAGCATTGCCTTTCTTTATTCTACAATTATTTAATAAATTGTTTCTTTGTTAAATATTGTTTCTTTTTGGAATAAAATGTACGTATATGTGGCACAAAGTACAAAAGGCATAAATGGGCATACAAATAGTTTCCCTCCCACTCTGTCACCCAGCCACCTGGCTTCTGTTCCCAATAAATTAGTTCTCGAGGTGGATTACTAACCTGAAATGAAAATCTTTAGGCAAATTAGGTTTGAAGTGAGAGTGGAGCATCCAATATTATCTTGGAGCTTGGGCAAGAAGTGCTAGAGATAAATATAACTGTCATCCTGGTGATGTATTGGAAGCTCATCAATGGACATATTTTCTAAAGGATGGTGTAGAGAGAACAAAGAATATAACTTTGGACACATTGACAGGCACATTAATAGTTAGGAGGGGGAAATTTCCTGGCTGTCCAGTGGTTAGGACTTGGCACTCTCACTGCTGGGACCTCGCTTGGGTTTGATTACTGGTCAGGGAACTAAGATCTCACAAGCAGTGTGGTGCGACCAAAAAAAAAAAAGGAGGGAAGAACAGAACGTAAAGGAGAAAAAATTAGGAATTGAGAGAGAAATGAAATAAATTTGTATTATGAAAAGTAACAGAGGAGTTTTAAGAACGTGCTGTTCAGTGGTCCCAAATGCTAAAGAGATCATGGAGAATGGGAAATGAGAAAGGGCTTTTGGAATAAAGGTTCATAATAAACTGAGTGTAAAGTTTCAATAGAGATAGAGATAGGATGGGATTCACAGTGTAGGAGATTGGGAAGACAATGGGATTTTCCTAATATACAAAGAGCTCTTACAAGCCAATAAGAACAAGATGATCAACCTAGTTAAAACTAGGCAAAGAACATGTACAGGCAAGAAACTGAAGAGGAAATGCAATTGGGCAGTAAACATATGAAAACAATGGTATTGGAGCAACTGGACATCCACATACAAAAAAAAAAGAATCTAGACACAGGCTGTATACACTTCACAAAACTTAACTCACAGTGGATCATACACCTAAATATGAAATGCAGAACTATAAAACTAGAAGATAACATAGGAGAAAATCTAGAAGACCTTGGCTATGGTGATGTCTTTTTAGATGAAACACCAAAGACATGATCCATAAAAGAAATAATTGATAGCTGAACTTCAGTAAAATTAAAAACTTCTGCTCTGTGAAAGACAATGTCAAGAGAATAAGAAGACAGCACAAACTGGGAGAAAATACTTGGTAAACAGACATATGATAAAGGACTGTTACCCAAAGTACATTAAAAAAACCCTTGAAACTCAACAATAAGAAAACAACCCAACTAAAAAATGGGCCAAAGACCTTAACAGACACCTTAGCAAAGAAGATATACAGATGGCAAATAAGCATATGAAAAGACATTATATGTCCCAGGGTAATGAAAATTAAAACAATGGGATACCACTATACACCTAGTAGAATGGCCATAAACAGAAAAAAAGACAAATGCTGGTGAGAATGTGGAGCAATAGGAACACTCATCCATTGCTGGTGGAAGTGCAAAATGGTACAACCACTTTGGAAGACTGTTCGGTGGTTTCTTATAAAACTAAACATACTCATAATGTATGATCCAGAAATTGCACTCTTTAGTATTTACCCAAGGTAGATGAAAACTTATGTCCACACGAAAACCTGCACATGGATGTATATAGGAGCTTTATTCATAATTGCCAGAACTTGGAAGCAACCAAGATGTCTTTCAATAGGTAAATGGATAAACTGTGGTACATCCAGACAATGGAATATTATTCAGCACTAGAAAGAAATGCTCCATTAAGCCATAAAAAGACATGGAGGAAACTTAAAGGCATATTACTAAGTGAAAGAAGCAAATCTGAAAAGGCTACATACTGTATGATTCTGACATTCTGGAAAAGGCAAAACTATGGAGACAATAACAAGATTAGTGGTTACCAGGGATGGGTAGGCAGAGCACAGAGGAGTTTTAGGGCAGTAAAAACACTCTGTATGATATTATAATGATGGATATATGCCATTATGCATTTGTCTAAAGCCATAGAATGTACAACACAGAGAACCTTAAGGTAAACTATGGACTTGTGTGATTATGATGGGTCAATGTAAGTTCATCCTTGGTAAAACCTATACCATTCCGGTGATTTGGTAATGGGGGAGGCTGTGCAAATGTGGGGGCAGGGGTATGTGGGAAATCTCTGTACTTTCCTCTCAATTTTGTTGTAAAGGTAAAACTGTTCTAAAAAAGTCTTTTAAAAAAAGGATGTTTAACTTCCCTACTAATTAAATATATGTAAATTAAAACAGTAGGATATCTTTTTTTTCCCTTAATATATCACCAAAGGTGAAAAGATTGGTAATATTCAATGTTGGTAAGGATGTTGGGAAGCAGGAATCCTAACATACCCATGGTGGTATGGTTATTTGATATCTTTTTGAAGAGAAACTTGGCAATATCTACTCAAAATGTCCTTAGTCTTTGACTTAGCAATTCCACTTTTAAGAATGAGTAAAATCATTTTCACAAGTAGGCAAAGGTGTATGTAGCAGAATGTTCATTACAGCTTTATCTGTAATAAATAATGTTGGAAATAACCTCAAAGTTCCCTGGTAGTTATTAAACATTGGCACATTTGGATAATGGAATACTCTACAGTAGTTAAAAAATTATAGTGCTGTATGTGCTGCTGTGGAAAAAAGTGAAAAGAGTAAATTGAAAAAGATTATGTGGTATACACTTGCCTTTATTTTAAATTATATATACATATATTAATATATACATAGAAAAAATAAAAATGGAGAAATATATATCAAAGTCTTAATTATTCTGGTGAACTAAGGTAAGAGATTTTCACTTTCTATAGCAATTGTTAATTCACAATATTCGTAGGATTGTTGTGAGGATTAAGTGAATTAATATGTCATAAGGCAATTAAAACAGTGGAATATAGCACATACAAGCTACTATATAAAGTTACATTATACTATGTTATTTTTGAAATAGTTTGATTTGTTACAATAAGTATGATTTTTAAAGCAGAAAAAATAATGATGTGGTGAAGATGTAGGCAGTATTTGAGCATTTTATTTTTTTGGCTGCACCGCTGCAGCATGTGGGATCTTATTTCCCCCACCAGGATTCGAATACACGCCCCCTGCATTGGAAGGGCAGAGTCTTAACCACTAGACTGCCAGGGAAGCCCCCTTGAGCATTTTCAACATGAATGAAAAGGGACTTCCCTGGAGATCCAGTGGTTAAGCCTCCATGCTTCCAGGGCAGGGGCACGGGGTGGGGGGGCGGGGGGGAAGG
>NW_020175181.1:1053912-1095800 GCF_003031525.2 Neophocaena asiaeorientalis asiaeorientalis | reverse complement strand
AAACAAAAAACATTACAAAAAAACCTCAACCAACCAACCAACCCCCCCCCCCAAAAAAAAACATGAATGAAAGGTTAAAAACAAAACGAGAACTTGAAGATGCTAATGGGTCCTCTGTGCAGATTTGAAAGGAGCTAGTTGAAAGGTAAAGGTTGATAATACTAAGAACCAGACAGAAGAGAATGGGAAACTGTAATAGTAGTATCAACTGATACTTAATGAATGTTTACCATGCGCCAGGTGTTCAGTTGCTTTGGAGTCTACCTGGTGAGATTAATCTGGACAGGAGGAGCATCCTTTCCTTGAGATTAGAACAAAGATTCTTAACCTCAACTCCCTGAAACTGTATGCTACATTTGGTGGGCAAATGCCTTTTAAAAATATCCAAAACAAGGTCCAAATTTCTAAAAGAGTGTTTGAGCACTCTCTTTCAAAGGTGAAAGAATCAAAGAACGATAAAAGTTTGATTTAAATTTTAAGGTGTAGAGATGGAAAATGAGGGAATTTTTGCCAGATAGCCTTCTATCAGTTAAATAGGATTAGAGATTCCCTGTAAGGACAGTGAGATTTGGTGATTATGACATTTCCAAGTACTGATGATTGATTCATCCTCCTCCCTCCACAATACGTGTCTAGGAGTAGAGTTAACTTCTTTTGGGCTCTTGGTTTGGTTTTCGAAGATCAGTGGGCTCACCCACAATGTATCATTTTTTCTTTTCACCTCCTCGCAGTCAACCTAAATTCTTTCCAAACATCTTTTCAAGGGAGTCTTCTTTGATAAATCTTAACTGTTTCGGCTTCTAGATATAGTTCTTACCAACTTTCGGTGAATAGCTTAATGCCTCTGATTCAGTATTTTTCCATTTGGCAACTATTACTGAATGAAAATTTAAATTTATTACGAGGATCAAAAGATATCTGTGAAAACCTCTTGCAAAGTTTTGGCTAACATCAGTACTATCCAATTACGAAGCGTTAACTATTCATTTTCAGTGTTAATGCGTCCAGTAATTTTTTTTTAAGTTTTCTGAAGAATTGGTGTTCTGCGCAGTCTCACCCCCAAATACTGAAAGTGGGTGGGCGCTCCTCTCAGATTGAGGCTACGTCTTTCGCTCCTTTTGTCTTTGAGTCGGACTAGAACTGTCATGGCGCCTTCAAGAAGAGGGGGGAGGCCTTCCCTTCGCCCAGCAGAATCATCGGGGGCACCAGGACCGGACAGAGGGGTGGACAGAGAGACAGGCCCCACTTGAGACCGAAAACACCGAACCCTCCAAGAGGTCTCAGCCGGACAGACTCTAGGGGAGGAAACCGGGTTGAAGACTACCCCTGCGAGCGACCGTCTGCCCGGGGTACCGCCCACCCTGGCCGCCCTGTCCAATGGAAACCCAACGGCACTGCGGCACCGCCCATCTGTTGGTCCGGACGCCGCGAAGGCGGGGCCCGCAGTTCGGTTGCGCCGCGGAGCGCAGCTGTGAGCGAGTCTTTCTGATCCGGGGCCCCGGAACCCGAGCTGGAGCTGAAGCGCAGGCTGCGGGGAGCGGAGTCGGGAGGTGAGCGCTGAGGGGACTGAGAGGGAGGGAAGGTTTCCGCTAAAGGACGAGAGGGTCGGCCTCCGCGGCCAGGACGGTGGGATCCCGGCAGGCGGGTGTCTGGAGGTGGCCCTGCTCACTCGGCAGCCAAGGCCCGGCCCGCCGGAGCCGAGAGTACACCTCGGCCCCACAGTCCCTGCTCGGCCCTCCCCGACCGTCCCCGAGCGGCGGCGGCAGCGCCCGGAATTCTGCGGACGCGGGGCGAGAGGCCCCGGCATTCTTTTAAGCGCAGCGTCGGGGCCGCGCCTGCTCGCGGGGTCGGCGCGCCGACTGCGCGGGGGCGTGGCCTGCGCCCCTGACTGGGCCGCGGGGCTGGCCTTTGGTGAGGTGGCTGCGGCTCGCTGCAGGGCCGGCCTCGGGGCCCGACGGTCCCTCGCTGACAGCGGGCTAGGCGACCTGTTGGAGTGTGAAATTCCTCCCCGAGCTTGCTTGTTCTGCAGGTCTCAGGCCTTCTTTGGTCCGCTGAAGGTGAGGGCGGGCGAGAGGCCTGTGAGCTGTTGCTGAGGAGTTGAAATGCTGAGAAGCTGCAGCCCCAAAAATGAAAAACTTTGCAGGGGAAAACTTTGCAACGATTTACCTACACTGCACGGAAGTGAACACTAGGCATCTCGGGGTGGCGAGGAGATTCCCTTGAGGGGCGTCAATGGCATTTTCCATATGTGATCTCATTTAAACCTCTGAACGACCGACCCTGAGACAAAAACTCCAGTGTTGCCATCAGCAGGGGGAGTGCTGGGGGATCTTGGGCATTGCATTCATTTTGCCTACGGAGGGGGGAGAGATTGGGGAGGGAGAAGACAAGCACGTTCGAAGAGCATCTATGACTGGTGAAGGTTTGCCCTCTCTTGCGGTGCCCTGCTGTGGATTAATTGTGCCCTGGGTCCAGAAATTTCTTTAGAGCCCATTGGCTACAGGCTTTCTGTATTAGAATTCCACTGGTATTTCTTATAATGTAGCTGGAAACTTTACTTAGCTGTTCAGATTAAGGATGCATTCTATAAATAAAGTAACCCATATGAACTTTCTTACCATTTTTTTAAAGCTACTTTTCAGGTAGATTACTAAGACTGGTTGATTGAAATCTATGCTAGGCAAGGACCGAGAAAAAAACATAGGCAAAATGACATCTTGCCAGATTTTCTCTGTAGTGCTTTGTTTGCCCTCTGATATTTACTGGAATGTCATCTAATAAAATCTCCTGGCTTGGGTTAAACACAGTGTAGGTTGGGGGCAGAGATGGGCAGAAGGGGGCATCTGAGAGTTCTAAAAAGAAATGAGGGCTTTTCAGAAAGTTGGCGTTGATCAGAAGCGTGTGTATTTTGAACTGACTTACTGGAGCAAATGTACTTTACAGGATATCATTTTCATCCTGGCGAGCACTCCCTTGAGCCCAGCACACATCAGATTCCAACTCCTTCACGGCCTTCGTTCTTAGAGATATGGGATAACATTCAGGGATTGTCCTGTGATTCTTAAGTTAGTGACATTTAGCTTTTGAGGATTCTTTTTCTTTAAGTAGCCATGTCAGTGTATAATACTATACACTAGTTAGTATAAAATGTTATACTATATAGTGTTTTTTCCTATAATGGCTGTGTCTTGAGTTATTTGTACTTGAAAGGAATACCTGTGTCAGAGGATGGAGGCTTTGAGCCATGTGAATGAAATGAAAGCTGGAAGCTTAAAGTCTTAGCTCTGCCTTAAATTTGCAGCTTTATGAGTGTGGGCATCTTATTTATTTTGTTCACTATTGTATCTCAAGCACCTAGCTCAGTGCTTGGCCCGCAGTAAGTGCTTTATAAACATTTGTTGAATGAGTGAATGAAAAATAGTGTTGCTAATACCCACCCATTTGCCACACTCACATCACAGGGAGGGTGAGGTCATCAGGGATGAAGTCACTAGCCACTGCCAGTCACCTGGCCCAAGGGTAGCCTCATCATGGACTGGCAGGCTCGTTCTGTGCATAGGAGAGATGGACAGTGAATGCCAAGATTAGTTCAAGTAGAATAAATCAGCTGAGGGGTTCGGCTGAATAAATTGGTTGAGAGTGCTACAGCTCTAGATCTAGAGCTGGTTCAGTGGAACATTTGGGGGTCTGGAGTCATCTGTTCCAAATAGTGCCCACGTACCTTGGTTCTTGAGCACAGTGCAAGAGGTAGGTGAGGATTCACAGAGAAGGCTATCGGGTAAGTGTTTGCTGAGAAGGAATGAGGCCCCTGATTTTGCTGTTCATTTGGACCTTACTAAACACGGGTTGTACTACCGTAAATCTTGTGCTTGCCACTCCTGGGTGAGTCATTTTTTTTTAAGTGATAAAATATGTTTATTAGCATAATTAAGCATAGCAGCATATTCTTTAAGCTTAAAATATACTTCAGTTGCTCACTGACCTGGGTGAGTCATCTTCAACCAAGATAGCTCCCCTTCTCTAGACTAGGAGAGTAGTTAATGTTTAGGGTTCACACAGGACTAATTCTGATTTTGGATTTAAAGGAAACAAGGGAGGTATATGTTTTGTTTTCTTTTTAACCCCAGATTAGGTTATTAGGATGGAATCTTTATAGAATCTATCCTAACCCTCTCTGCCTTCTCCCTTCTCCCTTGCTCCAACCAATGCAGGCCTGAGTGTTTGTTCCAGCATGTCGGAGGGGGAGTCCCAGACAGTACTCAGCAGTGGCTCAGACCCAAAGGTAGAATCCTCATCCTCAGCTCCTGGCCTGACGTCAGTGTCACCTCCTGTGACCTCCACAACCTCAGCAGCTTCCCCAGAGGAAGAAGAGGAAAGTGAAGATGAGTCTGAGATCTTGGAAGAGTCACCCTGTGGGCGCTGGCAGAAGAGGCGAGAAGAGGTGAGGTAGTAGTAATGTTACTCTAGAGAGTGAAACTAAGAGGTAAAAAGTGGAGGGGCAGAGTCTCAGCGGGGCAGACCAAACTTCAACAGGTCAGAGCCTGGGAGAAGATGATCGTACGGAGTATTAAAATAGAGACTTCGTGTGGTAACTTTAATTCCCTGTCATTTGAATTTCTTCTCAGGTGAATCAGCGGAATGTACCGGGTATTGACAGTGCATACCTGGCTATGGATACAGAGGAGGGTGTAGAGGTTGTGTGGAATGAGGTACAGTTCTCTGAGCGAAAGAACTACAAGCTGCAGGAGGTAAGTAATGGTGAAAGAATGCAGCCTGTGGGATGTTAGAATGCTGGTGTAAAGAGGAATTGGGGTTGGGAAGCTACTATGAGAAGAGTACATTGGGGTTAGATCATTTCTAGGGGGGATAGGGAATGGCTTTTTAGGATGATAATGCTTTCTGAACCCTGTTATCCCAATGTCTCCCCTGCTTCCAGGAAAAGGTCCGTGCTGTGTTTGATAATCTGATTCAGTTGGAACATCTCAACATTGTCAAGTTTCACAAGTATTGGGCTGACATTAAAGAGAACAAGGCCAGGGTAAGAACTTTTTCCTGAGCTTACTGCAAAGAGACTAGCTACACTTACTGTTCATTCTATATTCAGAAAAAGATAGTTTTGAAACAGAGCTGGAATCAGCTGCTGTTGAGATGAGAGTAGGGCTATGACCACCACCTGTGCCTTTTGTCTGGTTATAGTCGGGACAGAAATCAGTGAATTTTTGTTTCTTCCTTCCCGTAGCTCATATTGCTCAGTAGTTTTCATTGCCCTATTAAATCTAAGGAAGTGATGCTAAGAACGAAAGAGAGATACTTTATTAAGAAAAACACCAGGCTTCCAAATTTTATGTATATGTTGTATATGTGTTACCTAGATAAGGGATCATTTCTACTATAAGGCTTTATTTGTGTGCTTTGCCTCTCCAGGTCATTTTTATCACAGAATACATGTCATCTGGGAGTCTTAAGCAATTTCTGAAGAAGACCAAAAAGAACCACAAGACTATGAATGAAAAGGTATGGAGGGAGAGCAGAAAAAGCTTTAGGCTGGTTTGGAGGTTTAAAAAAGATTATGTTAATTACGAAGCTGATCAGGATGGGATGGAGGGAACTGGTTGGAGGGTTAAGAGAGGGGATTACTGCTGACCCTTGGATCAAACTCTGTTCCAGGCTTGGAAGCGTTGGTGCACACAAATCCTCTCTGCCCTAAGGTAAGTAGGATCTGGTTAGTGTCTTTCCCATATTTATTCCTGATTTAGTTCCTCCAAACAGATTTCAGGGCACTACTCTGCTGTTCTTTTCTGCCTCTCCCCACTCTCTTTGAGTCATATACTTCAAGATTAGGCCCCATCGGTCTTTTAAAGGGTTCATCCTAACGCGTTGACCACGATGCTGTCTCCCACCTCTTTCTCCTAGCACTTATCCAGCTATTTAACTCATCAGGCATGATGGAGATTCAGAGTGTGGGTATTATCTTTGTGGTGACCAGCAGGAGACCAGGCCCTTGCTCCTCTTAGCCCTTGGGATCCCCCTGCCCTAATTTCCCAGTGGCCCCTCTAACAGCCCAGTGCCCCCACAGCTACCTGCACTCCTGTGACCCCCCCATCATCCATGGGAACCTGACCTGTGACACCATCTTCATCCAGCACAACGGACTCATCAAGATTGGCTCTGGTGAGGGGAGGGAGAGGTTCTGGGCAGGGGAGCCTCGGGAATTTGGGAACCATGGGGGTAAGATGAAAGGAATGGGGGAAGACAGAGCAAAGTTCTGAGGTGTGGGCTGGTGATAAGAGAAAGGATCTTACTAGGGGTAATTTATAGAGAGAGGCCAGTCAATTAGTGGAGAAGGTGTAGGGTCTAATCTTGTACCTTTTTGGAGGGAAACGGGTTAATACAGAGATCTTGACAGGAGGTTGGGAAAGGGCAAGGGTTGGGTGTAAGGTATGATTTGAGCCCCTGGGGCCAGACGCTACCAAAGGAGGTTCCAGGCTGTGCCTGCTGTGAGTGCTTTCATTTGCTGTGTATACGTGTGCAGTGTTTAACATTTCTGTGTGCCGTGTCTGTGTGTTGTTTGTGTGTCCATTTGTCTGGGGCTTGGCTGCTCCATCGCTCACAACTTTTCTCTGTTTTCCTCCCTCCCGCTTACGGGCTGCTCTGTTCCCAACAGTCTTTCATAGGATTTTTGCTAATGGTGAGAGCTCCCTCTGCCCTACTTGGGGCGCTGTTTGTGCTTCCTCTGCTCCCCTTTGCGGCTGCCCAGTGCATGCAGTCGTGGGAGCAAACACCGTTCCCCTGCCTAATTATGCCTGCTTGGCTTCTGTGCTACCAGCCCTCCCCATGCTTGCTTTTCCATAACCTGCTTGTTTCCTGTGGATTCTGCCTGGCTGGCCACTTACATCCAGGATTCTTAATCGCCCTCATCATCAGGCTGGTTCCCTAAGTCATACTGTGCTCCCAGACTCTCTGTGACTTGTAGTCATTGTTTATGATCCGAGTGAGTCCAAATTGGGCCTGGCCCTGGTTCCTCATTCAGCTCTGTGGCAGGCAATGTTGAGGAATAAGAGAGTAGAGCAGGGGTCTAAAAATTTTTGTGGATTACAAGTGAAACTGATTTAAGGGTATTGGTTCAGTTTTGAGCTGTTTTTGAGTTTCAGTCAGTAAAGGTGGGTAAGAAGGAGGCTGTCTACTTGGTTGTATGTTAATCCTTCTTATCCATCTTCATCCAAGTTTCTGAGGTCTCTTAATTGCTACAGATTAGGAAGGGCTGCCTGTGTTTTTACATTGTTTGCAGGGTGGATGAAAGAACTAGACCAAACGTTTTCATGTGATCTGGGGTTAGGTGTACCTGGGCTTTGGGGAAGGTAAGCAGATCACAAGTGGGTTTTTCCTTAGACTGTGTTGTTCCTTGCCAGCCCAAAGCCCCTGTGTACCTGTTAGTTTAGTGTGGAGCCTTTGCTGCTACTGACTTAGGGACCTTAGATGAGAAGCAGTAGACCTGAGAAAGGGGAGATAGGTGGTGTTCATGTTTAGTCTGGAGTTCACGATGGGAAAGGGATAGGTTTGCGCCTGTTGAGGGTTAGAGACTTCAGGAGAGAATTTGTCTTTTGGGGGCCTCTCTCTGGAGTTAGGCTGTGCTTTGTTGATGGTGGTCAGATTGTGGGTGTCTCCCCTACTCCCAGTGGCTCCTGACACTATCAACAATCATGTGAAGACTTGTCGGGAAGAACAGAAGAATCTCCACTTCTTTGCACCAGAATATGGAGGTGAGGCATCCCAGTTTCTCTGCCCTGTGCCCATACCCCAGGTTTTCCACTTTACAACCTGAGGGTCGGAGGTAACATAACTGAAACTTTCGTCCTTCTCTACTGGCATGCAAAAAGTTAAGACACCTCTGCCATGCCCTGCCCAGATCCTCTGATTCACCAAAGCTTCTCTGTTTTCCCTAGAAGTCACTAATGTGACAACGGCAGTAGACATCTACTCCTTTGGCATGTGTGCACTGGAGGTGAGGAGACCAGAAGGGTGGGTAGTGGAAAGGGGTCAAATTAGAAGATAGAAGGGAAATGGAGGGTTGACAAGTAAGGTACTGGTCTTGAGGGAGTGATTGTGGGAGCACTGAGGTTCTTAGGTCTCTATTTTTCCTTTTTATTACTCCTCACCGCAGATGGCAGTGCTAGAGATTCAGGGCAATGGAGAGTCCTCATATGTGCCACAGGAAGCCATCAGCAGTGCCATTCAGCTTCTAGAAGACCCATTACAGAGGGTAAGAATCTTCAGGATCACCCTCCTTAACAGACTTTGAAATGTCTTCAGATTTTTCTTCCTTTTACCTACTGGGAATATGCTCTCTTCTAAGAGTAAGAAAACATAAAGCAGAAAGGGCACTCAAAGTAGTGAATATTTCCCTAGGTGTTTTTGGTACACACACACACACACACACACACACACACACACACACACACACATTCTCTCTCTTTCTCTCTCTCTCTCTCACAGGTTAGGGGTTTAAGATGGGTAATATTGGGGGGCTTCCCTGGTGGCGCAGTGGTTGGGAGTCCGCCTGCCGATGCAGGGGACGCGGGTTCGTGCCCTGGTCTGGGAGGATCCCACATGCCATGGAGCAGCTGGGCCCGTGAGCCATGGCCGCTGAGCCTGCGTGTCCGGAGCCTGTGCTCCGCAACGGGAGAGGCCACAACAGTGAGAGGCCCGCGTACCACAAAAAAAAAAAAGAAGATGGGTAATATTGGGACTAAAGTTTGTGTGTTAACTTAGGTTTGTCTATGTGGAGGCAAACTAATTTGATGGTTACCTCAGGTAATTGGTATACAGTCTCAGACAACCATCTTGGTATGTATTTTCCTTTCATACAGGCATGACCATTATTGGCACACACCCTTTTATTTATTTATTTATTTATTATTTATTTATTTGGCTGTGCCGGGTCTTAGTTTCGGCACGTGGGAATCTTCATTGCTGCTTGCAGGATCTTCGTTGCGTCATGCGGGATCTTTAGTTGCGGCATGCGAACTCTTAGTTGTGGCCTGTGGGATCTAGTTCCCTGACCAGCGATCAAACCCGGGCTCCCTGCATTGGAAACGCAGAGCCTTAGCCACTGGACCACCAGGGGAGTCCCAACCATCTTGATATTTTTGAACAAATCAATCAGTTTGAACTACTCAAACCAGTTATTTGGGGTTTTGTATTTATATAGTTTTAGTTAGGGAAAGTGCCCTGAAATAAATGAGCTAAGATTTAAAGGATATAGGGCAGGACTTCCCTGGTGGCGCAGTGGTTAAGATTCTGCGCTCCCAATGCAGGGGGCCCAGGTTCGATCCCTGCTCAGGGAACTAGATCCCACATGCATGCCGCAACTAAGACCTGGCACAACCAAATAAAGCATAAAACAAAAAATGGAAAAATTAAAAAAAAAATAGGATATAGGGGTTATGAATCAGGAAGTAGACTATAGTAAGTAGGGTCTGGACAGGAAGGTCCAAACAAGGTTAGTTTGTAACTCATTAGATGCTTATAAAAGGGAGGAGGATAATATGTATAAAATGGATAACTAATAAGAACCTGCTGTATAAAAAAATAAAATTCAAAAATTCAATAAAAAGGGTGGGGGAGGAGGGAAGAGAAGGAAGATTAGTGGGAAGTCTTGAGGCTAGTGTGGAATAAGTTTCTAGTTCAGTGTCAGGGTGGGCTGTTCAAGTAAGAGATTAGGTATATGGCCTTGTTGGCCTTCTAGATTGAAAGGAGGAGAGCAGGTTAACTGTCATGGGACCTGTGGGGTTAGAGGGAGCATGGGGAAATCCAGTGAATTTAATAAATGATGTAGTGGACAAAGGAAATTGTGGTGGTAGGCTTGGGAAATAAAAAGATGGTAACTATTATTGACCACAGTGGGTGAGTTTGGAAAGAGAGAGGTAAATTTGGTGAGGGTTGGAGAAGGTAGGCAGTGAGTGGGCTGATAAAGCAGAGAGATAGAAAATAAGAAAAAAGAAATCATAAGTTTGAACAGTAAAGAAAACTTGCGATTGGGGAGCAGAAAAATAATGAAAACCAGAAAGACAGTGAATGATACCTTTCATATAATACCTTACAGTTTTCGAAGTCCTTTCAAAAACATTAGCAATTTGAAAACAAACAAACAAAAAACAACATTAGCAATTTGTTCTCTCAGCCAGTGCTGAGCACCTAGTATGCACACAGCCTTGTATTAGATATAATATGAGAGAGAGAGACGAACACAGTGGAGTGCTTGCCAGATGCCTGCTCCACTCCCTTGTTCCCCTTTCTAGGAGTTCATTCAAAAGTGCCTGCAGTCTGAACCCGCTCGCAGACCAACAGCCAGAGAACTTCTGTTCCACCCAGCACTGTTTGAAGTGCCCTCGCTCAAACTCCTTGCTGCCCACTGCATTGTGGGACACCAGCGTGAGTCCTCTTGACCCTCCTAGGAATTTTTTTTTTCCAGTCTGGAGCCTTGTAACTCTCACTGGCATGTTTCCTTTCCTCTTCTACTTCCAAAGGGATTCTTTCCATTCCTCCCCCACCCTCCCCCAGGACCCCTTGTGCCTTCTGTGATATTAATCTGAACTATCCTTCCATAACTTCCCATTCCATCATGCCCTCCAGACATGATCCCAGAGAATGCTCTGGAGGAGATCACCAAAAACATGGATACCAGTGCTGTACTGGCTGAAATCTCTGCAGGACCAGGAAGAGAACCAGTTCAGACATTGTGAGTAACTGAGAGGTTCTGAAAGGGACAGATTGGTCATTCCCACCCTGAGGTTTCTGTCAACTGTCCATTCTCTGGGAGTGGTCGAATCTGCTGTTTTTGCTCGTTTCCTTCCTTCCATCTTCCTTCTCTTTTCTTCTCCAGGTACTCTCAGTCACCAGCTCTGGAACTGGATAAATTCCTTGAAGATGTCAGGTGAGAGAAGAATGAGAAAAAAAGCTTCCTTGAGGAGGCAGGGGTGGGTGTCCTAAGACATCCACGGAGCCCATCCGACTTTTCTGATCTCCACTTAGGAACGGGATCTACCCCCTGACGGCCTTTGGGCTGCCTCGGCCCCAGCAGCCACAGCAGGAGGAGGTGACATCACCTGTGGTGCCGCCTTCTGTCAAGACTCCAACACCTGAACCCGCTGAGGTGGAGACCCGCAAGGTGGGGCTGTGTGGGTGTGGCTGTCTCTGTGGTTGTGGTGGAAGGGAGAGAGGACATCTCAGATAAGGCTTTGTCCTTTAGAAAGAAGAATGTGTTTCTGCTCCCTGGCGTTCATGTCCCGTGGGCTGGAAAGGCTTCCAGCTCTTGGGGGGTTTTTGCTCACTGGTCCCTACGCTAGTGACCCTCTCTGTCCCCTCTCCCTAGGTGGTGCTGATGCAGTGCAACATCGAGTCGGTGGAGGAGGGCGTCAAACACCATGTAAGGCTCAGGGCCAGGGCTGCATAGGGCTGGGTGGCCAGAGGGTGGGGAAGGGGAGCCTCATTTTCTGACTGTCCTACTCTCCAGCTGACGCTTCTGCTGAAGCTGGAGGACAAACTGAACCGGCACCTGAGCTGTGACCTGATGCCAAGTGAGTCTCTCCTTTCCCTCAGAGGATGGAGAGTCTATGAGCCTTATCTGTGAGGGACATATTCAGGGGTGGGTAAGGTGACAGGGCAGTAACACATTGACTCACGTAGAATGAATATCGTCGCCCCTAAAATTGGAGGGTGGATCTGACAGTTTTGCTTGTGTCATTCTTTCCCAGCCAGGGTCACCTGACTGGGGCTGTTCCAAGGGCCCTGTGCCCCTCACTGCTGTACTGTACTCACCCTCTCCTGTCTCTGTCAGATGAGAACATCCCCGAGTTGGCGGCGGAGCTGGTGCAGCTGGGCTTCATTAGCGAGGTGAGGTTTCTGCCTCCAGCCGCCCCCGCCGCCCCGCTGCCCCCGCTCTCCTCCGCCTGGTCTCACTGAGCTCCTCCCCTTTAGGCGGACCAGACGCGACTGACTTCTCTGCTGGAGGAGACCCTGAGCAAGTTCAATTTTGCCAGGAACAGCACCCTCAACTCAGCCGCTGTCACCGTCTCCTCTTAGAGCTCACTCGGGCCCAGCCCCTAATCTGAGCTGTGGCTGTCACGACATGTGCTACAGCCTTCCTGCCCCTTCCCCCCAGACAGTATTACCCTGTGAAGCCCCTCTCTCCTTTATTATTCAGGAGGGCTTTGGGGCTCCCTGGTTCTGAGCATCACCCTACCCACCCCTCCCCTTCTCTTCCATCCCTCTGCACTTTGTTTACTTGTTTTGCACAGACGTGGGCCTGGGCCTTCTCAGCAGCCGCCTTCTAGTCGGGGGCTAGTAGCTGATCTGCTGGCTCCCGCCCAGCCTGTGTGGAAAGGAAGCCCACGGGCGCTGGGAGCTGAATTCTACAATCCCGCTGGGGCGGATGGGGCGGGAGAGAAGGGTGGTGCTGCAGGGGTGGCCCCGGGGGGCCATTCGATTCGCCTCAGTTGCTGCTGTAATAAAAGTCTACTTTTTGCTACGCGCGTCGTGTGGGTGTGTGGGTGTGGGTGGGTGTCTGTGTGTGTGTGTGTGTGTGTGTGTGTGAGAATGTGTGTGGGTGTGGGTGTGTGTGGGCGCGCGCGCCTGCCTCTCCCGCCAGGGGGCGCGGAGGTTGGGCTGCAGGTGCTCAGGGAGAGCGGAACTGGCCGGGGAGCGAGGGCGGGGCCAGGGCAGGTAGAGCTGCCCCGCGCCGGCCAGCGCTGAGGAACCGATGAAGTGCCGCTGCCGCCTCTGCGTTTTCGGTAATTTCTGGCCCCTCTGGACGCGTTCTCCCCCGAGCGCCCACCCTGGACCCGCCCTACGCCCCGTGGCCTACTGGGGGCGGCAGCGAGGGGCCTCCGCCGACTCGGCCGTCTCCTCTCCCGCTCAGGCCTGCCCCTCCCCCCGTGCTTTGCAGACGCGGCCAGGGGGCCCCGGCGGCTCATGCACGTGGGCCTAGCGCTGATCCTGGTGGGCCACGTGAACCTGCTGCTGGGGGCCGTGCTGCATGGCACCGTCCTGCGGCACGTGGCCAATCCCCGCGGCGCCGTCACCTCGGAGTACACCGCCGCCAATGTCATCTCCGTGGGCTCCGGGCTGCTGGTGAGCGGGGCCGGGCCGTGGGGCGGGCGGTTGGCGCTGGAGAGCGGCGCGGGCCTCAGGTTTTGTTTCTTCCAGAGCGTTGCCGTGGGACTTGTGGCCCTTTTGGCATCCAGGAACCTTCTTCGCCCACGACTGGTGAGGGGATTTCTGGAGCTTTAATGAGGAGGCCAGGAGTCAGGGAAATGGGGGCTGGCTCAGCTTCATCTCTGGTGGGAGGAGGAGCCCCAGATGGAGTAACCTAGGTGTCAGTGGGAGAGGCAGCCACTCCCAGGCTGCTCACCCTGACCTTCTGCCCCTGCTAGCACTGGGCCCTGCTGGCACTAGCTCTGGTGAACCTTCTCTTGTCTGCTGCCTGCTCCCTGGGCCTCCTCCTTGCTGTGTCATTCACTGTGGCCAACGGCGGCCGCCGTCTTATTGCTGACTGCCATCCAGGACTGCTGGATCCTTTGTTACCACTGGACCAGGGGTCTGGACACACTGACTGCCCCTTTGACCCCACAAGAATCTATGTGAGTCCATTCTCTTCCCAGCCTTTTTTGCGGTCCACAAAGCCTTGGTCCTGCCCTGCTTCCTCTAGCCTCCCCCCCCTTCCTTCACCTTTTAGGATACAGCCTTGGCTCTCTGGATCCCTTCTTTGCTCATGTCTGTAGCTGAGGCTGCTCTATCTGGTTACTGCTGTGTGGCTGCGCTCACCCTACGTGGGGTTGGGCCCTGTAGGAAGGAAGGGCTACAGGAACAGGTAAGGAAGATGCACAGGAAGGGTTCATTCAACACAGAATGTGTTGTAAAGATGCTGAATTATATACAGGGCTGGAGTACTAACCCCACCCTCTTCTGTAGCTGGAGGAACTGACAGAGCTTGACCTTCCTAAATGTAAGAGGCAGGAAAATGAGCAGCTACTGGATCAAACTTGAGAAATCCGGATATCACAGAAGAGTTGGGTTTAGGGACAGGTAATGGGCCAGGAGGATTGTGGCCTGGGAAAGGGTGGTGGCAGGGACCACTCTTAGAACTGGGTTGGGCCTTTGCTGTGCTGTTGCCCTCTGACGCAGGCTCTTCCTTCTGTCAAGCAGGTGCTGATCCGGAGGCTCAGTCCACAAGGATCTTCCACTGACCCCTAGGATATGTTTATATAATAACAGTTGTAATAAAAGAACTTCTACTTGAATTATGATTCCTTTTGGGGGAAAGGGGCGCTGGGCTAGTGTTGGGGGTGAACTTGATCAAAGAATACAGTGGTCTCAGTTACTTACAAGACTTTAATGAGGGATGGAACCTACTAACTCTACCAGTTACTGAAAGGAGAAGCTGGTGCTGGGCAGTCCTCCACACCACTGACTGATGAACTTCAGTACGTCCTGGCACACAGGGCTGTGGGAGGTCTGTGAGGAAACAGAGCATGAGGGGAACTCAGCAGCGCTGGGAAAAACATTCCTAATACAAAGAAAACTTGTTCCATCTCAGTGTGGGGAGCAGGGTTCAGGCCTGCACCTGCCCTCTTGACAACACCTCCCCTACCCTGCACGGCTGCTGGTGGGTTCTTCAGCGCTGTTCTCCCTACCCCCATCTCTCAAGCCTTCCTCTCTAACCTTGATGGCCATAAGGAACTTATTCCAGTTGTCCTTGTTAGCTGCCTTCCCTGGCCGCTTAAATTCAATTTTGTTCCTCAGAATGGGGTATCCTGGAGGGGTGGGGGGAGAAAAAAAAGATGAACTGGAGTTTGCGATGGATTGAGGGGGAAGAATGAAGAGCAATTTAGGGGTAGAAAGTAGGACGTTCTTGTCTTCTGCATCCTTTACTGAATCACAGTAAAACAGTTTCTTGATCCCGCTGTTTTTCCCTCCTTTCCACCCACCACAGAATATGGGGTGCTGTAGGGTTCTGTACCTGTAATGAGGCAGGGCAGTGCCCGAACTCCAGTGCTGGCCGCCACCAGGGAAGCCTCGTAGGCACCGCGCTCATCCCGAGGTAGAACCTGCTCCAACCGCTGGTCCATTGAGATTGTGAGCACCCAGTCTCGAACCTCTTCTCTCTGAGCCTCCTGGGAAGGACAGAGCAGCTTCACGCAGGGCAGGGCAAGTGGAAGGTGGTGGGTAGAGGGTTTGCTGAGCCGTCATCCTGTGTGCCACCTTTCACCCACAAACGATCCTCCTTGGATTGGCGGTCACAGTCACAGCCTTAGCTTTTTCCTCTGCTTCTACTTTCACTGAACGAACAGTGCGGCTGAGGCCCTTCCAGAGACTTTGCTGACTGATGTCATTACAAAGTGTTGGGAGGACCATCCTAAAGTGGCCTCCCTTTCTAGTGCACTCACACTCCTAAGGCCTCCTGTTCTCCAATCCTGTGCCCTTACCGGGACGTGCTGCTTGGCTGGGAGTGGCACCTCAAAGGGAATGTCTGTATCCTGAAAGTCAGAGTGGTCAAGGGCATCCAGAGTCCCTTCTTCAATTGCCTGCGGCAGAGTGGGCAGCCATGAGATAGGCACAGGGAAAACCTCCCAACCTCTGGGCACAACTGCCCTACTCACATCGGTCAGATCCAAAAAGCGGTTGAGGAAGATGAAAGCCATGTTCTCCCAGCCAACTGCCTGCACCAGAGAAAAGGTGCAAGTGGGAGTGAGCAGATGGGCGTGGCTGTGTGTCTCCAGGATGCAGGGGGGAGAACCCAGGAAGATACAGGAAAATGACCTCCTCCATAACGTCAGCCCCACGCTCAGCTCTGCTCTACCTGAGCAGCTGGGATTTCCTACTTCGCAACTTTTGATTTCCTTCTCTCCTGGGCCCCGCCCTTGCTTGGCCCCATTGCTCACCTTGGCAGCAATGCCTGCTTCATAGAAGGCCTTGTCTGCAGGTAGTAGCTGGGTGTGACGTAAGAGTGAAACAGAAAGCCTGGCAGCCACAGTTTCCTATGGATTAAAGTCAAAGCATTATGATCCTGGCACCGTGTGACTGAGCTGCCAGACCAATGATCTTATAACTAAGGCAGCCATAGAACCAGAAGACCAACAATCAATATCAAATTGCTCTGGGTCATGCAGTTCTGGGTCTTAGTTTTTTTTTCATCTGCGCAAGAGAACTGGACCTAGGAGAGCAGTGGGCCAAGCTTGAGACCGTCCAGAACTTGAATTCATTCAACTTCATACATTTGAAGATGTGTCTGTAAGACTGAGAGCTCCTCCCCACTCTGTCTCACCAGCTGTTTGATGCTCTGGGCCGCAGAGCGAGTGGCATAGTAATGAGCGATCAGCAGCATGGTCTCGAACTCCTCATGGGCTGGAGAGTTTGCCTCACTGGACTTCACCAAGTTTTCACACTAGAGCAGGGAGAGTGCACAACCTGGGTCAGGGGTCAGAGGAGTGCCAGGGCCAGAGTGGTCAACTGATGGCCACCTGGACAGAGGAAGGTAGAGTCCGAGGGTGAAGGTTTATGTGCGTGAAAGAAAAGACGAGGACAGGGACAGGCGGAGTAGCCTTTCTGCTCTGCTGTCCACCCGACTTCCTCACCAGGTTGAAGAGGACGTCCCGAAGGTCAGCCCAGTTGTGATAGGCCTCGGCACTGTTGGTCCCAGGGGAGCTCACCATGTCAGTGAAGATCCTTCTGTAGATGTTGAAGTTCTGGAGGTGGAGGGGGAAGGAGAGCTGAGTGAGAAGAGCACAACTAGAAGAGAAAGTCAGGGGAAGTGGGGCCAAAGAGGAAAACCGGCTGTAAATGTGTGCGTGTGCGGAGGAGCTATGGGACGCTGCTGGAGAAAGTGTTATTTTAAGAGAAGAGGAAGAAGAAGGGCAAGAAAAAGCGATTTCTTCCTATCTGGTGCTCTGTGGGTGTGGGCAAATGTGGGACTGTGAATGTGCCGTCACACTGTTAACGGGGTGACAGTGTCCAGAGAGCTGTGATGTTCAGATAGGAGAGCGGTGCTCGCTCTGGAGGAAGTTAGGAAGGCCCTAGAGGTGTGTGCGGGTCATCTCTGAAAGACTGTTCCCTGCGTGTTAGCTAAGAGCACGGGGAGGTTGTTGGGTGTTCCTTCCAAAGGTGAATCCTCTAGAGAGGCTGTATATTCCTGAAGAGGCTGGGTGGGGTCTCTGGGGACGATGATCTCTAATGAAAGAATCCTTTGAGAAAACAGATCCTGAGGGCGTGAGTGGTTCTTGAGGAGAAGGTAAGAATTTCCTTGAGGAAACATTCACCCCAAGGAGCTGGCTGATACCTGTGGGTTAGCAGGGGCTCCGTGTTGCACATACAGGGCCAGTGCCTGGGCACAGCCACCCTCTCGGATCAGGTGAGTCGCATACAAAGCCACGTACTTGTGCAGAATCTTGTAGTTCTGTTCCAGGGGTGCAGGAAAAGCAAGGGGAGGTTAGGGTCAGTAAGACCAAGCAGTGAGGGTGGGGTGGTGACTTGAGGCCATGGATTTGTTTAGGTGGCCAAGGGCATATGCAAGCCAGGCCCGGCTAGGCCTCTGACCCCACTGTCAGAGTGTGAAGACTGAGCTCTCTGACGCTGATTAGGGATCTCTGGGGTTTGGGCTTTGGAGGAAGTAAGAGAGACAGCTCTGGGACAGGTGGGGAGTCAGAAAAATACACAGAAGAGCTGGGAGTGGGATGAAGAGAGGAGTACCTGCTTGGTAGCTGTTTCAATGCACTTGTCCCACTGGCCCTGCTCCACATATAGGTCCAAAGCAGCCACCACATCCACACCCACCAGCTACGGATCAGTTGAAAAGAGAGTTACACGAGGAGAAAGAGAGAGAGAGAATCTCTTGAGCTTGCCTCCTGCTGACTCTGCCAATCTCACCGAGTCCACTTTGCCCTGGTTCTTGAGGAACTCTTTATAATGCTGGTCCACATAGTCTTCATACCTGTGAAAATGTGCAGAGATCTTGCACTTCATGGTCCTGGGATGCACACCCTTCCCATGAGAACTTTCTCCCAATCTTTACAAAAGGAAGTAAAAGAGAATTTCTAGTGAGAAGGGGTCATGAACTTACCGGGGATCTAACTCCTTAGCCACACGCTTGGCCTTGTTCCATTCCTCACCCTCAATGAAAGCATCGATCGCTTCCTTGACTAGGTCCAGGTTCAGATAGAGCTCTGCAGCCTGCACAGTGGAAAGTCAGAGACGAGATCATCTTTCCCCTCCCTCCCCAGTCTCCCCTCTGGGAACTCTCTGTGAACTCTGGGGAAACAGAAATGCATGCCATGTCTGCCAGGAGACCACTTCATACAGCTTCCTGAGTGCAGGTGTCACCTTTCCACCCATCCCTGGCAATCTATTTCTATTCAGTCCCAGCACGCTACTTACTGCACTGTGCTTTCCAATTCCAATCAGCTGGGGTCCCACAGCCCGAACTACTTCCAGACTGCGTTGGGGAGGTAGAAACTTGATGGAGAGTTCAGCTGCCTGAGTGGTTGAACAGAAGATAGAAATGGGTAGGAGAGACAAATATTGCTGGGGGGTCCTCGACCTGCTCTGTTTTATTCCCTCCAGTTGCCAACTTTCTTGCACTCTCCCTCACTTTCCGCCCTCTTGGGCAAATCCTGCCTCATGGTCCATCAGAGCCTTTCGATAGAGGACCTATCTCTTCCTCTCAACTCATCCTCTTTCAGACATTCATCGCTGTCTGAGATCACTGCATTTGGTCCTGTCACCTTTGACAAACTGGTTTCTCAAGTTCTTTGTCCCTAACAGAATCTTGGTAGCATGGTACAGAGAAAGAACCCCTAAAATCGGAGCCCAGGGCATTCTGCAACTATTTGTTTTAGGCTTTTCTGAGCTTCAGTTTCTTCACCCATAAGAGTGATGGTCAGGGCTTCCCTGGTGGCACAGTGGTTAAGAATCCGCCTGCCGGGGCTTCCCTGGTGGCGCAGTGGTTGGGAGTCCGCCTGCCGATGCAGGGGACATGGGTTCGTGCCCCTGTCCGGGAAGATCCCACATGCTGTGGAGCGGACGGGCCCGTGAGCCATGGCCGCTGGGCCTGCGCCTCTGGAGCCTGTGCTCCACAGCAGGAGGGGCCGCATCAGTGAGAGGCCCGCATACCGCAAAAAAAAAAAAGAAAAAGAATCCACCTGCCAATGCAGGGGACATGGGTTCAAGCCCTGGTCCGGGAAGATCCCACATGCCGCGAAGCAACTAAGCCTGTGCGCCACAACTACTGAGCCTGCGAGCCACAACTACTGAGCCCGTGAGCCACAACTACTGAAGCCTGCGTGCCTAGAGCCCATGCTCCGCAACAAGAGAAGCCACTGCAGTGAGAAGCCCACACACCGCAACAAAGAGTAGCCCCCGCTCGCCGCAACTAGAGAAAGCTCGCGTGCAGCAATGAAGACTCAATGCAGCCAAAAATAAATTTTAAAAAAATTATCGAATCTTTAAAAAAAAATAAATGACGGTCAGTCTAGGTTTGTACTGTCCAGAACAGCAGCCACTAGTCACGTGGCCAGTACCAACTGCGATGTGCTGTAACCTTAAATGTTTCAAAGACTTTAGTATGAAAAAAGGAATGTAGAATACCTTGATAAATTTTTATATTGATTGCATGTTGAAATAATAGTTTCGATATATTGGGTTAAACAGAATATAATTATTTTCACCTGTTTCTTTATACTTATTTGAATGTGGGGCTACTAGAAATTTTAAAATTACATGTATGACTTAAACCTTTGTGACCTGCATTATATTTCTACTGGACAGTGTTGGTCTAGATGACCTTGGAGACCTCTTCTAACCCTAAAACTCAGTAATTCTAAAAACCCAAGTGTTCCATGAGTTCACTCTGTTTGCACTGTGATGCTGACATCCTCACCAGATTTTAATTTCCACACGGTCCAGTTTAGCTATAGTCTATGCTAATCCTCCTGGTCTTCCCCCACCTATTCTTGCCTCTCTTTCTTTCTTTCTTTTTTCTTTTTTTAAGGTTTTGGCCACACCCCACGGCATGTGGGATCTTAGTTCCCCGACCAGGGATCGAACCCACACCTACTGCACTGGAAGGCAGAGTCTTAACCATTGGGCCGCCGGGGAAGCCCCTTGCCTCTCTTTCTTTACCTGCCAAACCCTTCAAGGCTTAAAGTGCTCCCATCCAGGAAGCCACCCTCTGACTAATCTGAAGAAGGTACAGTCGTGAACAGACCCAAGTAAACAATGCCCCAGAGGAAGATACAGAAGATGCTTAATACTTGATTAAAACCTGTTAAACTCTCTTAAATAGTCCTCAGTCCTTTCTACTTCCTTCCCCTCCAACTTCTAGGGGCTATTCAATTACAAGGCCTCACAAACCTAAGGGAAATTCTGCAGGGGCATCAGCACACCAACATTTTATCCAGGGGCTGATCCATCTCACCCCTTCATAACTCCTAATACCATATTTCCCTGCATCTAAGGCACATCATTAAAAGATACATGTATCCCCCTCTCAAAGACACCAAGAATCTGTCGTAGAATTGATGAAACATATTAGCTTGGCTTAATCTCCTAGAGCCTTCTTTTCAGGAGCTGCTGGGTAGACGAGGGGCCTCTGCTTTTTTCATGGCCTCCATCTGGCCCAGCTCCAGGGTCTGGATTTGCCCTTCCAGCTTTGATCCCAGGCCTACCTCCTCCCTCACAAGGGCTCCCCTACCCCAGCCCACAGAGATCTCACCCTTCTCTGAACTCTACTTGAATCACACACTTCAGTCTTCACTAAGGTGCGATATTAACTAATTGAGCCACATGTCAGTCTACCTTCCCCCAATTTCTGGCTCTCCGGGTTCTATGTTATATCCCTTTTTATAGCCTTCATAGGTTCTGGATCTAGCATCTAGCAAGCACGCAGTAGATACCTGCTACCTGATTGAAAACAAAAAGACACAGAAGGAAAAAGATGAATGTCTGAGAAGGAATGCTGGATGTGAACGGGGGCCTGGAAGCATAGGGCCAGGCAGGTGTGGCAGCCTCACCTTCATCCAGCACTTCTCCACCAGGCTGCTGCTTCCTGCATCCCGCACTTTGAGGTAACAGTCGACTGCACGGCTGTATTCTCCAGCCTGCTCCCACTGTCGCGCTTGCTCCACCAGTCCCTCCATGCCCCTGTGTGGACGAGTGTGCTCGTGACCAGGAATGGGGAGGGGCAGTGTGGCCGATTCTGTGCACACCTTCTGACCATCCACCCCCAGCCCTGCCGACATTTCCGGGTCCCCTGGCTTCACACCTGGCCCCCTTCTTGGCAGCTTCCCGCTCATACTCCTCCTGCAGTGCCTCCAGCTGGCCAGGCACGTAGTCCTTGCAGATCCGCAGGGCATCGCTCCATAGTCCAGCCTCCTGCTCAGATTTCCAGGTATCAGGACAGTTAGCGGCAGGCATGACAGCTTTCCAGTGCCACTCAGGTGCCATGGCCCACTGATCCCTAGGTCCTTGGACTTCTCTTCCCCTTCCTCTTTGTCTCCTTCCCCCTCCCCAGTGTTAACCTCCTGTATCATTCTCAGTACCAGGGCTCAGTGTAGTGCTCTGTGGGCTCTCACATCCTCTCACCCTGCCCTCATGGCCCTGAATCTGCTGACCCACCTTATAGTAATTGAGGGCCAGGCCTGGTCTCTGGGCCCGAAGCAGCAGCCCTTCTGCTTTCTGGAAGTCTTTCTCCTCCAAGGCCCCCCGGGCCTGCCCCACGAGCACCTCAGCAACACTGTCAGGGTCGTGGGCCTCGGCCACACGCTGAGCTGCCTCCCAATCCTGGTTATGGACAAACCTGCTCCCAGATGAGGACAGAGAGGAGGCTGAGTATAGGAATGAGGCCTCCACGATGAGAGGCAAAAAGCCATGTCACTGAGGGGGTATAAGATTTATTGGTACTAGGTTTAGATGAAGGTGAAGATGACAATGAAAGATCCTGGGGCTGAGTCTGGGAGGACAGGATTAAGGAATTTATGGGGTAACTCACATGAGGACTGCTTCCTTGGGTTTACCAGCCCTGATGAATTCAGCTTCAGCCTCTTCAAATTTTCCCTAGACGGAGAGAAAGGCAGCCATACAGGATGAGACAGAGATCAGCATCACAGGCAGCCATGAGACAGGTGGTTTGAATGCCTGGCAGCAGTGGGCTAGGGGATGGGAAGGAGGGCTCTGTGGTCAGAGTCAAAAGCAATGGAGAACAATCACATCCATACCTCATCCTCCAGGTACATAGCGTATCTGAGATGAATCTCAGGGGTTTTGTGCTTGAGGGCCAGCCGAGAGAGTTCAAAAGCAAATTCAAAGGAGCTGAAATGGAAGGTGCAGATAAGGTTTGCTTACTCTATACTTCCTTTTATAAGGGGAAAAGAAAAACAGAGGGCAAGGATTGAGGGGAGGAAAAGGCACAGATTAAGAAAGACAATCAATATGAAATGATAGAGAAGCACAGAGAGCACAGCACTGACAGGGAGGAATGACTCCTGGTGCTCTGACCACCTCCTCCTGAGCCACGTCTACACTAGCAGAAAAATAATCTTCCCAAAACAAGTAAAACTATCCATAGCAGTCTGACTCAATGCAGGATTACTACTGGTGTTCTTAACATTTACTTAAGAAAAGCTCACTTTGGGCAGAAGGCCTGAATAGACGTTTTTCAAATGAGGATACACAGATGGTCAACATGAAAAGATGCTCTAATCATCTAATCATCAGAGAAATGCAAGTCAAAACCATAATGAGATAACAACTCGCACCTGTAAGAATGTCTATCAACGAAAAAGGTCTACAAATAGCAAATGTGGGTGAGGATGTGAAGAAAACAGAACCCTTGTGCACTGTTGGTGGAAATGGAATTTGGTGCAGCCAATAGGGAAAAGAGTATGGAGGTTCCTCAAAAAACTAAAAACCAGAACTACCATATGATCCAACAATTCCACTCCTGGGTATGTATCTGAAGAAAACAAAAACACTAATTAGAAAAGATACATGCACCCCAATGTTCATAGCAGCACTATTTACAACAGCCAAGATATGGAAGCAACCTAAGTGTCCATCAACAGATAAATGAATAAGGAAGATGTGGTACATACATACAATGGAATACTACTCAACCATAAAAAATGAAATTTTGCCATTTCCAACAACACGGATGGACCTGGAGGGTATTATGCTTAGTGAAATAAGTCAGACAGAGAAAGACAAATACTGTATGTTGTCACTTATATGTGAAATCTAAAAAAACAAAACAAACAAATGAATATAACAAAACAGAAACAGACTCACAGATATAGAGAACAAACTAGTGGTTACCAGTGGCGAGAGGAAAGGGAGGAAGGTCAAGACAGGGCTAGGAGATTAAGAGGTACAGACTACTATGTATAAAGTAAATAAGCTACAAGAATACGCTATACAGCACAGGAAATATAGCCAATATAATAACTTTAAATAGAGTATAACTCATAAAAATATCGAATCACCATGTTGGACACCTGAAACTAATATTATAAATCAACTACACTTCAAAAAATTAATAATTTAATTTAACTTAATTTAAAAAAAGAAAGAAAAGTTCATTTTGCATTTAATGGAATCACACTTCCGTTACTCAGAAGTAAGTTACTGGCTTAGTGCATTTTAGCTTTAAAAGCTGTTCTCTTTCCACTTTTCTCCTTAGAACAGCCAAAGATTAAACACCATTCTGAGCCTCCTGGGGAACAGGAGCAGAGTTACTAATTCATTCTTGCCTCTCTATCGGGTTCGTCCAAGGATCTCTCCTGACCACACTTCTTCACTCTTGCTTCAGCCTCTAGAAATGCTTTTCAGTTATACATCAATTTCCTTTCTCTATATAGAGGCTCTGTCTGGAATGGGGCCAGCAGAGAGAAGGCTTGGGGCCTCACCAGTTGTCAGCAGCATGGTCAAGAGCAGCTTCCAGGAGTCCCAGCTTACTGAGCAGTCTAACTGCAGCCTCACCTCCCAGGCTCTTTGCCCACAGATAGGCCACGTGTTTGTGGGCATTAGCTCCTCCGTGAGCCTTGGCCACCTGAAAAGCAAAGCCACTTGGCAATCCTCCAATACAGGGGTACATGGCTGCTCCCTTCTCATCTCTGACCTGACCTCAGCTTGGAAAAAGATCAGGTGCCTCTCCTAGAACAGTAGGAAGAGGGCTAAGTTTCAGGGTCTATTAACCTGATTAGGGTCCCAGGATGGATTTCAGGTCGTTCACAACCCATTAAAATTGTATGTGAAATTTTGTGCGTAGGTGTGGACTTTTTTCAAAGACACCCATGACCAGTTTAGAATTAGACAGTTACTTGAGAGTGGGAAAGAGGGATGGATGAACCCTGTACATCCTTATCCAGTAAGGGTAAGAACTCCTTACCCGGTAGGCCTCTTCCCAAAGCCCATTGGACCGGTACATATTCACTGTTGCCTTCCACTCCTGGGCCTCGAGGTAGTGATATTCAGCCTCCTGTAGTCGGCCTTCAGCCTCCAGCTCCTGGGGAGAGGTGGATCAGGATGGGAGAGGGGGCGATGGAGCCTGTTTGGGGGAGAGATGGGCGGGGGCAGGAGGAGGGCTCACCTTGCCCAAATGCAGGTGTGTGTCGCTGAGGAGATCTGGGTGGTGCTTCCCTACTAGGCGGATCATATCATCATATAACTTGTGCTTTTTGAACATGGTGATGGCAAGATCAGGCTCTTCCACTGTCACATATAGCCTGGGAATAGGAGATATACCTGCGGCCTCCTAGACCCAGATTCCTGCTGCTAGAGTCGTTCCTAAGGGATTCTGTCACTGCCTTCTGGGCAGAGGGCACGTATCTGCAGACCCCATCCCTCCCTCTAGCCCTGAAGCCCCATCTCCTGCTACACCTCCCCTGGGGCCACGGCTCACCTTTCAGCCTCACGGTACTTGCCCTGCTTCTCCATCTCCTGAGCCTGGGTGATGTACAGCACCGACACATCTTCTGGTCTCATGCACTTCATTGCCAGCTGTGCGGACACACAGAGCCAGGGTAGCTTCAGGCACCAATTCCCAAGGGAAGCAGAGGGAAATGCAGAGCGCACAGGGAAGTGGGGCTTCAAGGGAGCCTGTTTTCTCAGGAACTCTGAACCTTCCCAACAACCACAGGCGTTTGGTTAGTGTCACTCTCCTAGTCAGTTCAGGGAATCCCAAGTCCATAATGAGCAGAGTAAGAATTACATTCTGCTAAGGCAGGAGGGTCAGAGATACCCTGTGCTGGGGGCACCTGTTCCCACTACCTTACTCCTACTGTACCCACTGGGCTCTGGGAGCAGAAGCGAGAATGGTTACCAGTGTGGCTAGAGCTTCAGCGAGGTATTTCAGATTCCCTAGCCCCCAAGCCCATCTGCTGTGTTCAGAATCGCAGGTTTGGGAACAAGGGCCTCTCTTCATCCTTGCCTTTCCCCATGGCTAGGGATCAAAGTTACCCAGACTGTATTTTGGTACTCTTCCTCAGCTTTCAGGGAACCCAGCGAAGTGGGTATATCAGAGACTAAGGAAAGTGGCAACATAACCACAAAGGTGGAATTCTTTTCTCATGAACTCCGCCCATTCCCTACCTTGTGGGCTTGCTCCCAGCGGCCAGCCTGGGTGTACATGTCTATGGCATCTTTCGTCCGGTCTCCCTTAGTGTAGAGCTCCTCAGCAATCTGTGGTTGAGACAGGCAGAGGCAAAAGGTCAGAGCATCAGAGTGAAAGCAGCCTGTAGGAGGAAAGAACAAACCTCAGTGGGGATGGAGCAGAGCCTGGGATACCATTATCCTATAGTCACAGAGAAGACAAGACGACTACAGGTGTTTCAGACTTTCTACTGTTTTGAAAAAAGACCAGCCTGAAACAATATGAGGACAATACAGTGGGAGTTTAAGAGGGCCTCATGTTTCTGCAATGCAAGGCAATTCTATACTGTAACTATGTTGGAGTTATTCTTTTTTTTTTTAATTAATTTATTTTTGGCTGCGTTAGGTCTTCATTGCTGTGTGCGGGCTTCTCATTGCGGTGGCTTTTTTTGTTGCAGAGCATGGGCTCTAGGTGCGGGGGCTTCAGTAGTTGTGGCTCGTGGGCTCTAGATCGCAGGCTCAGTAGTTGTGGTGCACAGGCTTAGTTGCTCCGTGGCATGTGGGATCTTCCCAGACCAGGGATCGAACCCGTGTCCCCTGCATTGGCAGGTAGGTTCTTAACCACTGCGCCACCAGGGAAGTCCCTATTCTTTTTTTTAAATTTTAATTTTAAAAAAATTTTTATTGAAGTGTGGTTGATTTACAATGTTGTGTTGATTTCTGCTGTACAGCAAAGTGATTCAGTTATACGTGTATATATATATTCTTTTACATATTTTTTTCCATTATGGTTTATCCCAGGATATTGAATATAGTTCCCTGTGCTATACAGTAGGACCTTGCTGTTTATCCGTCCTGTATATACTAGTTTGCACCTGCTAATGTTGGAGTTATCCATGAAGCATCACTCATGCTTGCACAGGAAGAGAGCTAGAGACTTGCTTTATATGTCTGGGAGAGGGGTCTATGTTACGTTAGAATGAAATGGGGGAAGTAAACCTCTTTCTTCCCATTCAGGGTGGTGACATTGTTGGGTCCCAGAAAGAAGGATTTGGAACACTTCTTGCTCTGGGTTCCCTCCTCCTCATCCTGTCCTGCATTGCTTTAGGCTGCAGAAAGGGGCTCTCCCTCACCTCATACTCCTGCAGAGACGCATAGTGTTGGGCCACACGAGGATAGTATTTGGACGCAGTGTTCTGGTCCTGTAGATCTAATATATAAATTGCCTTCTTCCACTGGCGGGCACCCAGGGCAGCCTCAATTGCCTTAATGGAGCACCTGGCATAGTTGGGAAAGGTGTAAATATGTATGAGGAAAGAGGAAAATAGATGGAGGCGAAGGGAAACCTCAAGCATACTCCAACCTACATTTTGAGATCTCTCTTATTTTAGTAAGGCCCTGGCACCCTTACTTTCCCCATCAGCTCTCATCTCATGCCCAAATGTCCTTTGCACCCCCAGACCACCACACCTGGCTTCAATGTAGTGATTAATGGCCGCATCAAGCTGCTTCTGCTGCACCAAATGGTCCCCCCACGCCTCCTCTAGTCTCACCACCTCCACTGGGAATGCCAATCGAGCCAGCTCCACCGCTGCCAGAGACAGAGAGGGCACTCAGCTCAGACTTCAGGAAAAGTGAGATAGAGAAATGAGGCGTGGAATACAGGTGAGAAGTGGAGGGACGGAGGAGCACTGAAGACAGTCAGCCTGAGCAGAGGCACAGAACAGGTGTGGGGGACTGTTTGGGCCGCAGTCCACAACACTGAGGGATGGGCTGTGGGTGGCTAGTACCTTTCATGAACGCGTTGCCTTTACAGTAGCACTCCAGGGCCCGCTGTGGATTTCGAATCTTCTCAAAGAGATCACCTGCCTGTTAACACATTCCATATTACTACAAAGATACCCTTACTACACAAAAGTCAAGTATCAGCCCCCAAAGGAGACGAATCAGCCACCAGTCAGGGAGGGCTATGCGCTCCAAGACCCCTCTGGGTAGGAAAAGGGCACTGAGCCCTGGGGGTAAGGGACAGGAATAGGAAGCCAGCCATACCCTTTCATACAGTTCGCTCTTGATAAGGGCTGCAGTGATGTGCTCTACCAGCTCTGTGGTGGCCAGCAGTTCCTCTCGGGTCAGCACCAGCCGAGCAGCTTTGGCGGGGAGCCCAGCTTTGAGGTAGAGGCTGATGGCTGCTAGCCTGTCCCCTTGGCTCTCCTGAAGTTCGCCTGCTCGCTCCTCTTGCTGTGTGTCCATCAGCCACTGGTAGTAACCCTGGCGCAGCTTCTCTAGGGCTGGGTGTCCCTGGACACGCAACAGAGAAGACCAGGAGTCACATCCCTCCTGCCCTGCTGCTTCCCAGGCTTCTCCAATCCCACTGTAACAACAGAAACCCTCCCAGTCACCAATGTCCTAACTCCTCACCATATCAGGTCCCGGCCCCCGCCCTGTTGCAGTTCCTACAGTCTCCTTGACAAGTGGAGGTTTCTGATATTGGTGGGAGTGAGTTCTGAACAACTGTGGGGAAGACAGAACTGGTACCTTGGCCTCAGCCACAGCGATACATTCGTCCCAACGATGTAGCTCCTGGTACATGTCCATGGCCTCCTCAACAGCGTTCTAGGGGAACCCGGGCAGAGGAAAGAGGGACACCAGGAAGATACGAGAATCAGAAATCAGCAAGCTCTCCTCAGCCCAGCTAAGATGCCAGCCTGTGTGGACTGAAAGCCTCATCCTTTACGTATACACAAGCAGAGGTGAATTTAGTATGAAACTAAAAGAAACTTAAGCTTCAGGGCACCTTATTTGCACAGGTTCCTTCCAAAGCAACTTTTCTTTTTTTAAATTTTTATTATTATTATTTTTTCCAAAGCAACTTTTCTTAAAGAGGGCTCCTCAAATTGTATAAGCTTTGGGCCTCACAAAATCTGGATCTACCTCCATGCACAAGAATTGCAGAGACAGGCTCTGGAGTATACGGGGAGACAGCAGACTTTTTATGAAAGAAAGAAGTAATTGTAAGAACTAACACAGAGGAGGGAATTATGGAGGAGTGAAATGAACTGTATAGACCTTTCTGAAAGTTCTCCCCAGACCTTTGGTAGCCCAGCTGACCCGTGCTCATTCCTCCTGAGTTTGCCTCTCTATTTTTCCCTCTCTGATCCCCTCTTCCATCCAGTTCTTCTGTTCCTGTTACCTGTTCTAAGAAGATCATTTCGGCCAGCTTGTAGTTCTTCTCCAGCATGGCTAGACGTGCTCGGACCTGATAAAAGTCTGTTCCTTCTCCACCCTGTGGGGAAAAAGGAGGTTCTGCTTATTCTGTTGGTGCCACAGGAGCCATTCTGTCTGTGTGGCCAGAGAGACATGGAGGCTAAAAGGCTTAGGAAGCTGAAAACCTTCATGGGGCTTAGAGGCTCAAGGTTTGGCAAGCAATTCCAATATGGTCTGACTTGAAGGTAGAGGTGTGGGGGGCAGGGTAGAGGAAGTTAGCCATGGCTGGAAAGCTAAGAGTCGTGGGGCTGAGTACCAGGAGAAATCTCAGCTTGAAAGACTGAACGAATCAGGAGAATACTTGCATATTCCCGAGACACTTGATCTGCAATCTCATTGGTCTCACGTAGGAATCGAGCTTTTGCTACATGGCCCAAAGCAGAAAAGCACCTATAGTATGGAAGCGATGACAGTAATATTATAATAGAATCATCATTAATTCATTGGTTCAGTAGATATACTGAGCATCTATTATATGCCAGAAACTGTTCTTGCCACTGGGGACACAAAAGGGATAAGACAGATGAGGGCCCAGCTCTTAGGGAACTTACTTTCTAGTGGAAACAATTAGTAAACAAATAAACAAAGATTATTTGAAAGAATGGAAAATAAAACTAAGGGGACTCCTTAAGTTGGTAGCCAGAGAAGACCTGTTTGGGGAGCTGACATCTGAGCTGAGACCTTAATACAAGAAAGAGCCAATCATGACAAGATGGAGAAAAATTATTCCAGGCAGAGAGAAAAGCTAGTGTAAAGGCCCTAAGGCAGGAGTGAGCTTGGCACGCTCAAAGGGACAAAAGGACGCCAGTGCGGCTGGAGACTAATGGGCAAGTACCCGATATGAGAAGAAAGCAGGGGCCTTAGGACATGCAAAGAGTTTGGGTTTTATACAAAGTACAATAGTAAGTTACTGGAAGGTTCTGAGCAAGAAAATGATAAATCTAATTTATGTTTTTAAAAACTTAGCTGCTGTGGGGTGAATGGATCATAGGGGTGTAAGAACCGTATCAGTGAGACTAATTAAGAGGCTTTGCAACACAGCATGTAGATGGTGGTGGTCTATTCCAGGGTGGACACAGTAGAGGTGAACAAATAAGAGATTCAGGATACTTTTTTTTTTTTTTACAATCACATGGATCACTTTTTATTTTTAACATATAGAATTTGACTTTGTGTTCATATATATATATATGCATGTACACATGTACAAAATACTTGTATCTGTTAGCATTTTCTTTTTTTTTTATCTTTATTGGAGTATAATTGCTTTACAATGCTGTTACTTTTTTCTGTACAACAAAGTGAATCAGCTATATGTATACATATATCCCCATATCCCCTCTCTTTTGAGCCTCCCCCCCACCCTCACTATCCCAAGCCTCTAGGTAGTCACAAAGCATCAAGCTGATCTCCCTGTGCTATGCTGTGGCTTCCCACTAGCCATCCATTTTACATTTAGTAGTGTATCTATGTCAATGCTACTCTCTCACTTTGTCCCAGCTTCCCCTTCCCCCACCCCTGGGTCCTCAAGTCCATTCTCTGCGTCTTTATTCCTGCCCTGCCACTAGGTTCATCAGTATTGTTTTTTTTTAGATTCCAAATATGTGCGTTAGCATAGGGTGTTTGTTTTTCTCTTTCTGACTTACTTCACTCTGTATGACAGACTCTATGTCCATCCACCTCATTACAGGTAACTCAGTTTCATTCCTTTTTATGGCTGAGTAATATTCCATCGTATATATGTGCCACATCTTCTTTATCCATTCATCTGTTGATGGACATTTAGGTTGCTTCCATGTCCTGGCTATTGTAAATAGAGCTGCAATGAACATTGTGGTACATGACTCTTTTTGAATTATGGTTTTCTCAGGGTATATGCCCAGTAGTGGGATTGCTGGGTCGCAGGGTAGTTCTATTTTTAGTTTTTTAAGGAACCTCCATACTGTTCTCCATAGTGACTTATCAATTTACACTCCCACCAACAGTGCAGGAGGGTTCCCTTTTCTCCACACGTTCTCCAGCATTTATTGTTTCTAGATTTTTTGATGATGGCCATTCTGACTGGTGTGAGGTGATACCTCATTGTGGTTTTGATTTGCATTTCTCTAATGATTAGTGATGTTGAGCATCCTTTCATGTGTTTGTTGGCAATCTGTATATCTCCTTTGGAGAAGTATCTATTTAGGTCTTCTGCCCACTTTTGGATTGGGTTGTTTGTTTTTTTGATATTGAGCTGCATGAGCTGCTTGTATATCTTGGAGATTAATCCTTTGTCAGTTGCTTTGTTCACAAATATTTTCTCCCATTGTGAGGGTTGTCTTTTTGTCTTCTTTACGGTTTCCTCTGCTGTGCAAAAGCTTTTAAGTTTCATTAGGTCCCATTTGTTTATTTTTGTTTTTATTTCCATTTCTCTAGGAGGTGGGTCAAAAAGGATCTTGCTGTGATTTATGTCAGAGTGTTCTGCCTAAGTTTTCCTCTAAGAGTTTTATAGTGTCTGGCCTTACATTTAGGTCTTTAATCTATCTTGAGTTATTTTTGTGTATGGTGTTAGGAAGTGTTCTGATTTCATTCTTTTACATGTAGCTGTGAAGTTTTCCCAGCACCACTTATTGAAGAGACTGTCTTTTCTCCACTGTATATTCTTGCCTCCTTTGTCAAAGATAAGGTGACCATTTGTGTGTGGGTTTATCTCTGGGCTTTCTATCCTGTTCCACTGATCTATATTTCTGTTTCTGTGCCAGTACCATACTGTCTTGATTACTGTAACTTTGTAGTATAGTCTGAGGTCAGGGAGCCTGATTTCTCCAGCTCCGTTTTTCTTTCTGAAGATTGCTTTGGCTATTTGGGGTCTTTTGTGTTTCCATACAAACTGTAAATTTTTTTGTTCTAGCTCTGTGAAAAATGCCATTGGTAGTTTGATACGGATTATATTGAATCTGTAGATGGCTCTGGGTAGTATAGTCATTTTCACAATGTTGATTCTTCCAATTCAAGAACATGGTATATCTCTCCATCTGTTTGTATACTCTTTGATTTCTTTCATCAGTGTCTTACAGTTTTCTGCATACAAGTCTTTCGTCTCCTTAGGTAGGTTTATTCCTAGGTATTTTATTCTTTTTGTTGCAGTGGTAAATGGGAGTGTTTCCTTAATTTCTCTTTCTGATTTTTCACTGTTAGTGTATAGGAATGCAAGAGATTTCTGTGCATTAATTTTCAGGATATGTTTTGAAGACCCTGGATCAGTGTCCCTAGGACTTGCTGAGAGTCTAGCTGTGAGGGGATGGGAAAAAAGGGACCAAGGATGACTCCTCGGCAAAATAGCAGCAGCTGACCTTTAAAGAGCACTTCCAACCTGTGCTCTTCACACAGGTCCTCTTATTTGCTCTCCACTACCACTGCCATTTTTCTTTACCATCCTGCAAGGTAAATTCTGTTATCATCCCCATTTCATAGAGCAAATGGAGAAACCAAGGCTTGGGAAGGTTAAGTTAATGTCTTTCAAGTTACACAGCTGGTAAATGGAGCCAAGATTTGAAATCAGAGAGTCTGGAGTCCCATGTTTGTCCTATAAATTACACTCCTATACAACACCTGGAATATACAGATCAACACGTGGATTGTAGGGTATGAGTATTAAAAACTTTGAAGGGGCACCTAGTTACAAGATTGGGGAATGACAACAATAAAAGACACACCCTTATGTGAAGTAACTCAGAAAAACAAATATCGTACAATATTGCTTATATGTGGAATCTAGAAAAATGGTAGAGATGAAATTACTTGCAAAGCAGAAATAGAGTCACAGATGTAGAGAACAAACTTATGACTACCAAGTGGGGAAGGAAGGGTGGGATGAACTGGGAGATTGGGACTGACATATATACACTACTATGTATAAAATAGATAACTAATGAGAACTTACTGCATAGCACAGGGAACTCTACTCAATGTTCTGTGGTTACCCAAAATGGGAAAGAAATCTAAAAGAGTATATATATATATGACTGATTCACTTTGCTGTACAGCAAGAAACTAACACAACATTGTAAAGCAACTATAGTCCAATAAAAATTTAGAAAAAAATAAATAAAAGACATGCTCATAATCTAGGATGGGAGGATGTTTGGAATAACTGTACCACGGAAGGGTTCTATGACATCTGTTGGCATGGGAAGGGAAGTGCTGCCTTAACACTGGGGAGGAGCAGCCCACGGGGAAGATACCTGCATGGCCATCCCTCCCTCCTAGCTGCCTGGCACCTTGGTTCTACAGCCCAACTCACCTCTCAGCAATGTGTAGCTGCCTTGCTTCCAGTGACAGCTTACTCAAGGTTTTCCACATTGCCTCTGTTTCTGGGGTCATTTCCAGAGTCTCCAAGAAGGCTGCTGCCCTGGAGAGGGAAGGAAGCAAAGCACAAGGAATGAGTCCAGGGTCAGGAAGACACCGAGGAATACTAGCGATGGGACAGGAGAGGAGGGGGGCAGGCAATTGTTTGTCCTCTTTGTCTAATCTCCTCCCAGGACACCACGTTCTTTTTAGACATGGTCAGTTTTACTACCCATCCCAGGTCCTCAGAACCAGAATTTCCCACCACCTTGCTGGTTACCAGTCTAGCCCCTCACCTGGTGTAGTTGCCGTCATCAATAGCTGTTCCAAACTCAATAAGGCCCTCATCCAGTGTGTAGGCAACTGTAGTCACACCTTCAGTCACCATCACCTCGGTCTTTCCCCCGCCCCGCTCCAGACCTACAACATCACCCTGTAAAAATTCAACACCCCCATCCCACCAGAATTCCAAGTTAGCATTTCCACTGACTCAACTGCAGAAAAGACCCACCCTCATTCAACCCTACTGCTCGTACACTGAGGGAATTACAGTGGCCCCTGTTTTTCTAACATTTAGTTTCTCTTAGGCAGATAAAAATTCCCTATATATGGTAATATCCTTGGGTTAAAGTACACTCATAGCTATGATGGCACTAATGGCTAGGGATAAGTTGACAAAGTGTGACATCCACTTCTGCTACGGCCAGCAGTACTGCCAGCAGTATTATTTCTCGGTATTCTTAAAGGCCCTCCTGTTAAAATTCAA
Source organism: Neophocaena asiaeorientalis asiaeorientalis (assembly GCF_003031525.2). Taxonomy (NCBI): domain Eukaryota; kingdom Metazoa; phylum Chordata; class Mammalia; order Artiodactyla; family Phocoenidae; genus Neophocaena; species Neophocaena asiaeorientalis. The sequence continues at coordinate 1,061,812 of NW_020175181.1, read as the reverse complement.
CTTGAACATACTTCTTAATGTATTGCTGGGTTCAACTGAAGAAACCACTAGGAATGCTTCCTACTCCCTCCCCCCGTCCCCACAAAAAGAAAGCAAGAGAGAAAGAGGTCAGTAAGCTAAAACCGAAAAAACATAAGCAGGAAAAAATGGAAGGTGAGCAAGTAGGAAGAATACAGTTGCCCTGAAGGCAAACACAGTATTAGGAGAATAATGGGGATCCTCTCTTCAGTAAAGGGAACCAAAGGGGTACAGGTCATTAATATGCCTGATTCCTGCAGAGGCAAACACAAATCATCTCTGGAGGAAAACATGCCTATTTGAGGCCCTCAGGATTCCAAAAGATTACATTCAATGTAACATGAGCTCACAATAAAAAACTACCAAAATATAAGTTAACAAACAGTTAACCAAAAAGTTAAATGAGTAAACAATACCTATAAGTAACAGTTTTAGACCTCCATGGGTCTCAGATATCAAAAACAATAGTTATGAAAAAAGACAGTTATGATATATAAAATAATTATGTGTGAGATGTTTAAAGACCTAAAAGATGAAATGAAAAATTAAGCAAGGGACAAGAGACTATCAAAAATGGTCAGTCACGTTGGAGAAAGAACCAAATAAAACCTTATGAAAATTTTAATTTTTGAAGTAAAAAACTCAATAGATGGCTTAAATAGCAGATTAGACAATGATGAAAATGAATTAATGAACTAAAAGATGTATCTTAAGAAATTATCCAGAATGTAGCATGGAGTGAGAAGGAGAAAGGAAATATGAAAGACAGGTTAAAAAGGTACAGAAGACAGAACAAGAAATCTAACATACATCTAATTAGAGTTTCGATGGAGAGACTGGAGAATATGATAGAAGAAGCAATGTTTAAAGAGATTATGGTTGGGAAATTTCCAAGACTGATAGAAATATGTGTACTCACAATTACAGGTAGCACAATATATAACAAGTAGGATAAATAAAAAGAAATTTATAGCTAGACACACTGTGGTAAAATTTCAACATGCCTAAAAAAAGATTTTAAAAGCAACCAGAGAGAAAAGACAGATCACCTACATAGAAAGGACTATTAATAATCTTGTCAGAACAAAAGAAGTCAATCAATGGGACAATATTTGCAAAAGGCTAAGAAAAAATAACTGTCAATCTAGACCAGGGGGGACTTCCTGGTGGTGCAGGGGTTAAGAATCTGCCTGCCAATGCAGGGGACACAGGTTCAAGCCCTGGTCTGGGAAGATTTCACATGCCGTGGAGCAACTAAGCCCGTGCGCCACAACTACTGAGCCTGCGTGCCACAACTCCTGAGCCTGCGCTCTAGAGCCTGTGAGCCACAGCTACTGAGCCCATGTGCCACAACTACTGAAGTCCACGTGCCACAACTACTGAAGCCCAAGCACCACAACTACTGCAGCCCACGCACCTAGAGCCCATGCTCCGCAACAAAGAGAAGCCACTGCAATGAGAGGCCCGTGCACTGCAACGAAGAGTAGCCCCCACTCGCCGCAACTAGAGAAAGCCCATGCACAGCAACGAAGACCCAACACAGTCAAATAAAAATCTAGAATTCAGTACTGAGTCCAAGTATCTTTCAAGAGCAAAGCTCTAAATAAAAACATTTTCAGATAATCAAAACCTGAACGTTTATCATCAAAAGACTTTCACTAGGGCTTTCCTGGTGGCGCAGTGGTTCAGAGTCTGCCTGCCAATGCAGGGGACACGGGTTCATGCCCCGGTCCGGGAAGATCCCACAGGCCGCAGAGCGGCTGGGCCCGTGAGCCATGGCCACTGAGCCTGCACGTCCGGAGCCTGTGCTCCGCAGCGGGAGAGGCCCACGTACCGCAAAAAAAAATTTGTAGGATAGCCTCATCCACCAGAGGGCAGACAGTAGAAGCAAGAACTACAATTCCGCAGGAAACTAAAAACCACATTCACAGAAATATAGACAGAATGAAAAGTCAGAGGACTTTGTACCAGATGAAGGAACAAGATAAAACCCCAGAAAAACAACTAAATGAAGTGGAGATAGGCAACCTTCCAGAAAAAGAATTCAGAATAATGATAGTGAAGATGATCCAGGACCTCAGAAAAAGAATGGAGGCAAAGATCAAGAAGATGAAAGAGATGTTTAACAAAGACCTAGAAGAATTAAAGAACAAACAGAGATGAATACAATAACTGAAATGAAAAATACACTAGAAGGAATCAATAGCAGAATAACTGAGGCAGAAGAATGGATAAGTGATCAGGAAGACAGAATGGTGGAATTCACTGCCACAGAACAGAATAAAGAAAAAAAGAATGAAAAGAAATGAAGACAGCCTAAGAGACTTCTGGGATAACATTAAATGCAGCAACATTCGCATTATAGGGGTCCCAGAAAGAGAAAAGAGAGAGAAAGAACCCGAGAAAATATTTGAAGAGATTATAGTCGAAAACTTCCCTAACATGGGAAAGGAAATAGCCACCCAAGTCCAGGAAGTGCAGAGAGTCCCAGGCAGATTAAACCCCAGGAGAAACATGCCGAGACACATACTAATCAAACTGACAAAAATTAAAGACAAAGAAAAATTATTGAAAGCAACAAGGGAAAAATGACAAATAACATACAAGGCAACTCCCATAAGGTTAACAGCTGATTTCTCAGCAGAAACTCTACAAGCCAGAAGGGAGTGGCACGATATATTTAAAGTGATGAAAGGGAAGAACCTACAACCAAGATTACTCTACCCAGCAAGGAACTCATTCAGATTCAATGGAGAAATCAAAAGCTTTACAGACAAGCAAAAGCTAAGAGAATTCAGCACCATCAAACCAGCTCTACAACAAATGCTAAAGGAACTTCTCTAAGTGGCAAACACAAGAGAAGAAAAGGACCTACAAAAACAAACTCATAACAATTCAGAAAATGGTAATAGGAACATACATATTGATACTACCTTAAATGTGAATGGATTAAATGCTCCAACCAAAAGAAACAGACTGGCTGAATGGATACAAAAACAAGACCCATATATATGCTGTGTACAAGAGACCCACACTTCAGACCTAGGGACACATACAGACTGAAAGGGAGGGGATGGAGAAAGATATTCCATGCAAATGGAAATCAAAAGAAAGCTGGAGTAGCAATACTCATATCAGATAAAATAGACTTTAAAGAATGTTACAAGAGACAAGGAAGGACACTACATAATGATCAAGGGATCAATCCAAGAAGAAGATATAACAATTATAAATATAAATGCACCCAACATAGGAGCACCTCAATACATAAGGCAACTAACAGCTATAAAAGAGGAAATCAACAGTAACACAGTAACAGTGGGGGACTTTAATAGCTCACTTACACCAATGGACAGGTCATCCAGACAGAAAATTAATAAGGAAACAGAAGTTTTAAATGACACAATAGACCAGATAGATTTAATTGATATTTATAGGACATTCCATCCAAAAACAGATTACACTTTCTTCTCAAGTGCACAAGGAACATTCTCCAGGATAGATCACATATTGGGTCACAAATCAAGCCTCAGTAAATTTAAGAAAACTGAAATCATATCAAGCATCTTTTCTGACCACAAAGCTATGAGATTAGAAATCAATTACAGGGAAAAAGAAGTAAAAAGCACAAACACATGGAGGCTAATCAATACGTTACTAAATAACCAAGAGATCACTGAAGAAATCAGAGGAAATAAAAAAATACCTAGAGACAAATTTCAGTATGGAAGTTCCTTAGAAAACTAAAAACAGAATTACCATATGATCCAGCAATCCCACTACTGGGCATATACCCAGAGAAAACTATAATGGCAAAAGACACATGCACCCCAGTGTTCATTGCAGCACTATTTACAATAGCCAGGTCATGGAAGCAACCTAAACGCCCATCGACAGACGAATGGATTAAAGAAGATGTGGTATATATATACAATGGAATATTAGCCATAAAAAGGAACGAAACTGGGTCATTTGTAGAGACGTGGATGGATCTAGAGACTGTCATACAGAGTGAAGTAAGTCAGAAAGAGAAAAACAAATATTGTATATTAACGCATACATGTGGAACCTAGAAAATTGGCACAGATGAACCGGTTTTCAGGGCAGAAATAGAGACACAGATGTAGAGAACAAACGTATGGACACCAAGGGGGAAAAGTGGGGTGTGTGTGTGTGATGAATTGCGAGATTGGGATTGACATGTATACACTAATATGTATAAAATGGATGACTAGTAAGAACCTGCTGTATAAAAAATAAAATAAAATTCAAAAAGAAACTTCTAAAATGATATTCTTCAAGAAGAGGAAGAAAAGTAACTCCAGAGAGAAGATCAGCAATGAAAAAGGAAAAGTTGAACAGAGAAACTGGCACTATGACGGTAAATCTATACAAATTCTGTGTGTATAAAATAATAATGTCTAACTTTGGGGATAACAGAAAGGAACCAAAATACTAGACAACAGTGGCAAAGGGGAGGTAATCCCATTTAATCTTTTAGGGTCCTTGTATTGTTTGCAGTGCAGGGGGGGGCGGTTAGATGCTGATTAACTTTAGACTTTGTTAATTTAAATACATGGCGAACTTTTAAGGGTAACTGCTATAGAAATAGGATGTATAACCTTCAAACCAAAAAAAGTTAAAAAAAGAGTATTTAGGAAAGGACAACCCCCCAACAAAAACTCAATCTTAATCAGTCTAAAATGAGGCAAAAAAGGAGAAAAAAAGAGATATAGAAAGAACAAAAAGGAAGTATCAAGTGCTCTACCCACACCCACACCAGTCATCCTAGCCTACCATAGGGGCCTCTTTTCTCTGTTTGCATAGGCTCCTCCCGGATTTTGGAATATTACTTGTGTGTGTGACGTTGTTATGGGATAGGAGAGAGGGTCTGATCAGCAGTCTTAAAAAAATGGAACTATGAATGGCTTTTGTACCAGAGAATCAGCACACAAGGAGGTGATATGGAACTATTCCTCCTGTTGGGGATCTTCCAGCCTAAGGGAACTCCATGTTATGACTTGGTGAATTCCCACTATAATAGAGACCCATACTCCAAGGGTCTAATATAATGTCAGGAATCTGAACAAGTATGGCTCTGGGGCCTGGTCCACTGTGCGAAGGAGTCTAAGCGTCACCTGCCAACTCCATTAAAGAGATTATGGGTGGTGGGCAGAGAAACCAAGCAGACTTCAGAGCCTACTCAGGGTTCTAATTAATCAGCTCAACTCTATGGCTGAAGTGCCCTGATGTCAACATACCCTGATAGAGGACATGGTGACTCTCTCAGGTGCCTCAATGTTGTACCACACACACAGGTTGTTTCGGTTCTGAGCTACCAGCACATCACTTCCTGGGACCCATTGCACGTAGGAGCAGAAGTTGAGGATCATTGTCTTAGAGCAGCTTTCAATATCATATAGGTGCAACTGAAGGAGGAAGAAGTAGATAGCACAATTAAAAGGAGATATGGGTGTCTTCTCATCTTGACAATTTTCCTAATGGCGAAATGTGGTGAGCTAACCCACCAGTCACGTACATGCTGAATTTCAAAGCTTACTCATCTTCAACCATAAACCCTTCAAGTTTATGCTGAGTTGACATATTCTGACTCTGGCCAAATAAGAGATGATCAAAAGAGCAAAGGTCTACACCCTAGGAATTTAAGTTAGGTGAAGGTCAGACTTTTTTTGGCTGCACTGAAAGGCATGTGGGATCTTAGTTCCTGACCAGGGATCGAACCTGCACCCCCTGCAGTGGAAGTGCAGAGTCTTAACCAGTGGACCGCCAGGGAAGTCCCAGACTTTCATTCTTAGAATAACTCTGGGCCAGAGTTACCAGCCTGGATTACAAAAGTAAGGGCACCAGTCAAATTAAATGGTCTGGAAATTTGTGATGGCTTTCGCATCACAATGAAAATGAAACAAAAAATCACCGGAGAGTCCCTTTTGCCCCTGAGGTTTAACTCTTTGGTGGTACCATATTGAGATCAGAATCAATAAGGGGCTAGGGGGAGACTGTCCTCAAGCCAGCTTCAGTGCCATCAGATAAGTGTAGCTGAAGAGCACTGGAGCAGTAGGTGTGGGTTAAGGTCAGCTAGGCGTGAGGAAGAGGAATGCAGGCATAAGGATGTTTCATGAGGGCACAGATTTGTGAATAGTAAGAGAGACATCAACTCCCAAATTCCTCTCTTGACTTCGGTGCCATCATGACACAGTCTCCTGAAGGGTAAAATGGGATGGGTGGTGATAGCAGATACAAAGAATGTTGATTCTTCTGTGCCTTTTGCTATGCTAATGGCATAGCCCCAAGAAATTATGTCCTATCCTGCCTCCCACAGTCCCTGCTGGCAGCTAGTACCACATCCTCTATGGACCAGTCTATGGCTAAGGCCTTAGCAACCCTCCTCACACGAAGTTTCCGGTCCCTGAAGAGAAGCTTGTGCCCAGTCTCGTTAAGTTCCAGCCAATCCACACGGCTCTCATGGCTGATGGTGCCAATGTTGTAGCCACCAATCAGGTCCACTAGAGAGTAAAGGAAACAGGGTTAATCACATACAAGGCATGGGGTGGCCTGTGAAAGCCTGGCTTTAAGAATGTTGCATTAGTCTAGAGAATGTCACTCAGGAATGTAAATGGGCAGTACTACATAACTTTGCTAAGATGCTGTATTTCTTCTAAAATTATAGAGGTTTTGTTTAACTCTGCAGTTATTAACTCAAAAGATCCAGACTCATCAAGAAATGTGATTCCTCTCTGGGACTCTTGGAGTTGTCTCAGAGCAGGTCAGAACTATGGAGCAACTGGCTTCTGTTCTCATGATGAACCACAATCAGAGCAAACACACCAGTGACAGAAAGCTGATGAACGAAATGACCCTGGTGATCATACGTGCTCCAAGGAGTTACCTGCATATCTGAGTGGCAGTGATATAAGAACACTTAGGGACAAAGAGTGGTGAAGGCACACAGACAAAATAGGAGGAACCTCTAACTAAAGTTAGGCTGGTCAGTGCAGACGATGAATATTAGTTTGGTCTGAATTTCGTAGGCAATATAAGAAACAATCATGTTTAGAACAGACCACTCAGAGTTGGCTAGGGTGCTTTCAGGGAGTCTCTTGAACAAAGCCCATTCACAGGTCTTATTGATATACATTATCAACAAGCAATGTGCCTGCTTTTGTTACCTACGCTTAAGCTGAAGACCAAATGCCAGCAGATGTCCACTACTGGGAAGACCAACTTAAAAATGAATTTTCCTTTAATTAAAAAGCAAAATGATAAATCCATGTTTTAATGCCCTGATTATAAGTACAACCATAGAATGCTAGAGCTGTGGGGACCCTATTTCTGTGAGCACCCTGAAATTACACACAAAATTATGCATGTAGATATTTTTCTGGGAAAGGATCTATGCTTTTAATTAGATACTCAAAGGGGTCGATGACCCAAAATGGTTAAAAGAAGAACTCTGTCAATGTACATTGAAGATAAGACCTACAGAGAGAGGTGACTTGTCCAAAATCTCACAGCTCATTACTGCTGAGAGAACTTAGGCCACTGGAACTTAGAACTTAAGCCACTGGACTGTATTATTATTTCTATTATAGACACTTACATTTCTGAGCTCAGCAACTTCATGTGAAATAGAAAGTTCATGAAATGTAAAAATATCTTAAGAACAGACCCATATGTATATGGAAACCTGATTTATGAGAGATGACATTACATACTAGTGAGCGAAGAATGGACTTTCGAGCAATGGTTAAACATATGGAAAAAAAATAAAATTAGATTCCTACCCACATGGTAAAAATCAAAATTTTAAATGCCAAAATACAGGAGGGAGTAGGGAGGGATTTCTTTTTTTTTTTTTTTTTTT